>NC_138908.1:33929201-34274127 GCF_965231255.1 Vanellus vanellus
CTTGATGCATCCCAGGATGCCATTTACTTATCTGTCATTTTTCACTCTGGGACAATATTGCTTTCATCTTAGCAGCAGAAAGATAGTATCTTTTTTACACATTTTAGTAACAGTCTTTTCTCTTTTTCTCACAGTGTATATACACAATGTCTGTCCATCCTCCACCACTGCTATCCCAGCAGACATCATTTGAACCCCAGCAACCTAGGTTACATGCACAAAACCCATTGCTGCAGCCCACACTGCAGCCTGCCAAGCAAGCCCCAGACCGACACAATGAAGCTCAGTCACTACAGGGGCAGCAGCCTTTTCTCCAAGTTGAACTTTCAGGGGTCCAACAACAGTTGCCAGCTGCCAGAAATTGACATCTGGTAGTTTTCATGTATGTAGGCCCATTGAAATTGGTCCTTTCTTTTGTCTTGACAAGTCTCTGGACAGGTTCTGCACTACAGGTAGTTTGCCAGACTCATTCCTGCACTTTGACTTACTTAAATACGACAGTGTTTATTTCCATTGAGAATGGTAGTGGCCAGACTCTTACCACAGCTGGAAATGGTAGGGTGGTGTCTTTCTGCATCTCTATACCCTTTATGGTGCCAGTTCAGTCTAGAGAAGGTGTAATGAACATGAATGGAAATAAGGGAATACTTTTGCTGGTGATGATCATCATGCAAGTCAAGACAGAATATATCCTCTGAGAACTTTAACTCAAGTAGCTTATGGTCATTTGACTCAGAAAACTGGCTCTGCAAGATGAATATGGATAGATTCTCAGGCTGCCGTACTTAATACAAACCCACTGACAGCTTTGAGGGCTGTGTAGTTTTGGTTCTTGCCTAGTGCAAGACCAGGCCTATATCCTACAGATAAAGGCTGACCTGCAATACCACTTTCCCTGTGAAGTTACCGCATGGGTTTATTTCAGGAAATAAAATAATGCAAGTGCTAAAGAAGATCTAATGTGCTTCAAAGCTTGTGTATTTTTCCAGCACTATTAGTTGCTGTAGTAACAGATACTACCTTTTTTTTTTTCCTACAAACTATGCCATATTTTTTCCTTACTCTCATTGCTATTGAAAATGTACAAAGAATGATAGGACATGGTTGGAAGGAAGACCAGGTAGCAACAGCACTCTCTTGATATAAATATGTTCTTTAGCCAGGCCAAATCCTCACATTGCACTGATACAGTGTGTCATTTAACATTTTTTCTCTTTTGCTATCTGTTAGCTGATTCGCTCTCTGTTCAGCAAGTTTTAGTCTTTTTCAAGTATGTACACTGGCTGCTTTCTTCTAAACAAATGCAGTTACCAGCATTGAAATATTCAGGGCATTTGGGTCCCAAGTGAGTGTCAATTTTGATGTATAGCATTTTTAGGTACTGTAACACAATTATGCTTATACCAAAGTTTTATGCCAACTCTTGATTGGACTAAATTGTCATATTTTCAGTCAGAACTAAGAATCAGCTGAGGAGATGGCATTTTTGCAGACACAGTAACTCCGTGTAAAAAATGTATTTGTAAAGGCAAGCCAGAAATTCTCTTCAAATGCCTCAATGCTGTTTTCAGCTGCAGCTACACAAATGGTGTAGACAGACACATCTTTGATTTGTCTGCCCTTGCTGATGGTGAGACACAAACCAGCTCTCTCCCAGGAGCTGAATAGTCACATTCAACATACGTGCAGCTCTGAGCTAATGCATTTAAATGGCTCTGGCCTGCAGCCAGCCAGCAGGGCACAAAAGTGAAGCAGATGTGACCATCCATACTTGTCCTTGCCCTCAAAAGTAGAGTCCTGGTCATTCTTTCCAGCATCCATGGCACTGAATACTTGCTAAAACCAAACACTTGCTAATAGCACAACAGCCCCCACAACAACCAGTTGATGTTACCTCCCATGTCTCCAATTCCTTCTGCTTTTACTCAGCTGCATCAGCTTAATTCACTGATTATTATTTTTTGTTTTATCTAGCTTTACCCTCAGCTGTTTCTTCTGTCCTATGAAGCAAGCCAAGGGGTAAGTATATTTCAATTTTTCTCACCCTCAGACAACTATCCTTTCAGTGCCCATGGCTGCACGTAAAATTGAGCCTGAATTGAAAGGCTGATGTATTCAAAGCCATGGCACAGACCTTTATGTACTACCCTTGCTCAATAATGGCCACTGGGCTTCTGTGTCTACCAAAATTTGTTTTAACATTTGTTTTGAACTTTCTGCCAGAATGCCTTTTTCATTCTGTTTTCCCCTAAAAGCATAATTTTGTCCAGTGGTGTAACAGTTGCCTTGCCTGACTCACCTCTACTGTCTTTTTATCAGGGTGTCCCTACAAGACTTGTTGTAAGGAGCTCTGAAGAAATGCAGATGAATCATATCAGGGTCTATTCCATTAGAATGGACATCTGGCTCTAACAGATTATAAGGCAAGACAGCTTGGATGTTTTGAACGTAAATTTCGGTGAAACTGTTCTGTGTATTCATAGTCTTCTTTCAATCACAACCAAGGGCTTTGAGATCTTTACAACATATATTTATGTAGAGGTTACTGTAAGTTTAATGTACATTAAATTAGATCACAAAAGTTATTCTCATTGTAAGACTTCCTTACGCTATGGAAGCAGGAGGCAGAGGACAAATGTAAATAAGAATTAAAGTCCTGTAGTGTGGTCATGGAAGAAGCAGGTGTGATAACCCAAAAACTTTGTATCTTTTCAAGTGGATAGTTACTGTCTTGGAAAAGGACCAGAAAGAATTCATAATCATGACTTTAAAAGCCACACCCAGATGTCAAAACTGAAGATTACTCACCAGCCCCAGGACAAAAGTTGCTGTTTCATGAGGATGTCCATCAGATGCATGGAGGTTCTTCACCTTCTGGGGCTTTCCCATCAGACTCGGGGAGTGATGTCCATCTTCCAGATGGGATGCTGATGGGCCACAGTGAGCGCGTGACACATGCTGAAAGCAATTTGCCAGGCGACCCTATGCATCCAGCAGGTTGGAGCAGTGGGTTTCTTGATGACACGCACCACTGCCAGGCCAGAAGGAACTCAGTTTTCCCCTGGTAGCCTTGTACCCTTAATTTTTATAGCCCAGTCCCTCTGGAGGTCTAGAAAGAGGTGAGTATGTGTCCTACCTTGTGTTCTGATGCCCTGCACACACATCCAAGCCGGAAATGCAGCCCAGCAGTTATTGATCGTGCTCTTCCAAGAACCATGAAATGCCCTGCTTCTGTACTATATATGTGTTTTCTCTGCATGATTCATTGGCAAAGGAGATACAGTAACCTGTTTCTATGGGGCTTGCAATAAAGCATTAGTTATACTAACCAATGTATACAGCCATGGAAACTCTAGTGCCAAGGATTTTCTTTCTGTATTATTTGTGAGAGGGGAAAAAAGATAATTAACAGTGAATTTTGTTAATGCAAATTTCCTCTTCATGCTGCTGTATGTGCACGTGTAGGGTGGTATGTACTCAACTCTTCCTGTTAAACGTTTCCTTGGTAGCAAGCAGAAATGCATCTTAAGTGACAAATGCTTTTGTGACATCCTTTTGTATTGGGACACTGTGTCTCTCCATGGGTGATCTAGGATATTATCTGAGAACAAGGTAGTGCTTAAGTAATAAAGATTTATTCTACCACGCATTTTGCTTCTGCTTTTTGAAAAAAAAAAAAAAAAAAAACCAAAACAAAACCAAAAAACAACCAAACCACCAAACCACTTCAAATCCTGAATGTGAGAACAGTAGATGGAAGATACGAGATGCTGTTCCAGATATCTAAGAAATGCTGCCTTTGCTTTCAAAAACACACAGCTGGATGTTCAACATAATGTTCAGTCAAATAGATCTATACCAGACTTTTGACCTCCAATTTGTCAGAGGTCTGTCCAGCCTGAGAGGGGAGCTGTGCAGGCACCGTGTCTGGGGCAGCTTGCTGTACATACATGCTGCATGTCAGCATGGCAGGGCAAGGCTTCTGCTGTGTTCAAGCACAGAGACAGACAGCAATTTGAGCGGTATTGCCAGTGTGAACTTTAATCCATTACATCTCTTCAGAGCAGTTTGCATCAAAACTGAAATGAGGTGGAGAGTCAAAGCATTTCTGATATGGAAATGCCAGATTAGGAAGGACCACTAGCCACATGTATTTACATCTGGGGAGAATAGCTTCAACTCCCAGGGACACACATTACTTCTCTGACTGATAGTTGCTGTCTCTGTCACACTGCTGGAGGTAAACAGCAGAGGTGTTATGGGTCCTAGAGACTTCTGTGGGACAATGGACAAATAGACTCCTTTCTCAATAAACGGGTCTAATCTTGAGGCCTCTGTTCCTCATGGCTCTACAGACTCTGTCATGTCATATGTGTCACGGTATTTCAGCCCTCTATCATCTGGGGCATGTAGGGGCACATGACTTAGTTATGGGATAAGGGTGACATGCAGTGCTTAAGTGCTAATATGAAATGCTCTATATCTTGTGTTGCTTGTGTTGCACAATGGCTTACTATGAATTTCTGCCCAGCAGAGTTAGGAGTCTCATACGGGTGAGATTGGGAAAGGCTGAGGACTGAGACTTGCAGAAATTCTGAGAAGGTGGAAGGGGAAAGAGGGATGTAACCACACCAGCAAAGGAAAGTCCAAGATGAAGAATTTGCTACTAAGTAAAGCAAAGGGGATAAAGAGAGCAGTGACGAGGAGAGTGCACCAGGAAATAACATAGACCCAGTTTTTCCACCCCAATCAAATCTTTCTCACCTGCAGGCAAGGTTGGAGAAGTTCTTGTCAGCCTGGCTGAAAGTGGCAGAACAAGGCCCAGCTGCATCTGCCCCTGAATAGTGTGAGAAAAGGTAATGATAAATATGTTGAATATAAACCACACTGGCAGCTCTGGATCTGTTATAGGGAACTACTGGGCTGTTTCATAGGTCTAGATCATAGCAAACAATGGTCTTAGCAAGCTCCTTGATTGCACAAGGACATTGCACTTCTGCAGCTTTTCATAATCTATTTGAACTTCATTCAAGCATTTCTAAACCAAGTGCATTGGATCAAACGAAAAATATGTAACAATTGTGCAATATGAGCCTCTCTCTTGGGTATTTCTTCTCATCTAACCCTTTTCAGAGCACTTAGACAGTCTTACAGTAGTCTAGCTGGTTACCATACACATTCATCACAGGGGATTTATTTTATCCTCATGTTATGGGTGTACAAATCAATATTCAAAGGGACTTGCTCAAGTGTTTTCAGGTAAGTGATATGAAAGAAGGGTGTGAACTCCAGGCTTTATCCTACAGTTGATGTCCTAATCACCTTTGGTCATGTTCTTTAAAGGAGGAATATATTGCCAATATGTAATTATCTTTCTCTACCCATTTCCAGACAGAGGAAGAGCCACTAGGGGAAATTGTGGAGGGAATATGGAGATTTATCATGCTTCCATTTCCCAGGAGCTCAGTCCTGCAAGGTCATCAGCATACACTGCTTTTGGAAGTTAAGATTTATTGAAAGCACTTATTTGTTAGAGCTCTTCCATGATTAGGAGTTCAATAAATTTGGGGAAGGGGATGAGGAGTCTGGGATTTCTTTGGATCATTTATTGCACTGAAGGCTTCCCTGAGAGGAACTAAGTAAAAGCAGTTCCTTGTGGATAGCGCAGAAAGGATCAAATTCAACAGGAGAACAGCCGACAGTAAGAGCCTTTTCAGAAGGAAAAGAGTAGCAGAGGAAGTACACAGAGCTTAAAAAGCATTCAAGAGGGGGTGTAAAAACGAACGCATCATGCAGTTAGTGCTCCTGCCAAGGTATGGTATAAAACAAGACAGCTTATTACAGCAGCTCTAAAGACACACAGTACCACTTTGCACAAGTCAGTGCATTAATTTGCTCCTTTCTGCCTTCTATCAGATACACTCTCTGTGATCTACTTCACTGTTGCTCCTTGACTGTATTAAGCATTTCCTTACATTTTCCTTGCCACTTGTTGCCTTGGATTTGCATTGCAGAAAAGCTTTCAAAGTACCTGCTGGAACATACCACAGTCCCTGGTAATGCTGCAACTTGCTGTAATCTCAGTTGCTGGATTTGCACAGCAATCTGCTAGATCTGTAAATTTGTTTTGTTATAGCACAACCTTCCTCCACCCACCCCAGACTCCATTTCACATTCACTGAACAGAATTTTTCCCATCTCTTCTCCCAAATATGGGACCTCATCAGCTGCACTGTACCTTTAGGGGCGTGTTACCTTTTAGTCCGAGCAGTAGGTCAAGCACAGCCTTTCCCAGAGCCTGTGAGCACCTAGGCTTTATAAGCCCACGCTTCAGGGAACCACAATAGCTGCAAGAAATTGGACCTGCTCTGCTTGTAAAGATCTCCCAGCAGTCACTCAAACATTCTTTTTGTTAGACAGCACTAACACTCAGCTGTAGGCAAAGTTAAAACACCATCACAGCCATGTCATATTTCCCTGTCCTGGTTTTCTCACTGTTCCTGACCTTTCCTCATCCAGGACTTCTCTTTCAGCATGTCATCTCCCTCAGATCATGAACAAAAAAACTGAGTGACTCACTCATCCTTTATCCTCTTCTAGTCCGACTTACAGAGAACTGCTTGGAGAACCCCATTCTTTCACAGACGCTCGATACCTTTATCAGGTGATTTCTTGACTGGTTTCAGCAAATTCTGCCTGGGTAGCAACTGTCTGGATACCAGCAGTGCCACTCCTGAAAGAAACTATTCATTGCCTTGCTCATGCATGACAGCTGTGTAAGTCTGTGAATCAAGTTCAGCTTTTTGGTACACATACTTATAGATTACCTGTTTCTTAAACCCGGCAAATGCCTTTGGGAAGAAGTCAAACCCTTAAGGTAGGGTGAGATGCAGTTTGAGACTAAACAGGTAAACTGATTAAACAGATAAACCAATTGTTTCATGAAACCAGTCAGAAATTCTTTGCCTTAATCCAAAATATTCTCTGTACGTACATGGATTTTTTTACTGGTGACCCTTGTGGATACCTAAGGACTTTGGATATTGACTCTTCATTGATTTAGTGGGCTTCAAGTATTGAAACTCATTAGAAGCCAAAGGCTTCACAAGATTCTGGCAGTCAATTATTTTTAAATAGTTTCCCAAATAAATCCTGGATATCAGCAAGTTCCAGGGGAACTACTTTGTTTTTGAAGTGAATGAAGATAAATGGGTGTAAGTTTTTGTGAGAATCTCTGTGCAAATAATTAGTTTAGTGTGATTAATCTCTGTGTACATTGCTTTTAGACCCTTCAGACTGATTTTTCTGAGAAGACAAATCTGGAATTTTGTTAATCTGCAATGAATCATGAGGACAGACAGTGAGGACACTGCTGGTAGGAGATGGGCTGCTGCACCAAGATGGCTGCTGTGCTTCTTTAGGTAAGAGAACACTAGAAGAGAACACCAGCATTTCAAATGGACTGTCACAGTGGTGACAGACAGTCTGTTTGGAGCACATCTCTGATCTGCTGCTGGGTTTCAGATGATTGTGATCAAAGTGTTGTCAAAAATAAGGTTAGAAAGCACTCACAAGGTCATCTCATCTATCTATTTTCTGCTCTGTCTTCTGCACTTCAGTTGTACCTATGCCACTTCCCACAGATGTTGTGGGCCTGTTCTTAATGACTTCCTTCAATGGAGACACCACGAAGTCCTCCTCTTAATGTCTAATTTAACATTGCTACAACTTAAAATCATTGTTTGTTCCCTTTGTCTCAGGAGACCATCATAGTCTCTTTGTACATGGAGAAAAGTTTATCTAGCTGAAGCTTATTTCTGTGCATCACCTGTAAGAAAAACAGCCCTGCTCCTTTCACTCTTGCATTTAGGCCATGTGCCATTAACTTCTGAAGAGCTACATTGTCCTCTTTGAAGAGATGTCACCCAAGGAAACGTGAAGTGCTGAAGACGAGACACAGTGACTCATCTAGTCCCTGCTGGTGCTGGCCTGCTTTATAGAAAGCACTCGTGTTCTTATCAAGTCTGTGTGGCATAACACAGAGCTAAGATGCTCCTGCAGACATATCCCAGCCACCTCAGTACTCCTGGTCCAAACCAGAGCCTAGGCTTTAGTAGCCATCCCGTCCTCCCCCTTGTACACCTTGCTGACTGGCCCTAGGACCGTACTATAGCTTTGACTTACCAATTAGAGCTGTAGCTCCTTTTCAAAGTTTCATAGAATCATAGAACGGTTAGAGTTGGAAGGGACCTTAAGCCCATCTAGTTCCAACCCCCCTGCCATGGGCAAGGACACCTCCAACTAGACCAGGTTGCTCAAAGCCCCATCGTACCTGGCCCTTCCAGGGATGGGGTGTACACAACTTCTCTGGGCAACTTGTTCCAGTGTCTAACCAACCTCGTAGTGAAAACTTTTTTTCTGATATGTATTCTAAATCTACCCCCCTTCAGTTTGAAGCCATTACCCCTCGTCCTATCACTACATGCCCTTGTGAAAAGTCCCTCTCCAGCTTTCTTGTAGGCCTCTTTCAGATACTAGAAGGCTGCTATAAGGTCTTCCCAGAGCCTTCTCCTCTCCAGGCTGAACAACCCCAACTTTCTCAGCCTGTCCTCACAGGAGAGGTGGTCCAGCCCTCTGATCATCTTTGTGGCCCTCCTCTGGACCTGCTCCAACAGGTCCATGTCCTTCTTATGTTGGGGGCCGCAGAGCTGGATGAAGTCTTACAGGTGGGATCTCACGAGAGCAGAGTAGAGGGGGGAGAATCACCTCCCTTGACATGCTGGCCACGCTTCTTTTCATTCAGACCAGGATACGGTTGGCCTTCCAGGCTGCGAGTGCACATTGCCGGCTTACATTGAGCTTCTTATCAACCAGCACTCCCAGGTCCTTCTCCTCAGGGCTGCTCTCAGTCCCTTCTCTACCCAGCCTGTATTTGTGCATGGTATTGCCCTGACCCAGGTGCAGGACTTTTCACTTGGCCTTGTTGAACTTCATGAGGTTGGCATAGACCCACCTCTCAAGCCTGTCCAGGTCCCTCTGGATGGCATCTCTCCCCTCCAGTGTTTCTCTCGGTACTGCACCTGGCACCTGGAAAGGCAGTTGGGATCTCAAACCCAGAAACAATATTATTTCATTTATAAAAACACAACACAAAACAACAAAAAAACCCTAGATCTGGCATCATGAAGATTGGTGTGAGTGCACAGGAATGAATCCTTCTGCTGTTTCCCTTGCCTGAGTATGCAAGGTTAATCTAACTGCTTCCAGTGGGGCAGAAAAGAGAGTTCTTCCAGAACAAAATGCCAGAGACTTCAGCTAAAAAAAAGCTTTCAATGCCTTCCAGCAAGGATCATCTGCTAGGACCATCTGGACATCATGAGTTCAATCAGTTTCCTCTGTTAAAGGTAAACTTGGCTGTTGAAAGAGCGGCAGGACCCTTTTCTATTTGTAGCTGACATTGCTGTTGGCCATAATCTGTGACAGAAATTTTGTTTGGCTTCACCTCTACTACCTCATTCTCCCCTCTTCTGGAGAGGTGTTAAACAACATCATTTGTAAAAGTATTTTGGAAAGGTAAGCCCAAGAAGAGCCTTCACTCTCTGCCACTCATTTGTATTATGGAGCATCCCCCACCCCCAAAGACACGGAATAAAGAAATTATAACATAGATTTTCTTTAATACTTGGGCCTCTCCTTTCAAGGGGACTTCCTATCTGTGGCACTCTGTTGCTTGACTTTCATGGCATCTGAGCAGCCCTCTACTCTCATTGACTGGGAAGGGCATCGAGGAGTGTCTGGAGGCTGTTCTCAGTGAAAGGTTTGGATGCATCCTTTGCTATCTATGTTGCAGACGGTTCTCAGGGATTTGGTGATGCTTGAAACAGTCACTGCAGAAAAGCTTGGACTGTATTCAAAACACCAACAATCAGTGTCCCATTTACACATCATGTTTAACTTTCTCCTATGTTTGACACAGGAAGCTGGGATTTGGCAGCCATCAAGACCAGAAGACTTGGACCACTCTGTTTCGATTTCGATTTTAGCAGTATGGATGGCACTGGCGACTCTTTTAAGCTCCATCATCTAACTGGGCTCAGTGGGACCCTGTGGATTCCTGCTGCTCTCAAGGTATGGGATATGTGACTGAGAGAGCCGAACTAGCAGAAACATAACTGCAGCTATTCCACAGAGTCAATTAAGTAAGTACAAAAAGCTGATGTAGTTGGCCTTATACTTAGGCAATTGATGTTCACAGAGTTGTAAGCACTTCTAGAAGTGATACAGCCTGAATGATCTAACTCACTGTTTTCCACACAGGAGTCTGCGGCAACACAGGTAATTGAAGAGGGCCAATACTCCCACTGCTAGTCTCCAAAGATTTAACAGGCCTCTGCTGTAGGAAGTGAATGCACCTGAAAGATGTTCAGCATCCCGGAATGAGTCCTTGCCTGCCTGCACAACTCTGAGACAGAACCAACTACTGCTTGAAGCTAAACTGTGGCCCGAGACATACACACCTAGTACTTCGACTGTAGGAGTGGGAAACCTAGTATTCACTCCGTCAGAAAGGCCTTTGCAAAGTACCGACTGTACAGGTTTTAACACAAAACAGAAAACTTTTGTGTAAGGTGTTTTTCTGTCTTTTAGAAATTGTTGAGCCTGTCGAAGTTTTCCTCCCCAGACCACACGTGATTCCTGTGCCTTGATGAGAGAGGTTTGCAGATCCATGCAGACAAGTTGCCCTGAGTCACCAGCTCCAATAGGTAAGCAGAAAGGGAGACAGTGGGGGAAGCTAGGCAGATTTCTTTACCTGTAAACAAAGACAGTGGAAGCAGCAAAAAAAAAAAAAGACAATAAATGCCTAAGTCAGACTTACGACACTGGAACAAAGCCTCACCATTCAAAGGGAAGAATGGTGACAAAACAAGATGGTTAAACACATTCTACTGACCTCTCCACATCTACCCTTTCACCTTTCATTAGCCTTCAGCAGCATTTGGACCTAACTCCTGTTAGACAGGCATTTAACTACAGCTAGGAAACACGATGGAGGGAGCACACCAAAGGAAAGCAGTTTTGATTCTATGCTTTTTTTCAGGCTTACTTTCAAGCCCTGGTTTTGGTGTTCTGTAATAATATGTTGTCATAAGAATTGCAGTCTGCCTTAGTCACTCCAGTATGCTCCTGATGATTGTTCTTTTAGCTAGATAACAGCGTGCTGCATCTTACCTTGCTTCACAAGACTGGGGAGGTAAACTATTCTGGCATGCTGTGTATTTAAATAGTAGGCTACTGGATACAATGCAACACTGCTATCTAAAATGCCAGCCTTTCTGTTATGTGTGCTAGATAAAGGTTTACTATTGGGAAAGGTGAAGAAGGGCTCTCTTCTTTCCCCCTATAGCATCTGCATTGTGTCCTTCTATGCTGGGAGCAGAAATGCTGAAGAGACGCTTCTCGCCCTAGTGGAGTCCCAAACCACTTTTTGGCCCTGTTACACATCCTACATGCAATTGTGTAGGAAATATAGGATTTATTATGTACAACGTATGAGGAAGCCATGCACTGCTTTCACATCAGGGCTGTGTCTGTCCCCAGGTGTTTGACATGCTGCAAAAGAGGTGTGCATTTATGAGGGCCTTGGGTGAAGGAAACCCTCCTTCTTCAATTCCAGGCAGGCAGGCTGAGGCTTTCATCACTGTCAAGACTGAGGCAGCTGTGGACATCTGCGTAGATGTAGCATGGCCTATTTTAGAGTTTAAAAATAAAATAATTCAGCATCCATTAGAGTATAAACTTTCGTAAGAAGCTTTCTGAAATATGAGTTTGAAAACCTCCAACACCCCTCCACATGCAGTTTTAAGCCCAAGTGTATCTCCTCCACGCTGGAAAGCATCTGTATAGTCCAAAGGTTTGGTCTGAAGCACATAAGGAGCTCTTTATACCTCGAGTCTGTGGCACTGGGGATAAAGCCTGAGGACTGGGGAGGCTGTGGAGAAGATCTACCTACAACTCACATCAGCCATCCCAGCTAGCTAAAGAGCTAGCTTGGTCACTGCTAACTCTGTTGTTGAAGCAGCCTGGAGCTGGTACATGCAGGCTGCACCTAGCTTGGTTATTCCTAAAACTTGTCATTGCCTGCAGGATAAGGCATTTCTGCTGCTGTAGATGCTCACACAGCTTGGCAGACGTCCTAGGTAGTTTCACTTAGCTGGGACCTGACAGCACACAGACTTACAGGCACCTAATGTCTGTGGTGGCCACCACAGCACACTGGCCTTGTGTGGACTTTACCCTAAAGCAAGACGGTAAGAAAGAATAACACTTTATCCCTGGAACATTGCAGGGGGCCTTCTGGTTTAAGCCTCACCCATGACATGAAGTTGTTGGTGTCACAGGGGGTCTGTCCTTCCTATGAGGAAATGACTGGTTGGGAGCAGGCTTGTCCCCACCAGGTCCTGTAAGCCTCTGTTTTTTTCCACATTGCTGGTTCCAGCACAGACATGGTTCAAATTCAGTGTCCAGACCAGGCTAATGGAGAAACTTTGTGGGCAATTTTGTAATGATCCCAACCTTTTCCAAATGGGAAAAAAACAAAGACTTTCTTTTAAGCGCAGACCTGGCAATGCCCAATGTGGTGGGTGGAAAAGCGTCTCCTGGAAGACGGGCTCAGACTTATACTTCACTGACACACTGTAGACATCCTAGGACATCACCAGCACGTGGTACAGTGGTACACATCTGGAACAAGTCAGAAATCCTGCTGTTTAACTAGGTCTCCTGACCAATTTAGGAGAGAGCTGAGCAGGCTGCAGAAGAGAAATATCTGTTTCATAAAAGAATGATTGCAGTCTTTTAATTTGGCGTCTGACATAATATGGGTCAGACAGTACTATGCAGCAATTTCAGCATTGGCAGGAGCTTCCTTTGCTGATTTGAGAGGGCTTCAAAAAAGACTCAGCTCTCTGGGCAAAAGTCAGCCATTGCAGGCAGCCTTTACTGGAAGGCTTGTTTTACATTTCCTGCAATTTCTCTAGATCAGTTTTGTGAAATAAGATCAGACCCGGTGTTTGTTCATCTAGAAGCAGGAGATGAGACTGGCTGGATCAGAAAGACACTCTATTAGCAAGTTTTTATAAGCCAGGTCTTTGCAGAGAACTCAGAGCAGGCTTGGGTAGCCAGCGGGTGATAATGCATCAGTTTTGCTGTTCCCCAGCTGTGCTGGTGAGGGCTGATGGTTCACTACCTCTCCCATGACTCCTTGGGATGTCCTGGGCAGTGCCAGTGAGTGCCAGCATCTCTATTTAGCATGTGCACATCTTTCTTAAACATGGATACCATTGGGAAGTTTTGATTGCCATTTGCTATTTACTATTGATTTCCTGTTTACTATAGTCTCACCAACAGTATGACAAAGTTAAAACACTCCCAAATCTGTTATAAAATCTTTATTTCCTAACCATAACCAAATAGTCCTATTTCCCAAAATATTTCTCTTTTCTAAGAAAATTCTCATCCCAGAGAGTTCATTACTAAACCCAAATGCTGGCCCTTCTTTCATCTTGTTATATTTAGTTTCCCTCTTCCTTAGGTTTTCCTTTATTCAGAAAGAAGCTGACAAAAAGCTGATGAATGTGATTTTATTCCGTGGAAATAAAGCAACAGGAACCTTTCTCTCTTACAAGAAAGGTATTAAAAATATATATATTTCACAGTGGAATGAAAACAGGCATTGATACAGATTTTCTAATGATACAGCACTTGCAATTATTGCTTTACTGAATGCAAGTTGTCCTTTGTATTACAGTTACTTTTTTCTTATCTATGCCAGCTCCAAAAAGCTGGATTTGGAAGAAAAAGTAAGGAGGTAAAGAAATTTTCTTCTTTATTTTTTCATAATTTTTAGTCAGTTTTTAAGCTGTATTTATGATACTCTTTCTACAGACATCAGCAAGCTTTGAGTCAGATGCACGGAGACAAAAAGCATTCAGATGCAAACAAATACTACCTACATATTGTCATATTTTTTGATATAAATGTTGTCTTAGTGGACAATAACCACTGCCAGAGGATACCCTATGTTTCACACATCAAATTAGAAAGCAAAGTGAAAGAAGGAAAGTACTTTTTCATATTCTGCACACCTTTCTGAGTTTTACTGGGATTTGCCATTGTCAAATAGGATCGTATTTAATTCCCTCTGCATAGCTTCTTTTGACTTGGGTTGGTAGGCAGTCTTAAAAATGAACATTGGCGTTAACACGCTTTTAAGAGGAACAGAGTAGTTCTCACTGAAAACAGCTATGTTTTCCTGCTGCCGCAGAAAGAGGCAGACATCTTGGCACTACCAATAGTGTCACACATACACGTAAGCTGAAGAATGAAATCGCAGTCATAGCATGACATTTAACCATGCTGTCAAACATTACTGTGTAATGAGCCTGATGAGTTTGGTGGTGTTGACCAAAAACTTCTGTTGGAAATATGTCTTAGTCCTGAGATGGATTTCCTGGCCCAAGGGCAAAGTAAGTGTCTGAGGGCGAGTTTCAGATCTCTGCTTATTCTTATGCAATTCACAGCATGATGCCTCTGAGTTGACTGGGCACTGGCCACCTGAAGGCAGGGGACATTGGTCTTTCCTTTTTCCTGAAAGAATGCAAACGTCATGATGCCATCCCAATGTGGGAGCTGTTTGAAGTTGCATATTTTAGAATTTAAGAGTAGTCAGGCAGAAAAGCCCCTTCATACTATGGTCTAATCATATCACCAGATATGGACAAAGATGTCCGATTTGTACATGTTGTGGAATGGTTTCAAAATACTAAACCAAGGGACATATTCAAAATATTTCCTAGCTGGCTTCCTTATACAACTATGGGTTGAGCTTCACGCAGCCCTTCCAGTAGCCAGCTGTGAGGATGCAGGAGCAAAACAACCAGTGGCAAAAGTAAAAGCCAATAGAGCCAGCAGGAGTCTAACCCCAACATAGCCAAACACCAGTGCTCCAGCAGTGCTCCAGCAGCCCAGAAAACACCAGTGAAAGCAACAACAGTTGTGTCCGACGGTAACCTCAGAAAAAGAAGACCCATCAAAGCACCCACAACCTGCACAGCCTGCAAGGCCTGCCCAGCCTCGCCACCAAAGCCCCTTTGTCCTGGTTCCAGCAAGGATGGGGTTAATTTCCCGAAGGAGCCGGCAGGGGAGGCAGGTATTCCATCCCACAAGAGCCATGCCCGGGGATTTAAGAGGAGCTAGCCAGGGAGAGGGGTGCCATCGCCTCTCAGGGGCAGGCTGCGGTGGTGTGCATCCAGTCGGTGCACTGCGTGGCGGTACTGTAATTGCGTCCCTATACTCCTTTATTGGTATTATTGTTTTTCTTTCTTCTTCCCTTTGGCTGTTCTGTTAAATCACACTATTTCAACCCACGGGTTTTGCCGTTTTCTGCCGATTTTTCCCACGGCTGTGGGAGTCGAGCGAGTGGCTGTGTGGTTCTTTGTTGCTGGCTGAGGCCAAACCATGACACCCTTGCAGCAGCCCAGAGAGGAAAACCAGCAGCAGCAAGCTAAGGTAAGCACCTCAGGAGTCCAAATATGTGGGGCCATCCTGTGATGGGTGGCACACATTGAGCCTGTCTCAAAGAGGAGCAGAGCATCTCACAGGCTTCTCACCGAGGAGTTTGCAAGTTGCTTACAGAAGGGTAGGAGGGTGGGAGGCAGAGCCATGCCTGGAGCAGGGGTGTGTGACCCACCACAGTCTGGGTTGCACTCCAGCCTCACCAGTGCTGCTTCCACAGCAGTGCTGGCTTATTCTGCTGTGTCAAGGCAGTAGGTACTGCTGTGGCAGGAGGCACAGAGCTGGGGGTGTACCAACTTCCCAGATGCCCCTTAACTGAAACCAGAAACCCTCAGAGTCATCCCAGTGGTTTGGAATGGCAGCAAATGAGAGAAATATGCATAACTCTGCTGCTGCACAGGTCTTTTGTGGAGAGATGGGTCAGACTTACTAAGGACAGTGACCTCCTTCTTCGCCTCCAGCAGCAGTGAGGTCCCCAGCACTTGAGGGAAGGCTGGTGAGAGGAAAATCCCTTCGCTGCCCTTACAGGGTGCAAAGGCAAGGACGAAGAGGGTCTCTTTAGAGGCTCAGTAACCCCTTATCACAGAATCATAGAATACTAGGCTGGAAGGGACATCGAGGATCATCTGGTCCAACTTTTCTTGGCAAAAGCATGGTCTAGATGAGAAGGCCCAGCACCCTGTCCAGCTGAATCTCAGAAGTGTCCAGTGTTAGGGAGTCCACCACTTCCCTGGGGAAATTATTCCAATGGCTGATTGTTCTCTTTGTGAAAAAATTTCCTTGTATCCAATCATAATCTCCCCAGACCCCTTGTCTTTTGCATGTGACTCCTTGTAAAAAGGGAGTCTCCATCATCTTGGTAGCCACCCTTTACGTACTGGAACATGGTGATAAGGTCTCTCCTAAGCCTTTTCTCAAACCTAATTCTCTCAGCCTTACCTCATATGGCAGTCTTCCCAGTCCTTAAATCATCTTTGTGTCCCTTCTCTGGACTCTTTCCAGCCTCTCCACACCTTTTTTTGCATAGCAGGAATGAAAATGGAACACAGCATTCCAGGTGTGGCCCGACAAGCACTGAGTAGAGTGGGATAATGATTTGTTTATCTCTGCTGGTGATGCCCTTGTTGATGCCACCCAGCATCCTGTTGGCTTTCTTTGCCGCAGCAGCCTGCTGTTCACTCATATTGAGCTTGTTGTCAAACAGGGCCCCCAGGTCCCTTTCCACAGAGGTGCTCCCGAGGCAGGTAGATTGCAGCCTGTGTTGCACTCCTAGGTTATGTTTTCCCATGTGCAAGACCTTATACTTGTCCTTGTTGAACTTCATAAGGTTCTGCTTAGCCCACTCTTCCAGCCTACCAATGTCGTCCTGCAGGGTGGCTCTCCCATGCAAAGTGTCCTCTTCACCACTCGGTTTGATATTATTAGCACACTTCATCAGGGTATGCTTGATCCCATCATCCAGATCACTTCTGAAGATATTAAACAGTGTTGGGCCCAGATCAATCCCTGAGGGACCCCACTTGTGACAGGTTGCCAGTTTGAAAAGGAGCTACTGAACCACCACCCTCTGGGTGCAGTCTGTCAGCCAGTTCCCCACCCACCACTTGTCTAGACCATAACACACCAGCTTCTCTAAGTTTCTCTTAAGTTTCATGGCTGTGAGGAATCATACGGAGAGCCTTGGAGAAATCCAGGTAGACAATGTCCACCACTTGCCCCACACCAACTGAGCAGGTTACTTTGTGGGGCACTACAAGGTAGTCAGGTTTGTCAAGCATGACTTGCTCTTTGTGAATTCGTGCTGGCTTTTCCCAATCATGTGCTTCATTTGACTTGTGATAGCCCCCAGGAGGATTTGTTCTATAACTTTTCCAGGGACTGAAGTAAGACTGATGGGTCTATAATTTCCTGGATCTTTCTTTAAGCCCTTCTTGTAGATGGGGGGTAACATTAACCTTCTTCCAGCCTTCCAGGATGTCTTTCAATCTCCACGACTTCTCCAAGATTATGGAGAGCAGCCTCGCAATTATGTCAACCACCTTTCTTAACACCCTCCGTTGGATAACATTGGCCCTTGCCCATTGATTTGTAGGGGTCAAGCTCCTGTAAGAGCTCACATACCAACTCTTCCTTCACTGATGGCGTGTCTGTGTTTGCATCAACCTGGATTGTTGTTCCCAAGACCTGGGGACCAACAGTGCTGGTAACAACAGAGGTGAACAAAGTTTTAAGAACCTATTTCACCTCTAAGGTGCTGGACAGATGGTGCAGCTCAGACTGTTACGGACAGGTTTATCCTTTTACCCTGGCCACATAGGCTCAGATCATTCCCCCCCCCCCCCCCCCCAAGGCAGCTCCAGACCTGATCCAGCTGGGCTGACTCAAGACTGCATTGGTTTGTGCTTCCTTAGCTGAAGTCATTATTTCCCTCTAGCAGAAGATCAGGCGGCTGCCTCCCTGTGTGTGCTGGACCCATCTGAGTGCCGCTTGTGGCCTGAGGTCAGTAAGCCCTTTTGCTGTGTTCACATTGCTCTAGAGAGAAAAAAAGAAGCACATGGGAGCTACTGGGAAGTCTCCCTGAAGTTACACTTTTTTCCAATGTGTTTGTGATAACCTCAACAGCAACTAAAGGGCAAAAAGCACAAAGCCAAATTCAGCATTTCAATGAAGCGGTTGCCTGCCCAGGGCACAAATGCATGGGATACACATCCTGTAAGGCTAGGACCTGTGTTGGTGTACAGTGAAAATCGAGGCCTCTCCCCAAAGCGTATGCAAGCAAGGTAAGGTTATAAGAGTCCCTCCATGAGTCTGGCACACATCAGATTACAGTCCCCTTTTTGTGCTAGGTCTTACTATGCTTTGCTATGGCATAAAACCAGTGGCATCAAGTGGTCTCCTCTCCCTCACAGGTTTATATGCCTTATGGCAAAGCACAAGTGCTATTTCAGCAGTAGCCATGGCACTTTCTGCAGGTGCGCTCTCCATCTTGGGAGCATAGCAGGTGTGGGGAAAAGGTGACTCTAACAGCAAATAATCCCCAGGAATTCATGGCAGGAGCTAGCTTGATCTCTGTAAAATGAAGGTGGGGTACTGGGAGGAGTCCCTGCAATTTGTCTGTCCACAATCAATCATGTATATAACCTGTCCATTTATTTTTGAGCACACAGATTGACAAACAAGAAGGCTTCTGACACAGCTGAACACATTCCAAGGCATAAGAGGTTTTCTCTTAAAAGCAATTCTACTCATACTGAAAACAGCCTGAGTTCAAAGTAAAACCATCTAGGGGCTAATTTAACCTCTTCAACCCCTGCTGAGTCATGGGGCTTGTTTACTACTGTCAGCTGAGTGGCAGAGTGGCTTCTGGTGATACAGGTAATTGTTGACAAGGATATGGGAATAGAGCTGCCAGGTCCTCTCACAGAGTCTGCCAAAGAGCTGTCAATTGATACTGAATTCTGTCTCCAAAAATATGAACTTGAGACAGGTGTCTTTCCAGCCAAATATCCGGAACCAGTTCCCCAGACAAGGAGTTAACTCAGAGCTCTTTGCCCAAGACTGCTTGAATTCACAGGGTTATTTCTGGTGCATCTTTGTCTGGATGCAGTATGCTCCAGAGGGGCGTAGTTTTTACTCCTTAAAAGACACCATTGAATTTGGGTTTCTGAGGGTAATAAAAGCAATGGAAGAACTAATTTCCTCCAGCATTAAGCAGAATTCCTTCTCCTAAATCATGTAGATGTCTCTGGGAAATACGTTTTTGGTCTGGAACAAGCTACCTCCCATGGACCTCCCATCACCTCTGCTGTGTAGGAGGAAACACTATTCCAAGCCTCTGCATTCCTTAGCTCTGGTATCAAGGCCAGTGCATACCATGTAAGGACCAGAATAGGCTCTTCCATCTGTTTATGAGTAATTTTTGAATTACGGCACCTGAAGCTGTTGCATAGGGCTGCAGCAATTGTGTGGAGGCCAAGTATCAGATCTGTACTTTCTCTCATAAGGCATTTTTCTTGCTTGATGGCCTGACACGACTTAATGCCATCAGACTGATCCCTCTCTGATAACGAACCCACAAACTTTTCAAGTCTTCCAAGCTTGAAAATCTCCTGCGTAGTACTGGCTGCAGAGTTAGGATGGAGTTTTGCTGGTTGCTCCTGAGCCTCTTGTGTCCTAGATGGAAGAGGATGCATAAACAGGAGGTGTTACTTTTCATTTGGTAGAAGCTGATGACCTGACATTTACTGCCCGGGTGTTGTACAGTGGCTTTGATAACCTCTTCAGTGCTAGAGTCCTCAGAGCATTGCCTTTCTCTTTCGCCAGCAAATGCCTCCAGGGTGAGGAGAGCTGCCCATCAGCAATGAGGAAGGAGGGTGAGTACAGTAAGGCTGCAGAATCCCTCTATGCAGAAGATAGTAGAAAAGGTCACAGCAAACCTGCAGCTGCTTTACTACCCCATGACATCTCCAGCTTGTAACAGCAGTGTTTCAGAGGAAGGTTTAGAAAGACTTTCTGCTGCATAAAAGAATGACTTGTCACCTGGGATACCATCAGTCTCATGGGGTTGCAAGAATTTATCTTTTTTCTTCCTCCAACTGTTTTTCTTCTTTGCTTTTTCCCCAATGTCATGCTATTCCTTTCCACATTATAGTGCTATCAGCTCTTCTGCAGGAACAAGGAGTTTTACGCTGACTGACATTTCCCTTCAAGTGCCAGCTTTTGGAGTCAAGCAATTATATCAGATTAAGGTGGCTAGGAAGAGCAGGAGAGAGACGGGGGCTGGGAAGAGAACCACTCACTTCTCTCTTGTAAGTATTTGTGGTGTTTTTTTCTGTTTGGCAATAGCCCTTAAGAAATGAAAATGTCACATTTCAAAGCAAGCCCAGGAAGCTGAGCTCAAATCTACTACACCTAGGTAGAGTTTTGAATTGATAAAAAACTCCTGCTGGCTTCTTTGATGAATCACATTCGTTATTTGCTCTGTGTGTCAATCCACAGCCTCTGCAATGTTGCCAGTGATCAGTTTTACCATGTAACTTCACATGGAAGCTGTTCTGTAAAACCCCTGTTCTTACACCCAGGCAATTATGTGAAATTTCAGCTTCCATGAATGACCTCCATATTCCAGTGCTCCCAATTTTCCACAGAGAACTCCCCTCATTTGTTAAAATCCTGGAGTTCAGGTTATTCATCAGCCAAGGTTGTCTAAGCTACAGGGTAAGGTTTGTATTTTTATTGTGTGACTTCAAGCCTATGAAGTTATCTCCTTGGATCCCCATTTAATTGCACCAGAAGAGCGTTGAGTCAATTCTGCCTTCCTTATTAGGTAACCACATGTAGCTCAGATGGCATAGTCTTGAAAACATGAGAAGACACAATGGAGAGGTACATTTTATTTTGAGTTGTACACTATGACTTGGCTAGTTAGTTCAATGCTGACTGTGAGGCAGCACAACCAGAAGAGTGTGGGAGCTAAATCCAGATGTCAAAGCTTTGATGATGTCATTTGCTGAGATATTTGAGCTTAAAGAGCAGGTTTCCCAAACCTCTTTGGGACTGGGCTGCTCCCATTGCTCTCAGCATGTACAGGGGAGATTTCCCTTGTACTGAACAGGGCTGGGGGGTGGAAATTTCTTTATTGTTCCCAGATTGGGTGGAGTGAGTTTCTGTTGTTCTCAAGTGTGAGGCAAGGGTCTTCAGCTCCTGTCTGGACAAAACACTGTCTCCATTCAGTGCACTCTCAATGAGCTGGTGTGCCCATGAGGCACAACCTGGTAGCCTACCAAGATTTCCTCTGGGGCCTCAGAAGCAGCCTGGCTGCACTAGTAGAGGCTCTGGCTTTACAGGCTGTAGCTTTGGCATCACTTCATGCTTCCAGCTCAGGAGCTCGCTTATATGGCACACAGCACTGTAGACACACATCCTGACTATTTTGCTTCCCAGCACTAGGCTTGCTCCACCAGCATACCTGTGCCTCCCTGCAGTACTTGCCCACCTCTGCCTCTGTGCTTACAACTGCTTTCTGATTTGTCCACTGCTATGAAAACAGATGCCAGGTGCAGGGTCTCCCCCAAGCCCTTTCCCAAGGCTCATGGTTATGCAGAACCTCTGCTTGGTAAAGTCACAGTCATCCATAGCTAAAACATGTCTGAAACATGAATGCAAAAGGAGCAGTGGGAAAAGGTGTTACAACTCTGTGGCGATTGATTGCAAACGCCTCATTGTCCTTTTCTTTCCCCCACTAGACCTTTATTTTGGATATGTCTTTCAAAGGCCCCCATATTTTTTCTGAGGAAATGTTTGAAAATGAATATGACCCACCCAAGCCTGAGAAAGAGGCTCCAGGAGCAGAAACCCCTCTGGCAGATTCTGCTACAAATGCCTTCAACCTTACCACTACCTTAAGCACAGCCAGTGTCCCCATTCCTGGGAGGCACCCAGAGGGGACCACTACCCAGCCTGGGGTTGATCCCCAGAGCATAAGCAAGCTGCCTGTTAAGAGCATGGTGGCTCCATCTCCACCCAAGGGGAGCCTGTCAAGGCTGCAGCACTACCTGGCCATGCTGTTCTCTGGAGCAACAGTCCCAGTCTCGAAGCTGCCCACAGCTTTCCTGGGAAACCTTCCAGCATTAGGTGCCTGTCCTGTGGCTACAGAAGCCAGTCCCATCAAGGCACAAGGGGAAGCACCTTAACCTGTGGTTAAGGCAACTACAAAGCTCAGCATATCATAAAGCTGGAGGGTATAGAAAAAGTTCCCTCCCTCCATCCAGACCAGGAACAAGCCTCTAGAATGGAAGCAGCATTCCCCTGTCCTCAGGGAGCACCTACAGCCTGCCTGGGTGGGAAGGGAGATTTCAGCAGGCAGAGGAGAAACTACCAGGCCAGAAAAACAGAAACTCTTTTCCTGCTGGCCACTGGAATGCACGCTTTCCTATAGAGACAATAATGCTGGCTACAAGCAAAGCAGCTTCCCTTCCAAAAACAATTCACCAGGCCCTCATTTGAAACCCAGAGAGCAAAAGGAAATTGTACATCTCCCAAGGGAAGATGTTGGCGGGTCTCCCAATTCCAGGATGCAGGCAGCCTGCCCGCCAAGGTGCAAAGGGTAGTTGCTAAATACCAGGAGTCATCTATCTGAGGCAGAAGCTCTCTTGTATGACTGGGAGAACCCAGATACTACCCCTTTGTACTCTGAAAGGCAACACCTTCCTTCTCCAGGATATGCAGCATGGGGCAACAAGCAGAATACCACATGTTTCATAGTGGGGCGGACACTGTGGCAGGAGACCCTACTGCATTCATTAAGCCCCTCACTTAGTCGCCATCCAGAGAGAAATCCTTATGTTCAGAGGGAAAATGCACTTTATCCAAGAGGCAATACATAGGATAGTGTTCCTTTTCTGAGCCCAAGATGGCTGTGCAGAAAAATGTCTTATCCTCCTAATTCTAGTCAGAGGCAGGGGAACATCTTTTGTGAAAATGACCCAGTCAGTTCAGTTCTTCTGACTCCTGCTCTGGGCAAACAGTGTGGATGGCCAGGCAGTTCTCATCAGATCCTGATCCAAAATAAAGGTTCTAGTGGGGGAAAGAAAAGGACAACGAGGCATTTGCAATCAATCACCACAGAGTTGTAACACCTTTTCCCACTGCTCCTTTTGCATTCATCAGGTCCTGGACTTAGCCTAGCTAGACAGTATAAAAATCCCTAATATGTCCCTAATAATCTCTCTAGGTAGAGGTCTATTACCAATGCACAACAGACAACCCACCAAAACAAAGGGAGAACATTCTTTATGATGAGGTTATTTCATGGGCCCTGGAGACATTGCCCATATGATTTTGCATCATACGGCATGCCCATTCCTAAACCTTTGGGAAATAATACATATTGTTCTAATGGGCAGAGTATCACCCCACTGGGAAACTCTTGGGATCAGGAAACAGATTCTCTCAAAACTGCAATCTCTTCTCAGCAAAGCACATTGCAATATTCTGTTGGACCATCCCAGGAGCAGGGCAGCAGTTTTTCCACCGTGACGAAAAATATCCCCCAGCCCAAAGGACGCCCATTAGGGTTCAGAGGAAACCCAGGGTACCAGGAACATTTGAATTCCCCATGCAGAGTTCTCTGTTTTTCAATTCTGAGTTCATCTGACCGCTCTTAGAATCATAGAATCATAGAATGCTTTAGGTTGGAAGGGACCGGCGAGGACACCTTCCACTAGACCAGGTTGCTCAAAGCCCCATCCAGCCTGGCCTTAAGCACCTCCAGGGATGGGCCTCCACAACATCCCTGGGCAACTTGTTCCAGTGCCTCACCACCCTTGTAGTGAAAAATTTCTAATCTAAAATATCTAATCTAAATCTACCCTTTTTCAGTTTGAAGCCATTACCCCTCATCCTATCACTACATGCCTTTGTGAAAAGTCCCTCTCCAGCTTTCTTTCCTCTTTCAGCTGAATATGAGCCGGCAGTGTGCCCAGGTGGCCAAGAAGGCCAACAGCATCCTAGCCTGTATCAGGAATAGTGTGGTGAGAAGGACTAGGGAAGTGATCATCCCCCTGTAATTGGCACTGATGAGGCCCCACCTTGAGTACTGTGTTCAGTTTTGGGCCCCTCAACACAAGAAGGACATTGAGGTGTTGGAGCGTGTCCAGAGAAGGGCTACAAAGCTGGTGAGGGGTCTGGAGGACAAATCTTATGAGGAACGACTGAGGGAACTGGGGTTGTTTAGCCTGGAGAAGAGGAGGCTGAGGGGAGACCTTATCACTCTCTACAACTACCCGAAAGGAGGTTTTAGAGAGGTGGGGCTGACCTCTTCTCCCTGGTGACAAGTGACAGGATGAGAGGAAATGGTTCAAGTTATGTCAGGGGAGGTTTAGATTGGACATTAGGAAACATTTTTTCACTGAAAGGGTTATTAAACATTGGAATAGGCTGCCCAGGGAGGTGGTGGATTCGCCATCCTGGAGGTGTTTAAAAAAAGGGTAGATGTGGTACTTGGGGACATGGTTTAGAAGTGGTTTTGTCAGGGTAGGTTAATGGTTGGACTTGATGATCTTAAAGGTCCCTTCCAACCTCAGCAATTCTATGATTCTGTGATTCTACGATTCTTGTAGGCCCCTTTCAGATACTAGAAGGCTGCTATAAGGTCTTCCCAGAGCCTTCTCTTCTCCAGGCTGAACAACCTCAACTCTCTCAGCCTGTCCTCATAGGAGAGCTGCTCTAGCCCTCTGATCATCTTTGTGGTCCTCCTCTGGACCCGCTCCAACAGGTCCATGTCCTTCTTATGTTGGGGGCCACAGAGCTGGATGAAATCTTACAGGTGGGATCTCATGAGAGCAGAGTAGAGGGGGGAGAATCACCTCCCTTGACATGCTGGCCACGCTTCTTTTCATGCAGCCTAGGATACGGTTGGCCTTCCGGGCTGCAAGTGCACATTGCCGGCTTCCATTGAGCTTCTCATCAACCAACACTCCCAGGTCCTTCTCCTCAGGGCTGCTCTCAGTCCCTTCTCCACCCAGCCTGTATTTGCGCATGGTATTGCCCTGACCCAGGTGCAGGACCTTGCACTTGGCCTTGTCGAACTTCATGAGGTTGGCACAGACCCACCTCTCAAGCCTCTCCAGGTACCTCTGGAAGGCATCCCTTCCCTCCACCACTTCACACAGCTTGGTGTTGTCATAAAACTTGCTGAGGGTGCACTCAATCCCAACATCCACGTCACTAACAAAGATGTTAAGTAGTACCAGTCCCAGTACTGACCCCTGAGGAACACCACTTGTCAATGCTTGCCACTTGGACATGGAGCCATTGACCACAACCCTTTGAGTGCGACCATCCAGCCAGTTCCTTATCTGCCGAGTAGTCCATCCGTTATATCCATGTCTCTCCAATTTAGAGACCAGGATGTTGTGTGGAATGGCGCCTTCCACCAGGCTTGCATGATGTGTGGTAATGACAATGATGGGGGATTGCCTGATTTCTCCTCAGAGAGGTTCAAACCCTCCACGTGGGAACAAAAGCATCCTGAGGGCAGTCACTCCAAGCATGTTAAATATGTTGTCTATTCTATTGGTCTCCTGTGTAGCTGGAGGTGCTTAGCAAAACTCCAGGCCAGGTGTAGGCTTTGGTACCTTTTGTGAAGAAGAAACTAATGATGACAGGAGCATGCCATACTCCAAAAAGAGATCTGGTGAGCAGAAGAGGCCTGAAGCACGGCCAGATCCAACTTGAAATGCCCCTTGTGGGAGCAATACAAGAGGTGACAGCCACACTACCACTGTTCTGGACACATCCCATGAGCTAACCAATTCCGTGAGAAAACTGCTCCTGAGAAGCAGGCTGAGAGCTCACTCACCCTTGCCAAACAAGGGCCAGAACCAGAGGCAATCAGAAATGTAAATCAGATTAATAATATTGATCTGGTAGGAGAGCAGGCAGCCCAAAGCTACAGGAGAACATGGCGCTTCAACAGGTCACTGAGGCAGCACTTGTCCAGCACTGGAGCACCATCTGGTGACAAGAAGCAAGAACAGGTTTCTGCAGACCTGGTACTGTCTGCTACGAAAACATGTTTTCTCTGTCACTGAGATGCTGCTCAGGTATCCGAGTACTGATGCCTCCAACAAAGAACATCCATCCTCCTCTGGCTCTCTAGCGGGAGATGTGACTAATCATCCAGAGGAAAGCAGCCCAGACTGCATACTGCTGCAAAACTAATATGTGTCTTTAAATAGCAGGCAAACAGAAGATAGACCAAGGAGGTAAATTAGCATACACTCAAGTTATTCTGCAATCCTTAATATCATTAGGAATGAACAAGGAAAGACAGTGTGCACGAGAACATCTTCCCAAACAGTACATAGGTCCCACAGCTGTACTAGTTTGATAGTTTTTGACATGGTAAATCCCCCTTTGTATAACATTTCCCTCCACTTCTGAATGCATCGAGGCTGCTAGTCTTGTAAAGCATCGATACCAGCTTTGTGTAAAGGACGTGCTTACCTTGAATCACAAGGTATGAGGCAGTGGTCTGCTCTTTCATACTAGGATGTGCTCAGGCTTTTCTTTTTTTAGTTTCACCAAAAGAAAAAAATATGTAAAAAGGAAGTATATCATTCAGGTGGAAGACAAACAGATTCATTAAGCTATTCAAAGGGCTGCTTCTCATTCCTCTGCCTTCCATTTAGCTCGGGAACCTCACACCCTGGAAGAGGCCCTTTGAGTACAGCATTTCTGTACACATACACATGGGCTGGTCAGGCTGGAGTCCATGGGAGATCAGTATCCAGCTGCCTGGGGGTAGTTTGCACAGGTCACAGTCAGAGAAGTGTGGTGGGAAGGAGACTAGTAGCTAGAAGTTGTATCTCTTGCCTTAATTGAGGCCTGGACCATTTGTCCCAGCCTCAGCAGCGAGACTAAACCCACCTCTGCCCACAGCTATCCCACTGTCCCTGGTCTCCCACAAAGCAAGCTCCCTGCTGAACACCAATCGCTTTTGTCGCTAACCCCTCTTTCAGACAGATACCATGTAGCCGTTGTTAGTGGCCAAAAGTTTGAGGCACAACTCCCTGAACTCATGCTAGCAGAGCGTAGTTGCTCTTTGCTACTCTGCAAAAAGAGTGCATGTAAGAACTGCTGGTTTGTTTCTGTCACCAAACCTCCAAGCTGGACTCATACATGCTTGGGAAGTTGGCTGTCCAAATTGTCTATTGGGGTGCAAACGCAGCTATTTAGAGAGCAGCACTATATACGATAACCCATACCTCCAAACACTGAGCAACACAATAGCATGCAGCATCAGAGAAAAGCACCTCTATTTTTTTTTCTTAGAGAGAGACTTTTTGTTAGACGTCAGGTTGACTCTGTGAGCTTGGCATTGCAAGGCAGCTCTTGCCTAACCTTTGACCCCAGTTTAGATTTCTGGGGTGAAAGAGCAAACCAAAACCTCTGAACACTTGCTGTATTAGGAATTGAAGCTCCTCCTTGGAAATAAGTGCATCTTGTTGTGTTCAATTTTACGGCTTGGCATCCTAGCACCACTTGTGTATTCTGCATAGTGGCAAACAATGCTGTTCATCGTGCACGGATGTACTAGTGATTTGGCTGGTGTGTACTGTAACTACCAACACCAACAATCCAAAACACAGGCAGCTCAAATTTCCCTGGTATTTACCCCTGCTGCCATTTCTGTTAGTATTTCTCTACTGCAAAACCTCTTTATTTGGGTATGTTTGTTAAATCAGTGTTGCAGTTGGAAGGGATTTCTGCAAAACAGTAATACCTTTCTCATTAACTAGTGTATACCTTTGCTTTCATTAAGTGACGCACTGATTCAGTTTCTTCTCCTGGACAGGAGGGCCAGAGCCACATTAGACAGTCCCACTGAAGCGCAGCCAAATAAAGGCTGGATCCCATCCTACATTTGAAGGAGTTTCTTCATTACATCCAAAGGTGTCTTTTCTTGTCACACGTCCCTGTGGATTGCATGGTAGAGGTAGAGGGTTGCATGATGCAGGGTGGGGAGCACACCTCACAGAGAGCACCAGTGATGTGTAGGTCAGCGGGTGCTTGACTTCTGATTTTCTGTCTCACTGTGCACGATACAACCTTCAGCGTAAGTGCAGCAGAAGGAGCACGCTCTGAGTCCACCAGAACTGATAAGCAGCACTGTCACTGTTGAATGCTACACCCCCACATGCAATTTAACACAACACTGGAGGCTTTAGGACTCTGATCAGCAGTTTGTTCCAGAAATGGACAACCAAACTCTGCCTTGTCTTTCAAGGCCTACTGGAAATTTCTCATGTTTATGCCATATTTGGATCCTGCTTATTCCTTCTGCCAAACATTAGTGAAGGACTTGGTGGGACCCTCAGTCCCCAAGTGGAGAGATGGGAATAGAAGCATTGACTGGTTAATTGAGTAGCAAGGAGGAAAAGCCTCAAAATTAGGAGTATTCTGTATCAGTAGGAGGGAGCAGTGCTTTATACCATGATGAGCCACAGCTCTGTAAGCTGTTTCTCTGCAGAAAGGAACAGATTGGACTGTGAGTCACTCTGAAAGTAGCTTGATCCTTTTATATTCTCAGAGCAACAGGTCTTCCACATATGAGTTATGACGTTACTGAAGGTATGTGATACAGAGAGTGCTTCGTTTCCCTTCTGCCATTCACCCACTCCCCTGGAAACCAGATAGCACAATAAACTAACGCAGCAGGTAAACACAACTTGGTTTCTATTTAGAGGCTAAATGTCACTCATACTCCAAAGCTGGTGGGTAAATTACAGGAAAGGAAATAAACCCTACATCCCTGTTGGCGATTGCCTGCTGTTATGGCTGCCTTTCCCCCAGCCATATCGCTGGGTGAGGTGGAGTGATGGCTTAACACGCAGAGCAGGGATCCTGGCAACCTCTTTGCTGGACACTGAAACTGTGCTGACAAAAATCACAACATTTTGTTGTTCATCAAAAAGTATTATGCTGGCAAGGTTTTCAGCATGCGCCAGACAAAACTCTGAAGTTCCTATGCCTATTCCTTTCCTCACAGATTTGATATACGGCTATTTTTTTGATGCTATGAGTGAACTGATCAAATTAGTGTGGGCAGTTACAAAGCAACTTACCCTACACGAAGGCAGATCAAAAGTCTGAGCTGGATTCAAGGGCCATTCCCGAAACAGAAGGTGTCAACTCTATTTGGAAGTGGATGAAATGGAGGTACAAACCAAAGATGAGAAATCTATAGAATGCACAGACTTGCCAGGATCCCTCTGTGGGAGACTGAAATATCAGCTGAGAAGGCAAGAGGTAGAAATAGCCACCTTGTAGGTTTAAAACCTGTTTCCCTCTGAATTGTTTTTTTTTTGTTCTGGGCAAAATGACAGTTAGCTCTAAGGGAGCCAGTTAGTAAGGGAAGGAGAAGCACAGACACTGCCAGTCCTCTGAAAGCAGTCCAGCTGAGGGCTTGATCTGAGAGTTGGAGAACAGCGTGGTTTCATTGCCAGAGGGAGGAGACACCTTAGGCTGGAGCAGAGCAAGAAGAGCACTTCGCTAATTGGGTAACTACACATACCTTTTCCTTCGCCCTCTTTCAGTTTCCCAGCTCTCCCTTATCCTCAGACCCAGGGATACTGCACAGGAAGATAGAAAATGCTGATCTAGTGTGGTGGGAGCGCTGATTCTCTTTCCAGCTCTGGAAGTGTTTCAGAGCACAGCAAGGAAAATTATTCATGCACTTTGAAGGTAAAATCTTTTGAGGGAATCTGGATAAATTAAATATAACCTAATTTTAAAAAAAAAAAATGACGTTAACTCTACTTTTATATCCACTATTTCTGGCCTCAAACAAAGAAGCTGATCTGAGACTCATCCTCTGCCTCTCTCTGTAATCAAAAGAATTAAAACCCACATTGCAGTGGGTTCAGAGATCTCCAGGTCTCCTTTACTTTGGGCAAGAGGCAACTCCAGTCAACGGATGGAAGTTCACACCTATCCTAAAGAATGCATATGCTGTTTTCTAAGCTGCCTATGTGCAGGTACGAATTCCTGCTGTTTGGTACTTCCGTCTTCATATTGCAATGTTATCACTCTTCATTTGTTTCTGTGTCTCTCTCTCTGGAGCTAAAAAACAAAACTGATGTTGCCTCTTCTAATAAAAAAAAATATTTTACAGCCTTTTTTCCTCCTTTTTGGCTACTTCTGTGTATTTTTAGGTCTGAAATCTACTCACATCAGGAAAATGAAGCTTTGGCTCTTCATTAAGTCTGATGTCAAATGGTGTTACTGGGACATGTAATCAGCTCAGATTGCAGAAGAGGCTGAAGGCATACAACGAAATGCTTTTCCTCTATGGTTGGACACCAGTGTAATCTAAAAAAGGCTGCAGGTAAACAGGGCTATTCTTTCAAGATGTGCTTGATCAGCTCATTTGACTATCTGCTATATGATTGCTGAGGTTGGCAGTTTAAGTTACTAACTGCCAGCTCTGCCTAATTTACTCATTTACTTTGTGCTGTGGCACAAAGTTGGAGGCAAAGTTTTTGTCCTTCCTTTTTGATTTTGCCTGATACATATAATAGCTTTTCTGGTTGCATACCAACCATCTCATAATCTTAGGAAATGCAAAATTTTGACTCCATCTACTCAAGAAACTATACCAAAGCAAGATTAAGTGAAATTTTGGCCACAGTTCACTCTCTCTTGACCCAACAGGTCATGTTAAATAACTTGAAATGCCACAACTGAAACTACAGCTAAAGCATACTCTTTAAAAATAAGCATTATTAATGCAGCCTTCTAGACCAGAAGAGTCAGAAAGCCATAGACAGGTATGTAATATCTGTGTATGCTACCACACAGTGTACCTGCAGCTTTAATACAGTCGTTTCAGAGGTGCATGTTGCAAGATGTTGTCAGCTCTCTTCTGTTTCTGTCTTGGCTGTTTGAAGTGCAGAGGTGGACATCCTGGTGGGGAATGCTGAAAGAAGTCTGCCAGTGAGCCCCTGTCACAATACGGTTTTGGGTAACCTCTATGAGCAGCCCATCCCAAGGTATAGGAGGCAGGGAAGTTGCTGGCATTTCTCCCTTGCAGGGTGGCTGAGATGGCTTGCCACACTGTGGTTCTTCTGTGGACAAGCAGTCTCAAGGTGAATGCTAATCTTGCAATTGTAAGGCAAACACAATTCCCGAATAATTCCTTTTGTCTGATTACTTTGAGAAACTGTATTTTGCTAAATTCTTAATTTACAACTGGATAAACTATTTTTCCTACCTTCTTCACAGTTTTATTCTGGGAACAGCCACAATGGCTGGCAAAGCTCTGTGGTGGCTGCATTTCAGTGGCTCACCAGATGGAAATGCCCCTGAGCACTGAAAATGAATATTTGGTTAAGACTGGCCAGAAATCTGAACTCATGCTTGATTAGCTAGATTCAAGCAAACTACTTATGTTTCGGCAGCAACTTTTGTAGCCCAAAAAAGCCGCAACTGAAAACAGGCTCCTGCTATTCTCACCCATTAAATCAGACCCCAAACATTGTTTTGCAAGCGCTAATGACTGCTGTGAAAATGATCAATACAGTATGTGGAGGGCTTTAGCAATAGTCCCCATTGATCCCATTAAGGTCTTATGCTAGCATTAGGCAATGGCAACTCTGTTTAGCTCTGTCACAAGCAGACTGCCTTTCTGATGCTTGGATAAGGAGCTGGGAAACTGGAACAAATGGATGGACTCTTTTTTTTTCTCTTTTCTTTCATACAGCGGCCACCGGATGGCACTAAAGTTACTGTCCTGCTCACAAGCACATTCTAACAAGCCTCAAACTTTGATTTTAGGAGTACTGAAAAAGTGTCTGGGACACAGAATTTGGGTTCTTTGTCTGGCAAAGTGTGAGGTTGGTTGCCTCAGCTTTTGTGGTTCAAACAATGCTTCTCCCCTCACACAAATTCCCGCTCCCCAACTCCCACCTCCCTTTGGGAGCTCACAGTAAATGCTCGCTGGAAATCTCCACACAGGTGTGTACGGATTCTCAAACTTGCTGAGAGTGCATGCTGTCCCATCACTCCAGTGTGTAAAGAAGATGCTAAATAGCCTTTGTTCTTGTATTCATCCCTAAAGCATTCCACTAGTAACTGGCTACAGACTTATTTCAAATGATCTGCAAAAGCACTGGTAGAATACAAGGGCCTTCAGATGCCTAGCAGCATATAGGGCGCTGTTCACTGATTATCCAGTCGTGTTAATGCCCACGACTTCCAAAGCTTTCTCATACTGAAAGCACACAAGAGACAAAAATATAGAACAGTGCTTTCAGAAACTGAAACACCCAACATCTCAAGGTATTTGCAGATCTCTGTCCTTAAGGCACCTTTTCTGCCTCTGAAGAGGAGCTCTGGTGAGGCGTTCAGATTTGTTTCCAGTGCAATTGCTGCCAATTCCTTTTTATCATTTGGCTGCAGGCTTGAGCTCCAAATACAAAATTTGCAGGTTATATGTATGCTTGATCCACATGATGCAGACCATGTAGCAGTACACTTGGAACTGGGGATGGCAGGGAATCTCAACAGCTGAAGCAGAAATAAATATTTACAGGTTCTGTCTCAAACTATGTAGTGCTGAGCCACCAGGATTTAGGGTGCATTTGTCCTCCCGGCCCCTCTTTAACTGCTAGCTGCCTTGAACAAGTTAAAAACCCTTCACTTAAACTCTAGGTTGTGTTTGATTTTGTCATCTAAGCAGCTTTCCAGGGAGCTTGTTCTTCAAGCTGCTAATGCCAGGCAGTTTGATCTGCTTTTGAAGGGCAAGTCAGAGCTGGCAAGTTAGTCCAGCAGCTGTGTACTCCTAGTGCGAGGAAAGCTCCAGTCACAAAAAGGGAGTAGGGGCCTGAGATGTGGACCCAGAAAGAAGCACAAGGGACAGTGGTGAGTGAGTCCTCTCTCTTGTGCTTGCCATACTGCCAGGGTGGTGGTCTGGGTGCATCCACACAGCACCTGGTCATAATGCCAGCGTGCCTCTGACAACAGCTAGCCAACAGCGTGGGATGCGGGTGGTGGTGCCTTGTTGCTTAGCTCTGCAGCTATGCTGAGTGAAAGACAAAGTTGGGGTATTCAGAGTCTGAAATAGCCAGGAATTGAAATATCACTGTGATTCACTTAACTAGATGCCAAGTGCTTGATCCTTTTTAAGTCTCTTCAGAATTCTGGATTAAAATGATTGCTCTTCTCCACTCTGTTTCCTCAGACTTTCAGCAGATTAAAGGCAGAAGGACACAGTCACTTTGCAAAAGTCCTATCTGAAATACACATTGGCTTTCAGAAAGAAGTTCCAGCCTATATAAGCAACTAATATTAGAAAATCTGAACACTTAGGGCATGATTTTCTGGTTTCTGTTTAGATGCTTGTTCCTACACAGCAGATACACATCTAGGCACTGAACCACCTGAAAGTTCTCAAGTTTTCTTTCACTGCCGGTTAGTTATGCCCAAAATCAGACATTAAGAAACTCAGTAAAATGTAAGCTGTGCACTCTTAGTTCAGTGACCACAGATATTATATGCTGTTGTTCTTAGTAAAACTGTGCATTGCCTTAATACAGACAAGGAATTTGAGAGAAGCTAATTTATCGATCTTTTTGAAAGGAGAGACTTGGCACTTGCATGTAAAACCAAACAAAATAGTATGAGGCTTAGTAGCCAGATGTAGCCAAAACCTCATCAAGTGTTGATTTAATTTTAGAATAATAGACGGTAGTGGAATATTGATCTGTTTAAAGTGACTGTACTTCTGAGAATACCGTAACCTTATTTTAAATAGATGTAAGCTCTGCAGCTGTTCTTGATTTTGCAAGGGCCTCAGCATTCTGCAGTCAATCTGAATTCATGCTTGCTGGGTACCCAGTGCCTTTGAGAGCTCAATGTGACTTTCAAAGTACCTGAAAAATGTTTTCCCCAGTAGCTACTGAAGCTGTGTTTGATGTGTTTGGTGTTTTGTGCTAAGCAGCGCATTACCACAGAGATTTGGGTGCCCAGAGCAATCTTAAAACATCACGCTGCTCTGAGCCAGTAAGCCTTACCGCTTGGCTTGCTCTCAGTTTTTCCATCATGTCCTTTCACCAGCAGTGGACACTTCCAAACCAAGCAGCTCTGTTTTGTCCAAAGTGCTTGTATTTACATACTTTTGACTCCTGATGAACTGCGGTGGCTCTTTGGCAAGTTAATGAAAAAAGAGATTGTATTTGCAAGGATTCATCGGGCAGGAGGGGGAACAGTTCACTTTTATTGAGCTTTTGACTCAGACGTAGCTGTTTGACTCTTTTGACAAATCCAGCTATACACAAAAGGGGAGGCATTTGATGAAATAAGCATTACTTAGCTACAGTGTGGTCCTCTTTAATGCCTCATTTGAAAGTTCTGTTGTACTGTCAGAAATCTGCTGTGCATGAAAAAAGAATCCTGTCAGATTCTATTCCTAAAAATTTGAAGAATGTTAAATTGACTGTTTCTGGGTTGTGTGGACACGTTTTAAGGCTCTCATATCTGCAGAAGTTTGAAAGCAAGTCTAGAACAAAACTATACATGGTCTAAATTGTTCTAAGGAATAAACATGCTGCTTCTAATCAGCAGCAACTCCACAAGGTGAGTGTGTGTGTGTGTTTCTGTGAATGGTGGTGGTGCAATGACTGTGTTGTGACCTGCAGCAGATACTGATTAAGTTCTGTCTGCACAGCATTGTGTAAACTGAAGCACCTGATGTCTGCAAAGACAAAAGTTGATGCTTCATTCTGGGGAGCTCAGCTGACATGTTCTCACATCTTCTTGGTTCTTCCTTGCTTGTTCAGCTATTCTGTATCTAGGCTATACACACGGAGGCTCCTTATGCTCTGGCCTTGCAAACTGATCCTTTTAAAAATAGACTTCTGAGATGTAGGTGGAATAATGCTTAAAGCACTCTTGTAACCAAAATTGAGGATGGAGCCAAACTTTCTAAAACTCTCCTGCATTGCAGAAGCACCTGAACCAATAAGCCAAATCATCTGAACTGGCCAAACCGGGAAGGGACAGACAACATCTACATGCTGCCCTTTAGGCAACAGCCCTCTATACGCAGCAGCTGGGATGCCGGAACAGAAAGGACAGACTGCAAATTTGCAAGAAAAAGGCCTAGAGCATATGTCAGCAGTGCAATACTGCTATACTGAGGTGAAGGCCATGACCTGGTCACTGTGCACTGTCACCTTGGGCAAGCAGAAATGGTACTGCGCAGCAAAGAGAGCCCAGGCTTCTAAGGTACACAGCATGTTGGAGAATGTGCAAAAATATGCCAGAACTTAAATAGCATGAACACTAATCAAATTTAATCTCAATCCTGAAGAGAAAAGATGATGAAGAGAAAAGGGCAAGGACTGAATGTATGTTAGCAAATCATACAAAGATGCCACGGAGATCCTAATGCGAGCAAGTAGAAACCACCACCATTAACATACCATACCACCCTTTTATATTGTTAGTAATGCTTAGGACTTTTTTCTACAGTCTTCAATCCTTTCTTTTCTTGTACTGTCTAAGAATTAGACCTAGACTGTTACTGAGAGCCTACTGGTCTCCTTGCTGACTGTGAACTGTACAGCTTTTCCACTGCCAGCTCAGAACAAGTGCCCCAGCATGTCCTTTATGGCTGCACGCACTGGTTTTCAAAACCAAAGACAAGAATAAACTGTGGATTTCTTCCCAGAAAAGCCCACCCACAAACTTGAAAAGACTCTGGGGTGATGAGAAGACAGAGAGCCTGATGCCGTTTCAATTTTCTATAGGTTGACGTGAAGTAGGAAACCCTTGCTCTGTCCCTGACCCACAATGCTCTCTCTCTGTGTGCTGCAAAGGATATCCACGCCAGGGCTCCACACGGACCTCCCTGAAGCACTGATAACATCCCCGGATCACGCCAGGGTGGGGCTGTTTCCGAAGAACAACAGCTCCGCTTAAACCAGAGCAGACCTGAGGGAATGGCTGGTGCAAGGCACCACCACCTTTCGCCTACAGAACTGAAGCAGAGAGGCTTGTGCCTCCGCTCCTCCACGGACCTAAGCCACCTCGTCTGCGCTCCTGCCCCTGTTTCTCTGCCCCATGGTGTAACAAGACCCACAGTGGGTGCACCCCATCCCTTGAGTCCCATAGTCCAGGAACATGGCACTGCCATTGCTAGTACCAGGCCACAGGCTCTGTACCAAGTTTACAAGGCTTCTGGGAGGAGGAGGTGGTAGGGCCAAGCAGACATATGGGGAAACAGTGGACATAGCACCAGGGGAAGAGCAAGAAAGCAGCACTGGTGGGGTCAGCAATGCCACCGAGACTGACAGTAATACGGAGACTTTCTTCTGCAGTTTTCATGCCTTTATTTTATTTAATAATAACTAGATTTAGAGGGCCAGGATCTCCTCAGGACCAGCGTGAGTCCCAGCTGCTGGCCTGGATGTGGTTTGGCTAGGCCCTGAGACACCCTCCCAGTATCACCGAAGGCAGGATGGCTTCTTGGGGTCTGGGAGGGGACCTCAGAGCTGCTGGCCCTCCGCTTTGGGGTTCAATGGCACCCATAAGGGGAGCAGTCCCTGCCCCAGCTGCACATGGAGGGCCCTGAAACAGCCTCCTCTGGGTCCTCCTGTGACTCTTCTTGCTCCCCATTGGCAGGAATGAGGGCAGAGGGGCTTCCCGGGACCTCCACGAAGGGCCAGGGGCAGGAGACCAACCTCGGGAGGCAGTGGGGCTGGGGGCAGCTGCGGGGTTGACCTCTCACTCCTTGGCACCACAGGTGTTCACCAGGTCCATCCGATGTCGGGCCTCCCTGCTGCATCGGTGCACAATGGTGTCAATCAGCCGGTGCACAAAGCTCCCTGTGTGCCTGCCCAGGGCAGCCCGCAGGAGCTGGATCAGGATTTCCTTGTCCAGGCCAAAGAGGTGCAGGCTGGATAGGACGACCCTCTGTGCTGTTGATGGTTCCCAGTGGCAACCCTCGAAGATCAGCCCAAACTCCTGTTGCAGCCAGGGCAGCAGGGGCTGGAGCAGAGCTGGGAGCAACACCCAGATGTGGGGATGGAGGCTGCCCACAGGAGCCCTGGGCACCAGCCTTGCAGCTGATGGCTGGGATGCTGCAGGGCGATGGAAACTGTGGGTAGCTGGGTGTCCAGGAGCTTCTCCTGTCTGGTGCACGACCACTTATTGTGCTGCAGATGGTGGGACAACATGCTCCTCGAAGTCGTCACCCCCCCCCCCAGGTTCAAGATGGAGCTCACCCTCCTCTTGCAGAAGGGGCACTTGGGCTTGCTTTCAGCCCACTGCAGGATGCAGGTGTAATAGAATTGATGGAGGCATGGCATCACATAGCTGGCCTCCTCCCAGCTGTCCAGGCATATAGGACAGTGGTCCTCCAGCTCTGTGGCCATGCTCTCCATGTGCTGCAGTGGGCTGAGGAGAGCTGGGGACGTCAAGCGACTCCCACTCACCAGCACTGCAGAAAATGCTGCACCAGCATGCTAGAAAAGGATGAGAGGCCACGGTCATTGTCTGGCCCAGGGAGGGGTGGAAGGGCCCAGGTCCTTCAAGAAGGAAACCTTCCCAGCTGCCCAGGGTGAGGTTTCCCCTCCCAGCACACCTCTGCCGCTCTGAGTGCACCTCCTGGGTGCCCTGGCTGCCTGAACATGGCAGGGCTGGGGAAAATCCTCCAATAGTTCTGGGGTTGGACACAGAGAGCAGCAAGGAACAATTCCCCGAGCATGACACCAGCACCGGAGGCGTTGCTGAACACTCCAGACCTCACAAACTTGCTCAGCTGGACTGTGGGCATGAGCCAGCTGGGTGAGACTCAGTGCCCAGATACAAGCAGCGAGGGACACGTGGTCACAATCCATTGCTCGAGGATATCACAGTCCATCACTTGGAGATGTCGCAGCCCATCCCATGGTGACATCAGAATCCATTGCTTGGTGACATCACCATCCATTGCTCAGGGATGTCACAACAGGATGTCCTCACCCACGGTGCTTGCACACATGTCTGGGGTTACCACACCACCACTGTCCCTTCCATACCTCCATCTGTTGTCTTGCGCTTGGCACTGATGTTTCATGCCAGCCACTGAGGCCTCGGCTGTGTCTTCCCAGGGCCCCATCAGGTTGCTCTGGCCATGGCAGACGTCTCCAAGCACATGCAGCAAAAGAGTTCATTTGATAACACCTCATGCCTCCCTGGGAGGCTGCAAGACAAAGTCCCACAGGCTCTCCCCACACCCCAGCTCTGTGGGCCAGCCCTCTGGGTTCCTGATTCCTCCTACAAGGAGGACTTGGCTCACTGTGGGGGATTTTCTCCTTTGATTTGCAGAGCCATCAAACCAATATTTCCAGCCCCAAGCTCTGCATGTCCACGTGCCAAATATGGTCACATCCTCCACCCCCTGTAGAGACACCACAGGAGGTGGTGCAGAAGGGGTTTTGTGTTCAGTTCCTGAATCCCTTTGGGCCAGGGAGGGGCTGGACGGTGCCCAGGGTCCCCTCATCGGAGCCTGCAGGGCGATGGGGGGACACAGCGCCAACCCCCACATGTCTCTGCCTGCCGTGAGACATCAGAGCAGGCTTTGGAAAGAAGGTAAAGCTTTTCCCCTTTCAAACCTCAGCTTGGTCCGGCACCTCACGGATGGAAACCGGTGTCACCGCCGCTCCAGAGAGGAAAGAAGATGGCCGCCGTGCGTATTTCCTCAGAGAGGGCAGCCGCGCGGCGGGCAGCCGGCCGGCAGGGGGCAGCCGTGCTCGCACCGTCCCTACCCCCACCCGCGGGCGCTGCGCTCGGGGCCTGGCCAGGCCTTTCTCGGGCGGGTCTTGGGCCTGCACAAGCACCCCCTGGGACCGTCGGCCGTACCCAGACATTTTGTGGCTCTCGAGTGTCCGCAGGGCACGCCTGGCCAGGACCCAGCCAGAGCAGTGCCCCGAATGGGACTCCCCTGTCATCCCCCACAGAGTCTGTGTCCCGCTCTCTCCTGAGCGCAGCGTGGGCCAGCGGGGTGTCACAGGGATGTGGCCGTGCCATCCTCCTGAAAGCTTCTTTGGTGCACTTTGGGAGAGCACGTGGTCAAATGCAGGGCCCTGACATCCCCACAGCCCATGCAAGATGCTACTCGAGCCGCAGGAGGCCATGGGCCTGCAGTAATGCACCATATCAGCAGGTCTTTGGCTCTCTTTTTAATGAAGCCCTTATTCCTCCTCTGCACAGATCTGCCCAAAGCCAGCCTGTGATGGAGGTCTCTTCCTGGGAGAGTGGGGGAAAACAGGCAGCCATGGATGGCCTGGCTCCGTCATCTCTCTTTTGTTTACAGCAGCAGCCTGTAAACTAATTTTCATACCTTGGGAAGAGCAGATCCATCCCAGCTTTGGGGAAATTGGTATGCTAATGATTTTTGAGAACAAGGTCATATTTAGAAGATGTTATCAGTGTCTCTTATTGACTAATCACTGCACATGGGCTGGAAGAACATGAATGTCCTGTTAAGTCTCCCCTGATCCTACTATATAGTATCATGACAGGACTTCTATCTCTCGGTAACTCTACAGTAGAAATAGTAGCTCATCTCTGGTTGTTCCTTCTCCGCAGAATGCTTTTCTTTTGCACCGTTGCCCATTTGATCACGAGTTGGACTGAATTTGCAGAACCATTTCTGCAAACCATGATTTTCAAAAGAGGTCTAGCTACATGGAGTACATACGAGAGCAAACACTAATAAAGTTCTTAAAATGAAAGGTATTTCCAATGCCAAAGTCGTAGTGTAAGGCAGCTTGATCTTAGCCATTCCCAGGACTAAGTTTGACTTTGTCCACTAAAAATATTTCTGATACTTCTTCACTGTTAGATTAACTTCAAGTAATACTCTTTGCCTCTCAAACTGTATTTGACTGCATGTACCTCAACATCCACAGGAGGGGGCACTTGAATAACATTTTAAGCAGTTTGCTTAAAGCTGTCTTTTCATATGGTCTTTTGTGCATGGTGCCTCTGTGTGCTGGAGATGAGGAAGAGCTAAGAGATGATGAAGGTGCATGGAAACGGGCTGAGGAGCCCATCAATTCATGAAGTAGTTTGCAGAGCTCTTCTCATAGGTGGATCTTGCACTGTCAGTCAAGCTTTGCTTCAAATCAATTAATGCAATGCACACACAAACAGTAATTCATTAAAATAAATAAAACACTGAGTCATTTTGTTCCTTGGGCTGGAAATTCTGTTGTGTGTTTCAGAAGGCAGCCTGGCATTTTACAAGGAAGCCTTTGTTTCATGATTAACGTTAACACATATGCATCTAAAATAAGAAATCTGACTTTAAGAATTAGACTACAGTACAAACTGATAGCAGTTCAACAGCATGAAAGGTCTAGAGTTCTTAGTCTAGTGCAGAGAGACTGTACTGCAGTTTCACATCAGTTTTGTTTAAAAAGAGATTTGTTTCCAGTATCTGCCTGGAATACAGCAATGCTTCCTGAGGGAAGCAATAGGTGAGGGAAAATGTACTTCCGCATGCACTGCCAGTAAGTTGCACTTCAGCTATACTGATATGTCAGGACTTCCTGAGGTACCAGAGCTTACCTGAGCATTAGAAAAGTATATGTCTTGTCCAGCTAGACCATGTTTCTTGTTCTTTGCCCCTCCCTAGGGCCTCTCTGGTCTTTTATGACTGACCAAGGTGTGACACCTTGGCAGAGCTGATTTCTAGCACCTGTGTACTTAAAGATTTTCAAAGCTGAAGCTATAAAAGAAGCTGGCAGAACCATAAATGCTAGCAGGACTGAAACTTACCCCCACAAGTAGACTCAACAGCTGGTTCTTGTATGCATCTCCCTTTAAAAGAGTTATTACTTCTCCTCCCAGCCTTGCTTTTGTTCAGTTTAAATTCTAAACTCTAGATATGGAGACTCTGTGCTGTTCAGGTCTGGAGACAGCTTGTACTGCTTGAAGGGCTTTGTCTTCACTGGAGCACCCAAGGTCCTATTTCTATTTCCTCAGGCTTATGTGTGGAGACTGCAGTGAAGATGTCTCAGTGGAGATCCACTACTGCCACAGCACAAGTCCTGCTCATAGATCGAAAGCTTCTCCTGAGCCAGGGCAGCTTCCTCTAACCTGGGCAAGGACAGGGAAGAGGTGACTGCTGATCTCAATAACCAGATCATAACACTGAGGAGAGGGAAGAATTAGAGAGGAGGTCTGATTTAACTAACTAACTTGCTTTTCCCTTTCCTGTTGGCAAGTTGTGGCAAATGTGACTCTCACTGTTTTCCAGGGGCCCTACACCAGTCAGAAACTGTAGCTTGAAATTAGCACTTCTAACAGGAGTGCTTATGTATGGCACTGACTCAGACCAGGAAAGAGAAGAGAGGAAGTGGTGAGATTCATTATTAAATTTATCATATTACTCCTTGTCCTGCTGGTGCCATATGCATAATCAATTAATTATTTTGCTGCTGTCAATGTTATGAACTCCATGTAGGGGAACAAACATGCGGCTGGATTCTTAATGACAGCATGGGTTGCATTTCCAAACCCTCCCAGCGCTGGCCTAACTGTGCTCTCTGACAGCTGCAAACAAATTCCTATTTGTCTAACTGCTAACACTTCTACCAGTGAAATGCTGACTGACTCCAGTGGGAGCAGAATTGAAGCAGTTCAGGCTTCCCTAAAAATACCAGTTTAAGAGATTACTGTAGGAACATACCATGATGCTTGGTTTGAAAGAGTGATGACTTTTTAGGGCCAATATCAATAGATGAGGAATCTGAGGTGGGAAGGAGACACCTTTTATTGGGTTATGTGGCAACTATGGGAGAGCAACCAGGACCTAATTTTCCTAAGCCCAGGCGGGTTGGTTGAACCTAAGCCTCATTGTTTAAAGTTATGCCAATCCCATTTTGTTGATGTCTTTGATTTCTCACAAGACATTTCATCCTGCTTCAAAGCCCTCACCTATTTGAGAACTATTCAAGGTCAGCTACAAGAACTCGATCCTACTTCATATTGTTGCTTCTCAGAGAAGGCATCTGCAGAACTGTGGCTGCTTGTTATTTCTGTGACAAAGCTAAGACCATTTTCTTTGATTCTTTTTCTTTCTTGAGAGAGACAGCTGCTTGGCTCCACTGACAGCAGTGCAATTTTAAATTCCTGAGACTCCAATTAAAAACTAGATCCATTTCCAAAACACTATTAAGGACACACTAGGGGATAAGGATTTGAATTTATTGTCATGAATATAAAGCTTGTCTCCTTACTTGTGGCAGAACAGCAAGGAGAGAGGGTGCCACAGACAAGCCTTTCTGTCTATCAGGGTAAAAGACTGTCCCCCCAGCAAAATGGAGACTGCAATTAGTGCTTTTCCCCTTGTGATATGTCTAGACTACAGGAGCTGGCACTGGTGAGACATGCATACCATTAAGAGTGGTGATCTAATAAAACAGCTGGCAAACTTTCTGTGCCGACTCTGCCTTGTGTCCAGCTCACTTGTTTTCTGTGAGACACTGAGGACTTGATGTTCCCAAGTGTGTGGCATCTCTGTCTAAATGAGACAGCCAAAAATGCAAAATTGCTTCTTGCTATTTTATTTCAGTATTACCTGAGAAGTGGACCTGATCGTACTTTTCGCCTTATGACTACTCACTACTGGGATCTGCCCAGAAAAGGAGATGATGGGGTCAGCTGTAGCAATTCAGGAACTGGCTCTGCCTCAGCTCTGCCTAAGTCTGCTCTGCCAAAGCCTTCAGCGTTGGCTCAACTCTTTCTCTTGATGGTGATTACAGTGGACTCCTGGTAAGCTCAGAATAATTAAGCTAAATCTTCAGTTGTCTGGTGGCATCCATCCTATCCCTCCCTTTTCTGAGTTGTGTGTGGGTAAACATGAACCCAGTCTAGACCAAGAAACTGGAAAATGGCTGTCTGTATGGGTACTAGCAAAATGTCACTGTATAACTGCAGCTGATGCACCACTTATTGACAAAACCAGATTTGTAGCAATTGTGGGGGTCAAAACTACTGAGGTGTTTGCAGATCTCGGTGCACAGCTAGGCTCAAAGAGGCCAAAACATGATTTCAATGTTGAATTCAAAGGAAGGAACTTACATAAAGAGAGCAATAGGACCCTGTGTGTGCTCAACATGGTGCATAGTGCTCAAGGCAGTAGGGGCCAGATTCCAGCCATAAGGAAATGTAATTTGATTGAGTTATAATCACTGACACAGGGTACTTTGAACCTGTTTAAAACCTAATCTTTAAGAACTGCTAGACATACGCAGGGATGAAAACTCAAAGGACCATCGGGTAGGAAGACACTTTCTCTCGTTAGGAGGTCTGAGCCCATGACATCCAGAAGCTCAGACTCAATGGGAGAACAGCTGCCAACTGCTTCCTGTGTTCATCTGGTCTTTCCCTATGTGCTGCTCTCAGACGGGACACTGGTTTACATGGGGCTTTGGTCTTTGTAGTACAGCTGCCAGTTCGTCCTTCTCTCTGTGCAGGTGCTTCTGAGCAGTCCTTAGGCAAGGAAGGCCAAGGTCTCAGGCACACTTACTCTCCTTAGTTCATGCAGCTTTGTACCAAAAGACAGGACAATTGATTTACTTTTCATCTTCACCTTGGGACCAAAGGCAATGGTATACAGAGAAGCTGAGTCTGAAACACATTTGCCTTTGGAGGAGATTGCAGCACATCTGCAGTTCTGAGACTGCCATGTTCCGAAATGCAAAGAATAGAGGGGTTTCAACCCTGGCAACAAAATGCTTCAGCAGCTTTCTCTATTCCCATCCCCCCCTCCATTTTATTGGATTCTTCCTTAAACCCAAAAGTGATAGCGTTGGAAACACTAAAGAAGACCCTGGAGAGAAATGGGATGCCTTGTAATGGATGGAGGAAAGCAGAATCCAGCATTTCTGTAATGAAAACTGAGCAGACTAATGTGAGGAGGCTCTTAAAGTCTTAATTTTGCTCCTTACCACAGATTGTGTGTTGATTCCCCAGAAGAAAACAGCAATCAATACTTAATGGTGTAGAAAATTCTTCCTTTCTACTTGGTTCAAGAGCTGCAAGGCATTCAGACTCAGATGTCCCATTGCCCTTTTTCTGGGAGACAGCCCACTGCAAGAACTAGCAAGGGTCAAAAAAAAGGAGTGATTCTTTTGTTTCCCATTGGAGCAATCAGAGCTGTTTGAAGAAAAAAAAAAAAAAGAAAAAAGAAAATTTTAAAGGAAATTCAACACCCCAGTGCTCCTACCACTTGGTTATATTGTCAAGGCCAGAAAAAAAATGTAACTCAGCTGCAATAGGTAAATGATTTGTTCCAACTTGACTTTAGAGGAGAGGTTCTAAGTCACGGAAGCTTTACCTGTTATTTTCTTGACAGGATTCTGGTACAAGAAAACCAAAAATAAAGAGAGATCTTCAGAGGAAGACTGGATCAAACAGACTTGGAAGACAGATTTTGTCTCCTTTCAGGAATATACTTACAAGTTTTACTGCTGATTTCTTCCTATCTGAAATGTTGGATCGGGTATCCTCATACCATCAATTCCCAGAGCAACCTTTCTAGTTGCTGTATATAAAATGGCACGAAACCATAGGAAGCAGGGAACAGCTGCTGCAATCACAAGATGGACAGCTGAATTTTCAACTAGTTTGGCACTTCAGACTGAAGAAGGTATAGAAAAATCTGTTATGGCACTCACAGTGACTCTAAATTTACACTGGTCATTTGGACGTTTCAGATGGGGATTTTCATGAATGTGTTTATCAGACCACTACAGTCCTGTTGTCTCCCCAGGAAGTTCCAGCCTGGTATCAGTGCACACGCACCCTGATTCCTACCACTCTTGAGTGATGCCTTTTTAATGCTAAGACATAAACCTACTGACTTAGTCCACTGCACCAGATGAAAGATCGCTCTCATCCATATCTGCTCATAGTGGCAAGGATGGGTTGGGAAGGAGTGCCTTAGGGACTTCCTGAATGAGTGTCACCATGTTCCCCTAATTTCCTTCAAGGAAGTAATTCACAAAAAAGGTAGGGTCTAACAGGATAAATGCAAGGATTTGTCTCATGATGTATTAGGTTGGGATTGGGATGCTGGAGTCTCTTTTCATAAGTATCTAGAATACAAATTTTCCATGGCATAAGACATGCCCAAAGGTGGAATGTTTAAGATGCCTTCTTTTTAAACTTCTCAGCACCAAGAATCTTGTTGTAACTGCCAGCACTTATATAAAAAAGAATGCTTTTTTGTTTGGGGAAGGAAGGTAGGGAGAAGGGAGCAAAGAGATTGTGGACAGCTGCCATACCTATTTCCATCTGCAAGAGGCTAGGAAGAATTAAAGATAAAATGGTTTTATTCCAAAGTGCCTGTACACTTCAAAAGTAAAATGTTAATTCCTTTATTACTGAAAACACTAACACCAATAGACAGGCCTGGTAGTGTCTGTTTCCATGGAGACCACTGCAGTCTTTTAGAGCTTTGGTGTTGTGGGCAGAGGAATATGCTATTCAGTTAACTAAGACTTGAAGAGATGGGCATGAATCCTCTATACATATTTTGGGAACTCACATAACCTTAAGGCAGCACAGCTACAACGACATTATACTGACAACTTCTGGCTTCCAATAGCTACTTCTTTCTGGTGGAGCTGCTGGACATCAGCGGCACAAATGTCCACAAACAGGTATGTCACTATTTGTGTGAGTGTTCTGATGGTCTTCATGAGACCCTTCTGCTCTGCAATAAGGGCTAGTCCATCTGACACTGCTCTGAAAGGGAACAGCCTGATGCTGTCAACTCTATGCAGGTTTGTTCCTCTGGTACCCATGCCAGCCACAGCAGAGGACAGTGCTGTGCTTACCTCACACAGACAATATTCAAAGTAAAGCAGAAAGCGGGCTGAGGCAAGCCATTTTTTCTGGTCTCCTTGTCCATTTCTAGGCTGTGAAATCACTATAGTGAGCAAGAGGTGTGTGTAATGCCACTGCGCCGAGTTGCTCCTACTAATCATATGCTTACAAATGTTTGCTCTGAACCAGTAATGGATCTACTCCTTACCAATTTTTCTCTCCCTCCTTCCTCTTGGTCTATATCCTAGAGCTTTAGTTCTTAGCCTAACTTCCTTCTGGACCTCTTTCCTTAGGGCAATGCCTTCGGAGCCAGACATGATCTTGTGTAGAGGATGAAGATCCTGAAGGACTGAGGATAACTTTAAGTCCTGGAAATGCTTGGTTGACAGGCCTGCCTTTCTTATCAGGAGTGTGAAAAACTCTGCCTGGGAGCCAAGGGTAAGAGTGTTCAGGAGGATAAGCCCTCCCTGAAGGAAGTCAGCATTTTGTATGACTGAACCCTATAAAGTTTCTTACTCTTGCAAGCCTCAGCATGAGCTGTGATCCAGTTTGCTTGGCACAGATGAGTTTAGTCCATCAGTGTCTGCCCTTCATTCCTGTGTAAAACAATTGCATAAAAACCTATTGCCCCAAATTTGCAACCTGAAAGAGCATGTGGGGAGGAGTCTTATTACTAAGCCTTAGCATCAGATGTGAAGTTAGCTGTCAAATACTGAAAAATACTGTACTGAAGCACAGCCATGGCATTTCTCACAGATGGATGCATAGCATGACTTTGGTATGAGTGCACCAAGAACACACAGTCTGCTTGCATTTTCCTGGGCAGCTTTGTCTTGTGTTACTGTTACCAGAACCTAAAAGCCTAAATGCTAGTAACTCAGCTCCTTCATAGCTGAAGCTCCTGTAGATCTGTTGACAGTACTACTGCAGTATAAATATTTCATATCTACTTCTACCACTAATACCTTGCATAAGCAAAGTATAGGCAAGTTTTGTACCTATCACAGTAGCACTGAGCAATTCTTAAGCCCAGGTCTGAGAAGAACATTTTAGATGACATACAAAAAGGCCTTCTCTTCTCTCGTAAACTGCATTTTAATTATAACCTCTAATCACAGTATTGCTTCATATAATTGGGAAATTCACACTGCCTTGAGTAAAATCAGTGTTAATGAAAGGCAACTACTGTGATTCTTAGATTCTTTCCTTTGTAATTTTATCATGTAGGCTTAGAGCTACTTACTTTTCCTGCTTTCTGAGCAGGAAACTCATTAACTCTGATTGGGAATAGTGTAAGAGAAAAATAATGTTTTTCTTGCTTTTCAGTCCTTTCTCCAAAGTAGCTGCTAGAAGCCTGAAGACAGTAACTCAGATGTGGATTTCAGAGACCAGCAGATGTCTTGGCTTAAAAGGTAATTAAACCAGAAAAATTATTAGTGAGGTTAGTACAGTTAATACAGTACAGTTAGTACAGCATCTAACTACCAAATCCTTGTTCACATGCTGAAACTGGACCAACCGAACCATCAATGTCTAAACTGACATACATGAATCAGAGCAAAATCCTTGTGTTGATGAACTCTCTAAATCAGTTTGTTACAAAATTGAGCGAACTCAGGAAGTCTCTCAGACTGGTTGCTTTCTCCTTCTGGAAAGCACCTATTTTAGTAATTTCATGTAAGAAATGTACTTATGTCCTGGTTTGAGGTAAAACTGAACCAATTTTATTCAGTAACTTTGCTTCTTGGCTAGGCCTCTTTAACTACTGAAATAAACAGCGCATTGTGCAGGCAATGTTCACTCCCTGGGAGTGATAAGACCTATGTTTATAGCTGATGGCAAGGCACAGTATGCAGAGAGGCTCTTGCTTATACTTATTAGGACAACAACCAAGGCAAACCAACTTTGTTATTTGCCCTGTTAGAGGGTCAGAAGCGGAAAAGCATAGTGGGGTCCCACTTGAAGGGAGGAGCGGACAGGACAGGTGACCCAAAACTGACCAACAGGGTATTCCATCCCATCTGCCTCGTGCTCAGTATAAAAGCTGAGGGATCAAAGGGTCAGCTCTCTCTTTCTTCAGTGGCCGACGTCTGACGAGGACTTTGTCTGTTCATCTGTCTTTCATCCCAATCCCGAATGCAGATCCGGAATCCAGTTCCCGTCTGTCATTGAGTCCAGCCTGGGACTGCCCCAGTGCTAGCTGGTGCCGTGATTGTCATCTTGGGAGCTTGATATGGTTTTGTATATATTTCATTATTTCTTTTTATTTCATTATTAATATTTCATTAAAGTAGTTTAGTTCCTTCTAAACTCATAAGTCTCTTTTTTCCTCCCCTGCCTCTCTATTTGAAGAGGGAGCATCTGTCAGTCCCATCTGGGGTTCCCCACGTCCCCAGTAGCCGATTTGGCCTAAACCACGACAACTTAAAAAGTCACGCAGTTTATATGCAGAACCCCACCACTCCAGTCTGCCAAGTCTTGCCTCATGCTCAAGCTGGTGAGCTATACTATTTGAACAAAGACAGAAGTATAAGCAGTAAAAGTGCCATTGCTTAAGAGAAGCCAGCAGGTCAAACTTTGATTTCATTTTGATGAATGGATGAGAGGAAAGCAGCAACTTCCTTACCTCCTGCTTTCCCTATGTCTGTGTCTGCTTGCCATAGTTGTAGGCAAGACACTCCTCCATTACTCCATTGCTCCTCCATTACTGCTTATAGTCACTTCTCCTTCCCCAGTGCTACCTGAGGCATGTAAATGTTTTTGAAAGCTGTCAGAACTGCCTTTTTCCTCCTGCAGGATCAATGCAGCTGGCTCTCTTGTATCAAGAACAGAAAGGTGGACTGCATGATGCAGAGCAAGATTTCTCCATTGCCAAAGCCCTCTACACTATGACTGCCATTCGCAGAGTGCCTGTGGTGAGGGACACTTCAAGGCTGGGACATGAACAGTCTCCATTTAAAAGCAGAATGGCTCCCTATGATCCCCATCCCATCATGGGTGTGGATTTAATGGCAAGAGGTAAGATGTGAGTCCCTTCTGATGAGGGGGTTACCTAAAGCTTTTGACAGACTTAGTCTAAGGCACCAGCATCATTATTGCTATTAATGATAAATGAAGCAGACAGTCTTATTCCAGCAGTAACTTGAATATGGAAGTACTGAGGCACATGTCTTATGATTGCCACTTCTCACCTGTTTTTCAGCAGTCACAGCAATTCTTGAACAGTGTTAAAAGCAGAGGTGTCAGCGTTTTTGAGCATTGATTTCCCAATGACATGCAGCCTTCTGTAACAGATGCATAATGTGCTCATTCAGTGACAAACTTTTATGTTAACCAGTGAAATTAATTAGTGAAACAAAACAGTTTCAAGCTGTATGCAGTTTATAGTCCTGACTAGATGATGTCTGCCTTTTATTATTCTCTGATCTACAAAGCAGCCAGGAATATATTACAAACACACCATGCTATGCAGAAAGGTCTGCCTGAAGCTATCAGGTAATCTGATAAGAACCCATTGCTAGAAATACAGCGTGTGTGTGAATTAGTACAGCTTCTAAGTAAACAGAGGGAAGGTAGTTTACACCAGTGGAGTTTGTACTTAGCTTCAGCTGACTGTTTCTGCTGAAATTCAACTGCACAGACCTCACTGGTTGACCCTCCAGGATTACAATACTAACCATGTTCCTCTGACATGGCTTCTTAATCCAGATCCCACAGGGTCCCTTCAAATAGTTTCTCAATCCTATGTCAATAAAGCAAAGAGAAGCATATGAAATAGCAGTCTTCTTGGCTGCTCTGTCTTAGGAACTAATGACACTCTGTAGACTCAGGGTAAATTGTTGGGCTAAGAGTTAATAAGAAATATAAGTAATGAATATCTTCTGTAGGGACTGGTAGAAACAGGCTGTTGCCTGGAAGGGAATAACAAAAAATAGCCACTGTCCACAGTGTGATGGTGCCTACTGTGGTGACGAGATGAGCCTGAATCTGACACAGCATCAGAATTTGGGAAGCCTTTAAAACCCTCGATTGAGGAAGCTGACATGACGTTTGCTGTAACAAGAACCATCCCAGAGACTTCACTTTGAGGGCAGCCTGGTTGGTACTGCTATGCACAGCTTCTCTGGAAACCACTGTGTCAGTGCCTGAAGGACATACCTGGGCTTCACAGACATGTTTAGTGTGGAAGTCCTGATTCCCTTTGGAAGCTATTGCTTATTTCAAAAGACCACTGTAACAACAGACCTAGTTCAATTAGCTCATCCAGTGCCATAAAAATATTGGTGTCAGCTGCAGCTGTGATCCTTGATACCTGTGCTGAAGTAGAACTGCTTTACTACTTGGCTGATATCCATGTGGCGGTGTCAGAGCATGACAACCGCTCCCCCCCGGGCCAAATGTTGACACTTTGTAGGCAGAGGTCAAAGATAGTTTATACTGCCCAGCTTTTATAATTCCAGCAGTGATTTAATTCTTGAGGATACCTGCAAATGGATGGTAAGAAGGCACCTGAAGAAGTCCCTTGGTTGTGGGAAAAATCAGGAGTGCTTAGGAGATCCTATGAAATATAACTCCCAGAGCAGGGCAGGTAGGAGATGACACGTTCCAAAAGAAACAGCAAGAAGTTGCAAAGATTAGTGGGAAAATCTCAGGGAAGACCTTCTGTGGGAAAATCCTCTGTGTCATTCAAGTAATTTTGTCTTTGTTTAGAGCATTTTTGAACAATTTAATTAAAAGATTAAACCAAAATTACTGCAGCTAATCAGTGTTAAGAAGAAAAAAAGCTGTTATGAACTTGCTAATAGCATGCTAAAAGATACATTCCTATGCTAACCAGGTATCAAGCCAGCTCTAAAACTGGATTAACCCTATTTTTCCGTAGTTAGAGGAACTGACCACAGGAAACAGGGTGGTGGTGGTTATCTGAGTGGCTGGGACTGGAAAAATGAGACATGTTAATCGTCTGGGATATTTCACTTGAAAACATACACAGACATATCCGCTGTGAAGAAATAGCTCAGTCCTATCTGAATATCAGGGCTGAGGTTTGACCCATGCATCATCTGTTGACTCTGCATTCCTGTTTCTCAGTCAGTTCTACTCATAAGCATTTATGGCCTGTTTTCTTTGCCCTGCACCCAGTATCGGCACTATGCATGGACCTAGTCTTTGCTAGTCCTTGCACTTGCAAGGCAACCTGAAGAAGTGCAAGACAGATCATGAGTAACTAGCTAAGGACAAGACATACAGAAGAACTCAAACAAAAGGATTTTTATTCTATTGAAAGACTTGAACAACCATAAATTTCCTTTTCCTTGAGAAAAGCATGAGGAATACAAAAGTTGCTATTTTCTATGCCTGCATTAGCACTACTTACCAGACACAGAGCTGTCTTCCTGTATCTCAGGCTCAGCCTGGTATGTGTGGACAATTGGCCTTACATTAAGCGGATGCATAGGAAGGTTGGAGTTTTCTCACATTTGCAGTTCCTGAATAAGGACAAGGACAGTTATGAGGGCTTTGCTCTCTGCTGTGAAAACTGGAAAGCTGAGTTAAATTTCTGAGTAGGATTTGGAGGAGAGGTTTCCTTACAATTTGGTTTGAGGGAATTACAGGTCCTGAGCCTCCCGTCTCCTCTCTGGAGGCTTCAGGACACTAAACTTCCCACTACAAACTCACAAACAGGAACAAGGAGTAGACTTGAAGGGAATTTAAGACTTTCTAGAGGCAGACTTATGCAGTACTAGCTCACTAACAGGAACTCTGTTTCTGTCCACTCTGCAGGAAAAAAATAGGACTTCCTGGCTCTCAAATGCAAACTAGCAGCTCTGCCAGTAGGAAAGAAGGAGGAGAGGACAAGAGGCCACCAGCCTGGGGAGTCCTCTGTTTTCAGGTCTGTCAAAGCTGGGGGAAAACCAGTCTTGTTCAGTGTCTACTCCTCAGCTAGTGTCCTTCCCCTTAATTTCCTTGCCATATTCTTGCTTGAAAGCTGTACTTATGACAGGGTTTAGGTGGCTCAGTTACTGCTTTGCTGTCTTAGTTATGGATCTGAGAGTACCAGTTTGTCTGCCAGAGCTGCTTACAGACACCCTTACTCTTGCTGTTCCTTAAAAGCAGGCTGCTGTGGCAGCTGAAGGTCAGAGCACACCACCACCCAGCTTACCAGTTGGCATAATGATGCCCAAGCAGTACTTTGTTGGAGGGCCAAAGGCTGCACATCCATGAAACAGATCCCTCTCTGGACATTTTCCTGCCCTGGGCATTCGGGTGATGATGGCCTGTTGGTAGAGCTGAGGTGTAGTCCTGCTGTCTTCTGGGGCTCCACCTCCACTGAGGCAGGATACTTGCAGTGTGCTATGGATATGCAGTGTACAAAGCCTAGTACCTAGCTAGTTAGCAGCTAACGATTCTCCATATTCCTCTGCTGCTGTTTCCTTTGTTTTCTTTGCTGTGGTCCTTTCCTTCAGAGCTGTCCCTTTTCTTCCAAGCCAGTTACATGCTGTTTGGCTAAGTGGGAGTAAAGGAAAACAAGCTGTCACTCACATTTCACTTCTTCCTCACTACCCTGCCTCCTTCGGTGCCAGACAGGAGATAAATTGACTTTTAATCCCCAAGGCTCGTTTACAATAGCTTACAGCATCTAATGGATTTTAACACCTCCAGGAAGGCAGCCTTTAGACCAAATGTCTCTACAATAAATAATTTCATTGTGCATTTAGTGGTGGGGATAGTGGAAGATGTCTGAAATAGAGGGGGATGAAATGAGCTCTTTGAGGAGTAGTTTGCATTTCTTCTTGCTAGCAGCATTATACATGACAGATCCCATGAATTTATTTGCCATATACCTGAGTGAAGTGTTAGAAGGTCAGAATTATGAACCACATGGAGCATGCACTAGCAACTCTTCACTCTGCCCGAAGAACATTTCTGGTTTGCTTAGGAGTACTTTTACTCCTCCTTTTCTGAGCACAAACTGACTAGCAGGGTCTGGGGACAATGGGGCATTCTATCTTTGGGAAGTAGTTTGTTAGAAGTCACGGTGACAGGAACACTGAAAGACCACAAACAGGGAATCCTGGCTGCCTGGGGAGTGAGTCCATCCTCTGTTCTAACTCTTGAGCTCATAAAAATGCTACTGGGCAATTTTTGTCTCTGAAATCGGTCTTGAGCATTCACAGTTTCTCAGGAACAGGTGACCTCAGTACTATAGTATAGTTTAAGAGAGGACTTTTTAAATTCATATCCCCTAAATAACACAACTAGGGGAGTTGAAAGAAAGGCTTGGGAAAATGGAAAATTGCCTGGAACAGGCTGGTCATTCTATTGCAAAAAGAGCTATTCAGCTGTTGTTAAAAGCCTCCTGTAGGAAGGAATGCTTATAAGCCATCAAGTTCTCAGCTGGAAAGACTTTCTAAAAACAACAAAAGCAACACTGCAACTTCTGGCAGTGCACGAACACTGGGTTTCCTTGGCTGTTCACTTTATAAATCTGAAGGCAGGGTCTTTTGGCTACCATGTTTATAAGCTGAATCCATACCTTTGAACTTTGTGAAACATAAAGTTTCTGAACAAGCTCAGAGGGTTGTGGTTAGTGGTGCAGAGTCTAGTTGGAGGTCAGTGACAAGTGGTGTCCCTCAAGGGTCAGTACTGGATCCAGTCCTGTTCAATATATTCATCGATGATCTGGATGAAGGGATAGAGTGTACCATCAGCAAGTTTGCTGATGACACTAAACTGGGAGGAGTGGCTGACATGCTGGAAGGCTGTGCTGGTTTACAGTGTGACCTGGACAGGCTGAAGAGTTGGGCAGAGAGGAACCTAATGAAATTCAACAAGGGTAAATGTAGGGTACTGCATCTAGGGAGGAATAACCCCACGCATCAGTACAGGTTGGGGGCTGACCTCCTGGAGAGCAGCTCTGTGGAAAGGGACCTGGGAGTCCTGGTGGACAACAGGATGACCATGAGCCAGCAATGTGCCCTGGCGGCCAAGAGGGCCAATGGCATCCTGGGGTGCATCAAAAAGAGTGTGGCCAGCAGGTCGAGGGAGGTCATCCTCCCCCTCTACTCTGCCCTGGTGAGGCCGCATCTGGAGTACTGCGTCCAGTTCTGGGCTCCCCAGTTCAAGAAAGACAGGGATCTGCTGGAGAGGGTCCAGCAAAGGGCTACGAAGATGATTAGGGGATTAGAACATCTTTTATATGAGGAAAGGCTGAGGAACTTGGGTCTCTTTAGTCCAGAGAAAAGAAGACTGAGGGGGGATCTTATTAATGCTTTCAAATACTTAAAGGGAGGATGCCAGAGGGATGGGAGGAGTCTTTTTTCAGTGGTGCCCATTGATAGGATGAGGGGTAATGAGCACAAGCTTGAACATAGGAAGTTCCATCTTAACATGAGGAGGAACTTCTTCACTTTGAGGGTAGTGGAGCACTGGAACAGGCTGCCCAGAGAGGTTGTGGAGTCTCCCACTCTGGAGACATTCAAAACCGGCCTGGACACTGTCCTGTGCAACCTGTTGTAGGTGACCCTGCTCTGGCAAGGGGGTTGGACTAGATATCTCCAGAGGTCCCTTCCAACCCTGACTATTCTGTGATTCTGTGAAGCTCACCATTATCCAAAAAATTTCCCACTGCTTGATTTGGGGTACGCTGTGTTGCTTTTAATGGAGAAGAAAAAAACTGTCAAAAGACTGACATAGTCCTGCTAACAGCAAGAAAACCTTGGTATTAACCATATAACAATGGTCAGGTCTTTGCCTCCTGTTTAGTGGTGGGCAATTCTATAGCCCTGATTACCATATTGAGAGACTGAAAACTTCATTGCTGTGCTTGGGTTTGAACATGTAACTATCAATCAACAATTGGAAACTACATAAAAATTTTGGAAATAAAGTGATGGCATTAAATATCAAAGTATAAATATCTCAAGTTCATTAGGTGGATGCGGCGAATTTGGTTCTTGCTCTAACAGTGAATATAATTTGTTTTGCCCTTAAAACAAGTAATCTCTTCATCTAACTGAATCTTTGTGCTGCTCCTACATCTTCAGTGTTCAAGAGAAGAAATGCTTGCATGATGATAGGCTAAGCAAGGTAATAATGGTTAAAACTATCCTATGATGAGCATGCCACTGTTATTCAGACCAGATGACAAAAATGTTGGTGCAGTGTTGTAGCAGCTGGTTTTTCTTGCACTGGAGGCTGCCTCAAGGCTCATCAGACATAAGCAGATTTTGCAGGAGTTGGCACACATGGCTTTGTAGGGCAAAGGACAGGAAGACCTGCAAGCAGCTTTTGCTCTGAAGCCTTTTTGCTCCCACAGACTGGTGGTAGCAACCTAAGCAATCAGGAATCAATCATCTCCCTTTGAAGATGCTGCTACTGTTGTCCAACTCATCCCTTTATCACTGATTTTCATCTCTGGAGTTCTGGCAAGGACTCAGCCTACCAGCATAGTCCTGAAAGAGTTGTTTTAAGGCAGGGCTGTCATCAAAAGCAATGCCAAATTCTGTCTTGAGGGGACAGTACTGAACTACAGACTCATAATCAGGAAAGCTGATAACTTTGTTTTGAGGGTAAAGAGGCACTGACAGCACTCAGACTTGGAAGTATATAAACTCCTTGTCCTCTTGCTTTTACTGCAGTGTATGCCTGTTAGTGCATGGAAATGACTGTACCTACTGTACAGTCTCTCTGCACTGTATCAGAAATCCTACGTGTTTATGAATGAACTTGTGCAGACACAGTCAATGGATGGGTCAGAACTTCTATCCATAGTGGCACTCTTATCTAGACTCTCTTGGAACTGACAGCTACTCTGGTTCGTATATTTGAAAATATACCTCTGTTAAAATGGTACAAAATACAGTCACTGGGACATTTTTTTCATGCTTCAAGAAAATGACAGTATCAGTTGACTGAAGATGGTAGTATCAGACAACCTCTTCAAATGTACGAGCAATTCCAGGTCAGAGCAGCCCAGCGATGCTTCACTCATACAGTTTTCCCCGTAGATGGAAGTAAAATCAATGGTTCTTTTAAATGGCCTTTTATACTGTCTATGAAATGTTTAATTGTTAATGAATTCTTAAATGTAATTGTTAATTGTAAAATGTTAACTTAATTGTTAAATGTTAAATTGTAATAATTTATGGTTGTGAGGAAGAGGTCACAGTGGAACTGTTTGTTTTTCTTAACTATTGTTAAAACCTTCTTGAGGTTAAAGAGCCTGTTGGATAAGAAGGAAAAAAATAAAACCTAAGTGCATGAAGAAGCAGACAGGATTAGGATTTTTTTTAGAGTTCCTTCTTTTCCCTTTAAATCATCTCTCCTTAAAAGGACATCAGTGACTAAAAGTTTTCTTGAGTTGCACAGCGGAAAATCTGTGATGTTATTTACTGGTACGAACTGCAGAGACATGCAGCTGAAAGAAGGTGATTGGGTTGTATGTGCTAGAAAGCAGCATATAATTTTAACCAAACATTTTAACCAAATGCTCAGAAGCATCAAGGTTTACTAGTGCCTTCCTGCATGCATAGGCACTGCAGTGAGAACCCTCCAGCTACTTTTGTTCCATGAGAAAGGACTCGTTCCTACATACATTTGCTATCTTGATGACAAAGGAAACTTCATGGTAGAATATTCTTACCACACTGCGTGCCTTAACTATTGCCATCTCAAATTTTAAGAGCTATGGAGATTAAATGATATCACTGGGCTTCTGCTTCCAAGACCTGGGATCTGGTATAAATTGATTTGAACTATGACAAGAGTAGCCAACACTACTCACAAAGATAATTAGCCTGGAGTGACCGTATGAATGTCTTTCTGACCATGTGCCCACTACAGGAGTTTCTAGTTTAGCTGCCCTATTAAAATCTTGAACAAGTCCCCAGTCCTTGGAAGAAATATTTCCCACCTTGAGAACCATTTAAGTTGACATGAGAGTGAAGGGAAACAGACATGCAGGTGGAGGTGCGCCTTGTCCAAAGCATCATAGCAAGCCAGCTGCAGATCTAGGAGTAAAACTTTGCTTCTTGACTTGCAGCCCGTATATTATCTCTTGCACTCAGAAGAATAACCAAACTTTGCATTTTTATGTGAACTAGCTTGAGTTGAAAATGTACTTTTTAGTGACTGGAGTCCACATTAAGATATTCTTAGGTAGGAAATAAATGCCTTGATATCATTAATGAGCAAGATGATAAGGTCAACAGGTAATAACAATGGAAGCCAGTAAGGTACTGGGTAAATACAAAGTTACTTGTATCCGGTTGGTACTTCAAAAAATTCTCCTCTAAATGCTGCGTGGAGGCTGCTTTTAGGGGCAGAATGGGAGAAGTCAGACTAAGTTAGCTTTTAATTTTTTTTTAATAGGTGCTCTTTGCATAACAGCTTTATGAGAACCAGAGTTTCCTGTTTTCCCTGAAACAGGCCACTGGTTGTACTGATATTCCATCAGGGACTGTGGAGCAGCAGCAATCAAAAAAATCAGTGGAAACCAAGAGTGCTCAGGGAATTAGATTTTTAACTCAATGCTCTCAGTATATTTTAGGTGCTTAACTCCACTTTCCTAAAACTGAACTTGATCATGTGAAGCCTGCAAATAGTGATACTGTATATTTTACCCCATAGCTTAAGTGAATGCTTACTAGGGGAGGCAAGGTTGTTGTGTATGGAGCCACACAACTGCTGTCATTATTAGCAGGTGTGATTCTTTGACTATGTGTTCCACTTCAGGGAATGGAAGATATTCTCAATCTTTCTTTTTTAACCTTTGAAATTGCTCAGACTTTCAGATTATCAGTCTAATCATAACTCTTCATGTCCACCTGTCCCAGTTTTGCTAGGAAGCTGTGAATTATTTGCGCAAGAGGATTGTCTGCATTGGGAATAAAAGATTTGAAAATGGGCAGATGTGAAATCTGAATGAAAAGGCATCTGGTTGCTTGGCATGGGGGCTCATTGTCATTGCCCAAAGGCATGCAAAAGAACAGCTGTTTAAGAGATGGAAACGACTCATGTTTCTGATAAGATTGCTATGCAGAGTCCTCCTAGTGACTCAGGTCTGTTACAGCAGTGTAACAGCAGAGAACACGATTCCTATGTGTGTGAGACTTTGTGTATGCATGTGTGCATGTGCGTGTATGTGTTCATCAAGAAGGGAAAGAGCCTCCCCTGGTGGGGCTGCATGCCTACCTCCATATCAGGAAGCTGCCCATCATAAAGTGGTGGCCAGGAGGAGTCTCTGACCATGCTATTATCACAAAATCAGAATCAGCCTTTCCCCTGAACCTCGGCGTCATTCAGCCCTGTGGCACAGCCCAGTCTCCAGGGGGTACTCAGAGAGTGCTGCAACTTCAGAGGAGGCAGAAGGGTCTGTCTGACCTCTGTCCAGTTCCAGCTCTGCTGTCCAAAGGGGAAGTGGTTTCTGGTTCCAGTCCTGCCAAAGCTTAGGCAAGGACTTATAAGACTTAACTCCAAGCAGCATTTTCTTTACTGTGGACTCAAATTGACTAATATACCTCTGTGGTGGTCAAAGTGCTTTGTGCTATTGAGCAATGGTTCAGTTATATGAATTTGAATAAATCTCTTGGAAGCGTAATTTCAAGTAAGTATTGCCATCTTCACTGGTCACAACAGGTGATGTATTTGGGGAATATCAGCTTGAACATTTGTTGTAGCTGATACCCACTGCTATAATAAAAACTATTTTGAAATTTCATTGAAAAATATGGGAATATTTCAGCACTATGACAACCTGTAAACCGGTAAAACAAAAGCATCTATACTTCTATTTAAAACCATGTCTCTGTAAGTATATATGACAGCTTTGGGATACTTGGGGTAGAGACCTATTGTGATAAAACTTTGATATATTGAATCATGGCAGAAATAGAGGAATTAAATGAAGTAGATGCTAAGGTTATTATTGAAACATGACTATTCTGATGAGTCTAAGGCTTCAGCTGCCAGAAGGGACTTGCTGTAGTCTTTCTGGCAATGTAGTGGCTGTGTTGTGTCTTTATCTGAGCTCTGATCACTTCTTACATTCAACGTGTAAAATGCATGTTGTTCATGTTAGTGTGGACAATTGGTATCCTAAGGCTTAGACTTCATATGGAAAGCAGTTGTAATTAATTTCTCAAATTCAGATAACCAAGACTATACTATGCAAGGTCTTTTTCTATCTCAAAGCCGACTTCTGAACAGGTTGGTAGCACTTCAGTACTTAGTCTTCTATGGGTACAGGAGAGGTACCAAAGGCTGAAGGTATCACAGATGATGAAATACACTGGTTCTTGTTGGAAAACCCTGGTAAAAAAGGGCTGTGTGCCCATATGAGCAGATTCCCCTGGACTTTTCTGGAGAACTGCAGTATTGGCAGACCAGGCATTATTATTCTTTTGGGGGTTCTTGCCTGTTTTGTGGGACGTCAATGTCAGACTTACAGCAGGAATAATGTATCATGATGCAATCACCAGGAGATAATACAGCTGCATGGTATACAAAAATATTCCCTCCTAAATGATGAGGCACCTTGTCGGAGCATATTTAGCTTGTTCAATGAAAAGTGAGGGGAATTTCCTTCTGAAAAGTGAGATGTGCCGAAGGAGACTTAACAGCAGTTGAGATATTACATGGGAAAGCAACTTACTCCCACAAGCTGTTAATAGGATTTGGGCTAATGCCCAATCCACTGATGTAGCTGTGGGTTTCTGGAAGACCTGCATGGAGTGCAAACTTTTTCTTTTTACAGTAACAGCTTTCTTGCTGGTTCCCCTCTTCCCAAGAATTTTGTAAAAGATGATAAAAGTAGTCCTTATAAACAAGCAGAGCTGAGGGTCCCCTGTTTCCTATGACACCTTTGTGGGTGCTTCAAAGAACCAAAGAGGTATGTTGAAGAAAAAACCTCATTTGTTAGGGCTTCAGCTGTGTGGGCGCAGGGGGAAGCAGAGATATGACCACAGCAGTGAATACAGTTGACTGCAGCGACACGGCTTGTATAGGGAAATACAGAACATTTCCTGCATATGCTCTTTCGTAACATATATAAAGCTGCAAGAACTGACTGCTTGTTCTATTCCTAATGAATTTGGCTGTAACTTGATTGATCCTGTAATGTGGTAGCTTTTCAGGAAATCCAGTTTTAGCAGTGTTGCACCGAATTTCAAAGTGCATGCTTTTTATGTTAGGAAAACAAATTACTCTGATCAGAGAATTTCTTCAATGTAGTTCTTGATGTGTTTAAATTTAACCACTTCTGTGATGTGCTGACAATGGAGGATTTCTGCATCACGAATCACCAGCAAAACAGCAGCAAGCCATTTCTCATACCACACAGTCAACATTAAACAAATACCACTTGTCTAAAATAATGGCAGTCCTATGGGAAAGCTGCACGGCTGAGCAGGAGATGTCCTGCAAGGGTATAACACTGGTTTTCCAAAGGAGAGGCAATGTTTTTATTTTAATGAAAATACTTTATCAACCCTGTACTAAATTCAGCAGATTCTCTTTTGTCCAACAAACAGACTGATGCACTAAAAGATGAATCACGTTGGCTGCTTACACTTTGGCGTCTGAGAGTTGCTAGTTAAATAATCCCTTAATTCTTCAGTGAAGAAGATAGCACTCTCTTATATTCCCTATTGGACTGGAGGCCTTATTTCGTCTCCTCCTCATCCATAACACACCTGCCTAGGGCTCCTGGCACACAGAAAACTTTTTGCATGAATCTTGGTTTATGCACGTGTATCAATGAGCCAGCCAAGTTCCATCCGGCATCTTCTAGTCAGAGACCAAGGACAGCACACAGAGGTGTGCTGCTTGCTCCCCAGAACTCCTGGAAGCACCTCTTCCTTCAATTTTTCACTTCTAGTTAAGGTTCAGTAATCTTGTTTTGCATGGTGTTACACAAGTCCTGTGTGCATTTTACTGGGTTTACTAGGCTGATTCTTAGTGCATAGGTGCTGAATCCATTCTGAAGAAAGGGCTTTTCAGTTTGGGTCAAATCATTCAAGTATTTCCCAAGATCAGCAGTCATATCTGAGCCTAACTTTCAGATACATGAATGGTGCTCAGCCGTCTTCATCTCAGTTCAGTGGAGGTGTTTAGTATCCTTTTGTGTGAACTAAAATTGAGGCCATCTATGATTTCAATATTCATTACTTCCCAAATAGGTTCAAGAGGTGAAGCAGAAGAAAGGTAAAATTGTGGAACTAACTAATCTTGGTATTTCTTACTGTCCTTACTCAATGCATGCTTCTCAGGTGACTCTGAGCATAGTCAGTCATTACGTCAGGAAAGCTTCTTCCAAGATTGATTGAGAACGGAAATGTGTTCCCAGAAAAGCTCAGTTGGTACATGCAGTGAAGCGACATTTTAAGAACAAATTGGCCTGAAACTTTCTTGCCTTAAAGGGCAAAGCATTGCAGAAAATAACACTCTGGGTAAGTAACTGGTTGGCTACTCTCAGCTTAGCTCTTCAGCTAAGTTGTGGCAGTTGCATTAATGCCATGGAAATGGAAATTATTAAGGGTGTAGCTAGCTCACACAAGCCACAAGCTAGAGCTTCACAGAGAAAGATGTCATGCTGTTTCACTACTTGCAGCACTGAGTAATTGTGCAGAGCTTGGATTCCTTTCCATGAACAAGGGGGGGCTGCGCATGGTATCTGGCAAACTTTGCAACCTTTTCCAAATAAAAGCAGTACCTTAATACATTAACTATGTTTCAACAGACAAAACAGAAGGCAAGATCAATGGATCAGGAAAGACTCTTCAAAATGCCTTTGTGAGGCTTGTGAGCTACTGATGCTCTATTAATAGAGAAACCTGCTTGCCAAGAACATGGAGGAGAGCAAATGGTGCCAGTTCTGCATTTCACCCCTGCAAAGTTAACGTCAAAATTCAACAAGGTATCCTATAGCCTGTCAGTCTGTGTCTTCTGCCACCACTGACCCATTTATCTAGCTCTCTTTGTCTGAAATATGTGTAGTCTGCACCTGACTGTCCTCTGACATGTTAGCTCTGCTTTCTATTTTGTAAAAGGAGACAGAAGGTCAGACTGGTGCTATCAGAACATGAGCTTTGGAAACAAAAGCAAAAAGAGTGCAGTGGGTCACCTGCAGCTTGTCATGGCCCAGTATTTTTCTGAGCAGGAATGTACAGGACCATCAGTAAAGCAAGACCATGGACCTAGCTTTGTATTCACTTCACTTATATTAGCATCTATAAGTCAAATTGTGGCAGCAGCTGGAATAGATTTTTTATATGTGAAGACAGATCTTTATGTTAACACCAATAAGGGCTAATACAGCAGTTACTGAAAGTTGTACTCAGTCTATGGAAGATTTTCACAGAATGTGATGTGACATCAGGGTGACCCAGCATGGCTTAATTTTAAGCTATATACATTCACATATGCAAAGAAAATGCTGCTTAGCATAGGTGTCATATTTGACTTCAAGTATCGCCTAATATAAAAAAGATAACTATTTAGCTTCAGCCTGAGCCTGGATGGAAAGCTCCCTTGCCTTTTGAGTGCTCAGCCTTTTGAGAAGTTTCCTCTACTAGCCAGCCCTCAGCTGACAGAAACCTATGCCAGTATGCAAATTACTTGTCTATGTCATCTTTATCATTATTTCTGTGCACCTCAGAGTTGTGAATACCTCTCAAATGAGTATTAGAACTGCTCATGATGAGTATCTGGGCCTTGCGTGCTTCACTCTTGCAATATGTGGAGCTGCATCCCTTTGGGACTGTTCCCTTTGTTGCATGGGCAGGGGCAGGATAAGCTTTGCAAAACATTAAGCATTGGAAAGTGTTCTTTTAACCCCTTGGTGCCAAGAAAGCATTTAATGTGTGTGGCAGCCTGTATTCACATCTTTCTACTTCAGCTTTTGTTTAGTGGGCTCATTAGTTATTAGGAAATTGTTTCTGTCAGATGGCAATTCTCTCTTCTTGATCTCCGTTCTCCCTTACTTTCCTATCTCGTTCCCCAAAATTCTCATTTGTCTGGTCATTTGACTTTAGCTGTATCTGCTGGAATGCAGATAAACATGAAATAGACTGAGAGTAGCCTGCGCAAGGAGCTGTGTGGGTGAGCTAATGTGTCAGCACAGGGCTATGGCCTTGAGACAATGCAGGGTCAGCAGAGCCCCTGGGCTGAACCTGTGACATTTTTTGTTGCGTTTATACACTAGCAAATTAGCCAGATGCTCCAGGAAGCCCATTTGAAGCTAAAATGTTTGCTAAAGCTTGTCTTTCACCCAGCTTCTGCTATTAATGAGGTAATTATTTGGAAACGTCAAGTCAATCCTGTTTCTGATTCTTTGGTCCTGCAAGTGGAGCAGACCTGTAACTTCCCCCAGTTCAAATGAACGCTATCACTGTGAGGGCTCAACAGCCCTCACACTGCCAAAGCCCTTTGCTGCAGACCACTGGAGGACCCACCATTGCCTCCTACACAGCACTGCTGACTCCTGCACATTCACCTTCCTGCATGTGTGTGAGCAAGACTTATGGTGCAGCTACTCAGCGTGCTAAGGGCTATTTTGGACTATCCCACAATACTGTGGAAATGCCAGATAGAAGGAATAAAAACTGTGGCAGGCAATGGAGCAGGGTTTGCTGGGTGAAACCTTGTAATCTGAGTTACCAGGAAAGTCACACAAGGAGATAATAGTTACTGTCTGCAGCTGGAAATGAAGCAGTGAGACTAACACTGCACAAGAAGTAAGAATGGCTTTGCAATTTCAAGCTGCCTTTACTGCCACAACTGCTTTTTTCAAAATTTGGGAAGACAGGAGGGCTGCTGTTGGGCCTCATGTGGACCAGTATCCAAAGAGGGATGCACCTAGCCCTTTCTCTAGTGATCTCTCGAGAAAAACTGAGGGGCTTTTAAACTGAAAAGTAAAATTTTGCCTGAGTAAAAAGAAACCTAAACTATAAAATAGGCAGTTTGAAGCTACTGTGAAAGAGAAAACTGATGGGCTGGGTACAATTATCCCTGCCTGTGGGCTGTCCAGGCAAACCTTTGCTTCCATTCATCTGTATGTAGTGCTCTCACTGGCAGAAGTACGTTGGTCACTAAAAACCTTTCTGTCACCTCTGAATCTGCATGGTTGCTTCCCAAAATTGCACAGTTCAAGTGAAGACTTAGATTTTGTGGTGCTAAAATCATGCCTATAGGCACTCCTGGATGTATGATTCTCATAGGTAACAGAGCAAAATATTTCAGGCGAGAGCATATCACAAAGGGGAAGAGGGAAGAGTCCTAGAGACCAGAGCTTGATCATCATCTCTGACACACCCACAGGGGAGCCAAGCCCATCAGCCATGTGAAAATTGAGTGATTCAGAGCTATAAATGCAAAGCTGTTTACCTAGATCGCTGTCAGAGCTTGCTCATCTATCCTACTCAGCTGAATTGCAACCTCCATCTGTTTGTCAGGGTCTATCACTTTCTGATTTTCTTCCTCTTCTCCACATCACTGTGGCACATTCCAGATCAAAGACAGTTGGACAAGCACTAGGGACTCTAGGTCTGACTCTAAACACAGCAGAGAAAAAATGGACTGTAAAAGCCACTGTTCATGGGCTCTGAGAAGGAGGTGTTGAGCAGCTCCAAAATCTGATGTTCCAGGCTATTTCTGATGATGAGGCAATGCCAGCTGGCATACAAGCTAGGTCATTTCACTCAGAGATGAGGAAAACTTAGCAAAACAATGATGACTGTGTGGGAGGCTGCGAAGAAATAAAGAGGCAGCAAAATTCTGTAGTAGAATAGAGACTTGCTCCACTGTTTTGTCTTCAAGAAGCCCTCACACAGTAACTCCTGACTCCAGAAATTATCAGCAGTATGGAAGACCCCAGTGGGCGAGCTGCACTGAGGCAGAAAAGGGGCAAAATTTCAGGTGAGCTCAAGGACAAGTTACCCACACCCCACAACAAAGCTCAGCCCAGCTGTCGTCACACTCAGGTCCCTTCAAGAAAGACTGTGTTTTAAGAATGTCCAATGTTGAGTGGGTCTAAAATACTCATATCATATGGTGAGCTCTATAAGTTTTATGAGAAGAAAAATGCTGTCAACATATTTCAACTCTTCCTTCCAGGGACTTCAAGTTCAGTGGACCGGACTCATTTGCTAACATTGTGAAGTTCAACTTCTGCTTGGAGTTCAAACTGTTCATTGCCTGGAGAAAAGTCTCATTTGGGGTTCTCCACAGGCCCTGCTTTCTGGGACAGAAGTGAGCTGGCAGAGAACAAAGCCTGTCTGTAATCAGAAAGACTGTAGTGACCTGCAGACTGAGTTGGACCCATTCTGTCCATAAATGATATTTCAGGGAGGGAATAATTCTTTTAAAGCTGGAAGTATTGGATGACTGGAAGAATTCAGGAAGGCTGGATTGGAAACAGCCTTTGATCTTTCAAACATTGTCTGAATTTTGATTCTTTGAATCACATACCCTGCTGGAAATTAGTGGACCACAACTTATATCAGGTGAGTGCTTGCTTGCATTAAAATGGCTAAAGGTCTGACTTAGCGTGCTTACAAATCAAATCAGCCTGTCTTAGCTTTTTGCCTCTTATCAAGAGGCAAATTCAACACTAAGCACCACTTTCCAAGGAGTTGTCTGTTTCCAATGTGAAAACAGAGCTACAGCATTGGGATCAAACCCACTGAACACATTAATTATGTCTGAGAGCCATGTGCATTTGGTGTAACTAGGGTTTTAAATTCCAAGTAATCCAGAGCAATGAACGTTTGTACTCAAGACGGTGACTCCCACAGCACTGTGGCTCTGAGTTGTCTGTAATTAACCTGATAATTTTGGCTTCTTGGGCAAGCAGAGAATTTAATTACTTTTTGCAGGTATGTGGCCTCATCCAAATGTGATTAACTGGCTTTGATAAGGCATCCGCTAGGGAGCTAATTTAAACTAACGTTAATTAATAGTATTATTTCACTGTGGCAATATTAGTGACAATTCTAAGATGCAAAGAGGGAAAAGTGCTTTGGAATGACTAAGGTGCCTGAACAGAATCTCGTAAGGTGGTAACAAGAGGCTAGGAAAAATCTTGGAAGGCAGTTGGTTGTTTGCCAAGACTCACTCAATGAGTCACTCAGTGTGAGGTGTCTGCCTTGTCAGAGATCTCTGGTACGGCAGCATGGGTCATCTTCCTGCTGCTGTATCAGACAGGGCATGACAAATAGAAGCTTATAAGAACTGAGTGCAACTGAGATGTGCATCTAGGTAACATGAAGCAAAGGTCTACAAGGCGAGTGAATTCTCTCAGGTGTCCAGGGCTTGAGTGAAACTTTTCAGGGCCAAAAATAAGGGAAAACAGCAGCAGAACTTGTAATTGTTGGCTAGCGTTTTAATTTTTTAAGGACATCTACTGAGGAAGCTTGTCATCGGATCAAATGAGCTCTCTACCATTTCCAAGCATTTAGGATTCTGCATAACAAGTTGGAGTCCAGGATCTGAGATTCGATCGCAGCCCAGAAAGCCAACCATATCCTGGGCTGCATCAGAAGGGTGGCCAGCAGGTCAAGGGAGGTGATTCTGTCCCTCTACTCTGCTCTGGTGAGACCCCACCTGCAGTACTGCATTCAGCTCTGTGGTGCCCAACATAGGAAAGACATGGACCTGTTGGAGCGGGTCCAGAGGAGGGCCACAGAGGTGATCAGAGGGCTGGAGCATCTCTCCTATGAAGACAGGCTGAGAGAGTTGGGGTTGTTCAGCCTGAAGTAGAGAAGGCTACAGGGAGACCTCATAGTGGCCTTCCAGTACCTAAAGGGGGCCTACAGAGTGCTGGGAAAGGACTTTTTACAAGGGCTTGTAGTGATGGAATGAGGGGTAATGGCTTCAAACTGGAAAAGGGTAGATTTAGATTAGATATCAGGAAAAAAAATCCACTTTGAGGGTGGTAAGGCACTGGAACAGTTTTCCCAGAGAATTTGTGGAAACTCCATCCCTGGAGGTGTTCAAGGTCAGGCTGGACGGGGCTTCAAGCAACCTGGTTTAGTGGGAGGTGTCCCTGCCTATGAGAAGGGGGTTGGAACTCGATGATCTTCAAGGTCCCTTCTGACTTAAATGATTCTATGATTCCATGATTCTGTGTTCTGGGACAGGGCAATTTTGGGCTGAAATTAGAAATCCCATGGACTTTCTGCAGGGATCCTTGCTGCAGTAACAACCTCTGGTTAGGAAACACTGCCAGCGTTCCTATTGTGTAGGAACTGGTTTAGGGAAAACGTTCCTCTTCTCTCTGTTGCTGGAGTACAGAGCTATGCTGCAGTACCCCAGTGAGCAGAACTGGAGTGCAGACTGAAAATACTGTACTAATTTATAGCAGATCAGCAATGAGAGAATTTTATCTCCGGCACACTTACCTGGCACCACTGTTTTTTCTCCAATTTTGTCTGTTGTCCCTGCACTGTTCATTAGACTGTATCTTATCATGTCTTTGCACTGTATGCTCCCTGGTTTGATCAGAAAACTTTACTGTCCCTGGGGAGCCTTAGTGGTCATTTGTAAAGACAAAAGAGAAAAGACCTGCCATCCCTCCAAAATGTCTTCTATAGTCATGGGTTTCTGCAAGGCTTGTTGCCACTCTAGAGCAAAATACTTCTGCAGAAAAGCACAAAATGCATAGAAATCACAGAACAAGGAGATGCTTTCTAAAAGGCCTCTGCTTTGACATGCCCCATAGGTAAAGGAACATAGAAGGGATATCTGGCTAAAACTGTCTGCCCTCTGGTAGGAGGCCAGACTTACATGCCAGAAGGGAGCCTTCTATCATTAAATAAACTGACCTGCAAGGGAAAACTTTGTTCCCAGCTCTGACAAGTCACCTAGTAGATATGCGGCATGAGGGAATATGGTAGCAGTCTCACAGTTGTGTGTAAGAAAATGGTCCAGCTGGAAGTGAGCAGCATAGTGGCAATGTTCTTACTGAATGTTTCCCTCACCCAGAGGCAGGAATTTTTTTTATCCCTGTCTCAAGCCAGTTTTTCATATCAACAGCAACTCATAGCCTCTGCTTCACCTCCCAGTTTGTAGCAAGAGGTATGAAAACTACGGTTCATTCAGATCTACTCTGGACAGTGTTTGTTCTCAGTCCTTTTGCTGTTTTTACACTTTACGAATAGCCAGGGGAAAGCATTACCAAGCATCTCGTACATGGCCTGCTAGAGTTGTAGCCTTCTGGGGTAGAGACCCTGCATAGACCTGCACGAATCATAGGACCTGCTCCTCTTCTGCAGCCAGATATTTTCTCCTTGAGATTGTTGCTTCAAAGGAAATTAGACCAGTGTAACACTTTGTTTTCTTAGAATTAAAGAGACTGGAAGTAAGATAGTTGGAGAGAACCCTGTGCCTCATTTCTGCAGGGGGACCATGAAACCTGGGAACATCCCTTCTGACTTCAGTAGGCCTCATCTGTTATTTTTTGAAGCAAACTTCAGTGAACATCAGTCATATGGTGTGGAGTACGTGGAAGCATTGATTGCTTCTCTGAATCACAAAGTTTCAGGGGCAGAAGTTCTGGGTTCATTTCCACGTGCATGTACTCACCTCACCTTCCATCAACAAGCACAAAACATACTACCTCAAACCCTATTGACAATCACATGAACATGCTGGTAGATAATAGATTTTCTCTGGTTTTCTTCCCTTCCGAGAATTACTCTGTCCAGTTTCTCTGAACACTGCCTCATCCACATCTGCAGTACCTCTGTCACTGATTCTTGGCAGGGTGAATTGGGTGCAGTGACCATTGGGCAGGTTTGTCCAACCAGCCAACATCTATTCCTAGCTCAGACCATATAGTACTTTCAAGGTCTGTTCATTCAGTTTTGTCATTCAATATGGGGCAGGGATCCTTGCTGCAGTAACAACCTCTGGTTAGGAAACACTGCCAGCGTTCCTATTGTGTAGGAACAGTTTAGCAACAGGTGCTAAACTTGGAGCAAAGCTGGAAAGCAGGATGTAAAACCTGGCTCCTGGCAATAATCTTTTCCATGAACTGTTACTACACAGCAGCCCGTCTGCATAGCAAGTTCAGATGACCAAGATTAGAGCACAGCCTCAGGGCAATGCAAATGATTATTCATAGCTTCATGTTGCTGAGCACTGCAAAAGCCATAAAACAATGGGGAGTGGTTCATAGGAGGGTTCATAGGGGAATATGTCGGGATCCTGTAAGTCTACAAATATGGGATTTACTTGTGTTAAATATTTGGGATGATCAACCAGTGCTGGCTATGCAGACCCCACCACTTTCCTTCAGAGCTCCTGTGCCCATGCAGCTCTGTAGCTGCTCTGGTCATACAGCTGTCAGAAGAGCTAAACCTGCCTTGAACCATGTGACTTGCAGTTATAATGATCTATTGTGCACAAGCAGAAATAAAATTGATGAAGCAGAACACCAACTAGATGAACAAAAGTCACCTAGTTGTCACGGATCCTGATTTAGGATCCTGCTAAATACACCAATTTCTTGAAAATGGGTGATTTAAATTGCTTAAAGAACCACCGTCAAAGGTGTTAGCAAAGTGATTTTAATATGATGTTGTAAAAGCGTGACTTAACAACCTTCTATGTCAAGGCTCACTCTATTAATTACTGCATGGAAAAACATACAAAGGAGAATTGAGTTACACTTGAGTTAGAATGATTTCACAGAGAAACCAGGACAAAAAGGGTAAGGGAGGCCCTCCTGTTGAGTCATGAGGTTAAGAATGGACCTCCTTGCTTTCTAAACAAGACACCAGTAGAACTTAATATCACGCCTGAGTGTTAATATCATGACCTTATTAAAACCACAAGGTGCATGAAATTAGCCTAATGTCTCAGCCTCACCACTGCCTGATTATAGTGTCCTGACCTTACCTACTTTTGCTCTGAAAACTTGGTATCAAGCTGTAAGCCTCAACAGCATCACAGCTTCACATACTATCACGATATGTTCAGGCAGGAGTCCTGCCCTGTCTTGAGATCCAAAATGTATACTCTGCTCCTCTCACTCAGAGTATACTCTGCTTCACTCCCTTTTATCTCATCACTATCAGCTGAGATCACTAGGACCGGCTTTCTGCAGAATCCAGAGTAAGGTACTGGGCAGGATCTCTGCAGTGTGGCAGAAACAGCTTGTAGGTAATGCTGAGCTTTAAGTTCTCTTAAGCGCAGGAAGAAAGCTGTTGTCAGAGATTATTCCCTTTCTCCAGATATTAATGCTTGGAGATCTGCATTGCTATATGCTTGCTTTGTGTTTATCTTGTGGCTGTTAAAATGCATCCATGTTTGCATTAATGATTGCGTGTGAGTGGAAGACAGAAGTGGAAAGAACTAGCTGGGCCACCTATCAGTAGTTAGCTAGTCCGAGCCAAAATGCAAATCAGAAAAAACAATTACTGCAGACAAAATGGGAACATTCAGGCCTTGTTATGGTACCGTGGGACCTTTTCTCACCCTTTCTAATACAAAGCAAAGTCCTAGTGAAGCGTGTGTGTGCTTTGGGGGGACTTTTTCTAGCAGCTTGAGGCTACAACCTTGTCTATTATCGTTTGGAAAAGTATTGAGAACAACGTGCCTGCTACTCTTGCACTTCATCTCTGTGCAATAATAGGCATTTTAGTTTTATAGTTCTGTGATTACTTCTGTGTGACAAAGTGCTGGAATCTTCACCAAATAATGTGTAGAAGTTTATAACGGTGCACGGAGTTCCCTTCTGGGCTTCAGCCCCACTGTGCTAAGCCATTCTGGTGCCAAGAAGCCTAGACACAGTGAAGCTTTAATTTCAAAGTCAAACTTCTAATGATGGCTGAGACAGAAACACAACGTTGGGTCTTCAGCATGCTGGCTTGTGCCCAGTTTTACATCCTTACACAGAAAAGTGTTGCATCTGTAACAAGTAAAAAGACCACTCTGGTATAAGGTTGTGCATGAGTTTAATGTTGGCCTCATACGGATGCCCAAGGAAAGAAAAAACCCCAGCACTGGAATTTGTGCTCTGTGAATAAAAGCAAATTAAACAAGGCTCAGGCTGTTGCAAGGGTACGATACAAGATAATTTGTTTTAGTAGCCCAGATGCATGTAAATGCTTTTTAAGCAATATAGTTGAGATTTTTCTCAGCAGCAGCTTGAGACACAGGCAGGGTATTTCTTGCTTGTACATTGCAATTTTTTTAGGTCATATGTCAGTTTTGATGAAAAGAGTAAGTAGCTTAAAACGTCAATGAAACATAGCTTAAAAATTCAGCTAAAACATCATGAAGAGTCGCTCTATACCCAAGATAACTTACAATCCATGTTCATGCTTGGCAGCAAAACAACACATGTAAGTTAATGGTTGCCTATAAGTCACTCTCAGAGCTCCTCTCCTCTAAAATCTATCCTGCTTCTCCCACAGTATTTCTTGTGTATTTTCTTAAGGAGGTTGGGACTCATGTGCTGCAGGGGAGCATCAGTCTTCACTACTGCTATTCACACCCTTTTACACCCTACAGTCCCTCTCTCCTAGGAAGAGACTTCCTGTTGTAGGAGCTCATGGGGTTGATGATCCACTCAGCCTCACCCTCCTTAGAGGCAATGAGTGGGAAAACTTCCTGCCCCACTGGAGCCACTGGAGTCACTGGAGTTTTGCTGCTCACTTTCCAGAGTTGTTTGAACTAAACATGAGCAGCACGGCTGAAAAATCCCATACTCCAGGAAAAGTTAAGCATGAGCATATGAAAAGTCTTGCCAGATCAAGAGGATCTTTATACATTCAAAAGTGCATGTGAAAGTCCTAGTTCACATGCGATAGTAACTGCTGAAGACCATGTCTTATGGAATAAGATGAAGTGAGCAGTGCTAGTGTCATCTTATACTTCGATCTGAGCCCTTCTATGCCAGGTTTCTGTTATAAGATCAAAAGATTTTAGCAATTCCAACCCAGCACAAAATTTGCAACAGTAAAATACTGTTGGTACTTTTTCTTCATACTTATTGTACCACTATTAACAAAAAAAAAAAGAGCAACAGAGTCTAAATAAAATTCTAGAGGCCAAAATACTAGTTTGAAAAGTGATTGGGAGTAGTCAACATGGATTCAACAAAGGGAAGTCATGCTTGACCAAATTGCTAACCTTCCACAATGATGTGACTGACTTGGTAGACAAGGGGAGAGTGGTCATTATTTTCTACCTTGATTTCAGTAAGGTTTTTGATGCTGTTTCCCATAACATCTCCATAGGGAAGCTTATGAATTATGGGCTGTATAGGCAATCGTCCTCCAGTTTGAGGTGGGTTGAAAACTGGCTAAATGGTCAGGCCCAGAGGGTAGTCATCAAGTCCTCAGTGGCACAAAGTCTAGTTGGAGGTCAGTAACTAGTGGTGCACGCCAGGGGTCAACACTGGACCCAATCCTATCCATTTTCACATGATCTGGATGTTGGGGCAGAGTGTGCCCTCAGCAAGTTTGCTGATGGTACAAAACTGGGAGGGTTGTGCTGCCATCCAGAAGGACCCGGACAGGCTGGAGAAATGGGCTAACAGGAACATCATGAATTTCAACAACGGGAAGTACAAAGTCCTGGATGTGGGAAGGAACAACACTATACACCAGTACATGCTGTGGGCCACCCAGTTGGAAAGCAGCTTGACAGAAAAGGATCTTGGGGGTTCTGGTGGACACCAAGTTGACCATAAGCTAGCAATGTGCCCTTGCAGCAAAGAAGGCTAATGGAGAGGTTGTGCAGTCTCCTTCCTTGAATATACTCAAAAGCCATCTGGACATGGTCCTGGACCACCAGTTCTAGGTGGTCTTGCCTGAGCAGGATGGGTTGGATGAGATGTCCTCCAGAGGTCCCTTTCAACCTCAACCATTCTGTGATTCTATGAATATAGTTATATTTTATGCTAGGATGTTAAAAAGGTTATGGGAGCAGCTTATTGCTGCTCTGATAGGCTTTTGGGTAATGTATTTTCTTGCATTTTACCGACGGTGCAGAATCCTCTGAGTTAACTTATGCTGTAAAGGATATATACATGCATTTTTGGTTTATAGCAGAATCTTTAGACAAAATGGGACGTCTCCTATTAGCTGTTGATTAGGAAATATACTGCTGATAAAAATCCTTCTTAATATCTACTATAGACATCTAAACATAATTCCCTTTGTGCCTTGGTGAAATGGCAGTATGATGCTTTGTTCTCATTAATCTTCAGTTTCAGACAATCGAATGCATTATGATTCAAGCCACATGTTCTCTTCGCTATTTTAAGTCCAAGAATAGGTGTATTCATGCAACAATGAAACAATGACTCATGCCTGAAGCAAGACATTTAGGGTGTAATTCTTAAGTCCTCTTTTACCACTCAAGGAGAGGGTAGTGTGGAGGGACAGAATCAAAATGTGAAGGAAAATTAGATCTTTATCAGCTAAAGCTGGGGGAGTAAAATGGAGTAATTTTTTTCAGGAGTTCACAAAATACGTGAATAAAGAGATCATTTACACAAGTTTAAATACGGTTCCAAGGGGACAGGAAACACCCTTCCACCATGCCACAGGTAAGCCAAAGCCATGTCTTGGAGGACTCTTTGCAAACTGAGCTGCTGTGCACAAGATGTAAGGTGCCTGTGATTCTCACTCAGCCTCAACCCACAGTTATCATTAACCTAGAGCAACTTCAGAAGAGACCCCAAAAAGGCATCTTCCTTATTATGTAAACATAATGCACTTAGTGAAGGTTTGGCTCCAGGGAAATTCATTCAGAGCAGAACAGCTTGGAGGAGAAGATATAAGCATGCGGATCTGTAACAAGTGCAAAACATTTGCTTTCTGTCTGTATTCAGCAAGCAGCTGCAGATTCCTTGTGGCACAAAAAATGCTCTATTTATACCCGCCAACAATGCTAGCAAATTCCGGAGTTTGCTGGAGCATTCTAGCAATATGAAAACAAAATTGTTTTTTTCAGTGGCAGAAGGAAGATGTGAAAATGGGAGCTTTCACTGACTCATCACAATCAGAGGGGTTATTACAAAACTAAATTGTTCTTCCAAATTACTATTTCCGCACAAACAGCTCATTTGCAATTGTGAAGATGAGTGTCTTAGCAGAAATAGACACTTCTATTATTAAAAAGTTGCCTTCATCTTTTACTGTAGATTTCATTTTAACAAAATAGATATGAATAAATTCTTCTACCTGTTCATCTCATTTTAAAAGAACTACTATTATATTAGCTTTTCCTTATATAAGCTTTTCAAAGATAGCTTGTATTTTATATTGGTACCAAACAGCTGTAATCAAGGACCTGTTCTGCTGCCTTCACATCTTTTTGGTTTTACATTCAGTGAAACTTTTCTGTTTGGGGCGGGTAACATTTTGGATCATTCCTCCTGTGGTAACTTACACCAAATTTTCATACTGTTAGCAATTCCAGTGAATGACAATTTCCTGCTATACAGATGCATACAGAGCAGATGCTTTGCATTGGGCCAGCGGTCGGGGTTTAGAGCTGCTCTCTTATCCCAGTGATCCTTATTTCCTGTTCGTCTTTTTCTTAACTCTACCTTTCAACTGTGTAACCCGCTTTGTGAACAGCCCCTGATATATGTCTTGAAATGTTTGGGAGGAATGACTGCTTTGGCAATAATACTTCTTTGCGGGCAGGGGTGTCCATAAAATCTCTCCTTTTAGGAAAGTGTTCAAAGAACTGCATACTTTCAGTGGTGGCCTTCTGTCCCTGTGGGTACAGCTTGGGGCTGTGCTGCAGATCCCCCTCTCTGAGCTGCTATGGATTTCTTTGCTCCTAGAGGGAAACTCAGCTGTGTCCAGGGAAGACAAGAGTCCCCACAGCAGACAGGCAGAGGGGCACAGCCAGATGCACAGTCTGAAAGTTAATTGCACTCTTTGGCCATAGCCTTTATTTTTTTTGCCTTATGAAAGAGAGATGCCAAGCATTTTGAGACCATGGTTATTGATGAAATTACCAGAACATTTTGCATCTGTTTCTGCAATAAAGGAATCTTTCAGTTAGGAACACACAGAAATGAGGGGAATTCTTCAGCAGTAGCCTATGAACAAGACTTTGGTGAGTTTAAGTATATGGGAAGAGTCTGAGTTATTTCATTAATGAGCTAAGTGGGGACAAAAACTTGGCGCAGTTTAACCTCAGGTTTCAGAAATCAAATCCTGGGGTTATTTGTAAGCTGGCTTGAAGTTCATTTTCTAGCTAAAGAAATAGCAATACAATTTAGGGGAGAATATTTTTACCCCACACATAATGGCTCATTTGCACTTCAAAGCAATGATTCAGACTTAGTTCAGCTTTAACTATTATGTTCTAACTAACTTCTTCATGATGCAAACTATGTCTGAATATAGCATATGCTTTGCCATGTTGAGGGCTGGCTGTTCATTCTCATGGCATCTCCTGAATAGTTTTATCTGTCACAGCACTTCCCCTTTCCATTCCATGCCTATGTATTTTGCTCCAAGATTTTCCATGGAGGGTCCTCGCAAGCACTTTAAAATCCAGATAGATTATAGCCATCCAGTTTACTTAACATGTTTCTATTACGTGTCATGAGTTTCCTACATGGAAATGGTGCTGGCTTTTGTTTTAGGCCATTTTGCACCAAATCGTATGATTTCATCCTGAGTGGTAGTGTAACACATGAGCTCCAACAATCTGAAGGCAGATAACTCACCCTTTATCTTTAGAAAAGAAAAAAAAGTACAGTTTTCTAGGAGCGTGGAAACATTTCCAGCAATGTTTTTTTTTTGTTAACTAATATCTTTAATCAATTTCATGCCTTCTGGAAGTTTAGAGGAGCAGTACAAACTAAGAGCTCTTTTGAAATAATTTTGTTCTGAGATTGTCTTACAAAAATGGAACATTAAAAGTTAATCACAGAATCACGGAATTTTCAGAGTTGGAAGGGACCTCTAGAGATCATCTAGTCCAACTCCCCTGCTAAAGCAGGATTGACCAGAGCACATTACTCAGGACTGCATCCAGGCGGGTCTTGAACATCTCCAGAGAAGGGGACTCCACCACCTCCCTGGGCAGCCTGTGCCAGTGCTCTGTCACCCTCACCGTAAAGAACTGTTTCCGTGTATTTGAACGGAACATCCTGTGTTCTAACTTGTGCCCATTACTCCTCGTCCTGTCACTGGGAACCATTGAAAAGAGCCTGGCTCCATCCTCCTTCAACCCACCCTTTAGATACTTGTACGCCATAATAAGGTCTCCCCTCAGCCTTCTCTTCTCCAGGCTAAAGAGTCCCAGCTCTCTCAGCCTTTCCTCATAAGGCAGATGCTCCAAGCCCTTAATCATCTTAGTTGCTCTTCACTGGACTCGCTCCAGCAGTTCCCTGTCCCTCTTGAACTGGGGAGCCCAAAACTGGACACAGTATTCCAGTTGTGGCCTCACCAGTGCAGAGTAGAAGGGGAGAATGACCTCTCTCGACCTACTGGCCACACTCTTCCCTATGCAGCCCAGCATTCCATTGGCCAAGGGCACACTGCTGGGCCATGGATAATTTACTGCTTACCATGACCCCCAGATCCTTCTCCTCAGAGCTACTTCCCAGCAAGTCCGCCCCTAACCTATACTGGTGCTTTATGTTCTTCCTCCCCAGGCGCAGGACCTTGCACTTGCTTTTGTTGAACCTCATTAGGTTCTTCTCTGCCCAGCTCTCCAGCCTGTCCAGGTCACGCTGGATGGCAGCACGGCCTTCTGGGGTGTCAGCCACCCCACCCAGTTTGGTATCATCAGCAAACTTGCTGAGGATACACTCTGTCCCCTCATCCAGGTCATTAATGAATATATGAAACAAAATTGGACCAAGTATTGACCCCTGGGGGACACCACTGGTTACAGGCCTCCAACTAGACTGTGTCGCTGATCACAACCCTCTGAGTTCTGTCCCGCAGCCAACTCTCAATCCACCTCACTGTCACCTCATCTAGCCCATACTTCCTTAGCTTCCTAATGAGGATGTTATGGGAGACAGTGTCAAAAGCCTTGCTAAAGTCAAGGTAGATGACATCTACAACTCTCCCCTCATCCAGCCAGCCAGTTATAACATCATAGAAAGCTATCAGATTGGTCAAGCACGATTTACCCTTGGTAAATCCATGTTGACCACTTCCAATAACTTCCTGCTCCTCAATGTGTTTGGAGATGACATCCAGAATGAGTCACTCCATTACCTTCCCAGGGACAGAGGTGAGCCTAACCGGTCTGTAGTTCCCTGGGTCCTCCTTGCCTTTTTTGAAGATCGGATAATATTGATTTAAAAATCATCTTGAGTTCTGCTCCTGGCAATTGCTATGTTTAGACCTACAGAAATGGATGGAGAATCAAAGTTGAAAGAGAAGTGTAAGTTCTGGCTAACTCACTCAAAAAGTTAAAATACTAGATGCTGTTTGTGCAAAAGTATTACCTAGAAACCCTTACCCAGCACTAGCTATTGGAGATGAGAATGTTATGGCTATGAAAACAGATAGCATCTCTTGGATTCTCTCCTACTTTTCTGAAAGATAAATATTGTAGAGAACTATGAAACTCCTTGTCGTTGGTCATCATGTTGGCCAAATATGTAAAAGAGTTCAAAACTGATTAGGCTGAATTAGCGAACTTGTTAGACCTACTAAGTAAAGAGGAATAGGTTTTAGGGTTAGGGTTATTCTTAGCTCATGAACTGCTGATAGCTGGAATTTGAGAGTGAATACTGAGGGGAATATCAGTCTATTGCAGTTTCTTATTTTATCCAATGCATCTGCTACTGGATGCTGGAAAGAAGATACTAAATGGATCATTTTCTGTTCAGTAAATCATGTATTATATTATTTGATACAAATGATAATGAATTATTTGCAAGGGATAAAGTGGGAAAGTGAAAAATCTCCTTTACTGCCTTTAAACGCTTGAAGAACAGGCCCAAGCCTACAAAAATTCTCTTTAATGAACAATTCTTGTTATGTGCCACTGTGGTGTTTCCTATACTAAGTCCTTGCATTACTGAATTGAGTGTTGTTTTTTACATTTTATTCACAGGATACCGCATTACAAGCAAAGGCTTGCTAAGCATAGATAATGTCGGGACAAATCTTTTAATACTGCCAAGGGCCGGTTTCATAGTAAAGCAGACTAATGAGAAAAAATTAAACCCTCAAACTTGGAAAGAAATCGTAGACTGTAGCGGAAGCTTCCCTACTCAAATTTAGACTCTTCTTTTTAAGTCCACTGAAGGTTAAAGCACATCAGATTTTGAAAATGAAACTCATAAATATTTTTTGTATTTTGGTCAGTTCTCTCAAGAAGTACTTTGCAAGCCACAAAATTTATCCCAATATAGGGGAACTTCAATTACAAAATCAAGTATATGCTCTGTGAGGAACTCAAATCTTGACAAAAATCAGATGTTCCCACTGATTAATATGTGATATTCAGTTGCCAGCTCGTTGTTCACTTCAAATATTCCTAAAGAGGATGTGTGTGAACTGAGAATCTCTATGCATGTGTGCATGCAAGGCAGACTGTGTGGAAGATTGCTGCTTTGGGAGACAGACTGAAGCTTTTGTCCCCTAAGATACTGCTTCAAACTTGAGAACTTAATTGCACTGAAAAATTCATACTCGTTTTCTGTTCAGCACCAGATGTCAGCAGAGCTTTGGGTAGCTGGCTCACAGTCAAGATTTTTGCAATATACATATCACGTCACACACCACACCAACTGTACATTTGCATGGTAACCACTTGGTGAAGTGCTAAGGGGTAGAGAGTTGATGTTCTCTGTCCCTCCCCAGATGTCTTCCTGCATCCCATGTCTGAGCAGCATGATGCTTGTGGTGCATACTTCCATTCTCCTGCTGTTTCCCCAGGAGACAGCTCAGTCATAACTGCTAATTGCTCCCTTCTGCTAGAGGGACTCTAATGCTGGCTAACTCACCAAAGAGCCAATACCACCTCCCCCAACCTGGGTCTGCTTGGTAGGTCTGGCGGGAGAAGAGAGGATTTCACAGGTTTTCTTTTTTTCCCCATAAGTTCTAATTCTCAACATTTGTGAGAAAATGTTTCAACACTTCAGAGACTCAGCTCTACAATTTGCTTAAAAGCAAATAATGGAAGAAATTTTGAAGCCTTGGTCCCTAAGGATTCCCAACTGCTGTGTTAGTATCAGTGAAAAAGATACCAAGTTTCCATTTTCATCATGTCCAATAGAAACAAGAGAATCATAGAATAGTTTGGGTTGGAAGGCACCTTTGAATCACAGAATCACCTAAATTGAAAAAGACCTGTAAGATCATGTAGTCTAATTGTTAACCTAACCCTGACAAGCCCACCACTAAACCATGTCCCTGAGCGCTATATCTACATGACCCTTAAATGCCATCTTGTCCAACCTCCCCTGTAATAAGCAGGAACATCTTCAACTAGATCAGATTGCTCAGAGCCCTGTCGAACTTGATGTTGAACGTTTCCAGGGATGGCACATCTACCACCTCTCTGGGCAACCTGTTCCAGAGTTTCACCTGTGCACAGGTGGCCAAGAAGGCCAATAGCACCCTGGCTGGCCTGTATCAGAAATCGTGTGGCCAGCAGGACAAGGGAAGCAATCATCCCCTGTACTTGGCACTGGTGAGGCCACACCTTGAATACTGTGTTAGTTTTGGGCCCCTCACTACAAGAAAGACACTGAGGTGCTGGAGTGTGTCCAGAGAAGAACAATGAAGCTGGTGAGGGGTGTAGAGCACAAGACTTATGAGGAGCAGCTGAGGGAACTGGGGTTGTTTAGCTTTCAGAAAAGGAAGCTGAGGGAAGACCTTATCAGTCTCTACAGCTACCTGAAAGGAGGTTGTAGTGAGGTTTGTGTTGATCTCTTCTTCCAAGTAACAAGTGATAGGATGAGAGGAGACAACCTCAAGCTGTGCTTGTAAAAGAGGTTTAGGTTGGATATTAGGAAAAATTTCTTCACTAAAAGGGTTGTCAAGCATTGGAACAGGCTTCCCAGGGAAGTGGTTGAGTGACCGTTCCTGCAGGTATTTAAAAGACCTGTAGATGTGGTGCTTAGGGACATGGTTTAGTGGTGGACTTGGTAGTGTTAGGTTAATTGTTGGACTCAATCATCTTAAAGGTCTTTTCCAACCAAAATGATTCTATGATGCTATCTTTTGTCCAAGGGCTAGGCTTATACAATACATTTTCTCCATGACCATGGGCCATAATAGAATATCCTTCTTATAATACTACTACTATCTTTAGTAACTATTACTATGTGTTAAAAGGGTAGGGTAGGACCACAGCACAATAGGACAACAAGCCCCAAAGTTGCTAGAGGTCAGTGAGAGCAGATGAAACAAGGCTGAATGTCCTCAGGAAGTCAGGCTAAAGATGCATCAGCTGTTGCAGTCCTAATTAGTAGGTTTCAAAATAACTGGATATCCTGTTGGTTATGAATATGTGGTGGGAAGAAGTCCAGAGAGACGCTAAAGGGAAGCCAGGTGGTGGATGGGATGGGTACTGAAGTTTTAACAGTTGATATTGAGTTACTGGTTCTGGTTGTTGTGGGTGGGATCGCCAGAGATCATAGTACGGAGTTGTAGTCTAATGGCTTTGTTGTGAGGAGAGGGAGGGAGAAACTAGGCAGAGAAATTATGTCCCTGTGTAATCATTTCAGGCTTAGGGACATAAGCTTTTAGTCTCTAATGACAGCAGAGAAACTTCCTTTCTTTCTAATGGCAGTCTGCACAAGTAATAATTTAGGACTATTTGGCACGCCTTCTATCAACTGACCATGGCATTTTCTGACATCGGTGCAATTCAGAATATACCAAATTTATATGGTCTTCCAGTTCATAAAGCTATTTAATGTAATGGACTGAGGACTTGGGAAATCAGATCTGCAACACTCCCTTTGTATGTCCTTTAAAAGAAAGAAACTCATGGAAGCCCAAACTAGGTCAATTCCGTCTCATTCAGATAAGGTTCTTCTTTCTCTCTCTCTCCCCCAAAAGTTGGAAAAAAATTAACTCTTTCATCTCTCAGAAAATGATACTATTTGTGACCAATATTCTGCTTTAATGTATGACCTGGACATTTTCTCCATTAGTACTGTTTGCTATGTTGATCATCTAGTATATGCACTCAAAAAAGGTTAATCCCTTTTTCAAAGGGCTTGCCTGATATAAGTAGTCCACCTAAATCTCACTAGAGATTTTAAGTTAAACTTAAAAAGTTGGAGGGGAAAAAGATCTTCCCCTGTTCAGACAAACACTCTTAGCCCTGCCAGTCTCCTGGAAGTCAAACATTTGTGACTAAGTCTTGTTTATCTGTCTATTCTGTCATGTCCTAAAAGATTAATTACTGCCATTTTTAGAAAGGGGTCAAATTGGTATTTCTTGAAATAGACTTGAGAACCAACATTCTGCTTTTGCATCCGAGTAGCTTCCCTGAAAACTGAAAGCCTCGCACTAATGTCTTTCAAGTTGAGGTCACGAATTTCATCACAGGAGAAAGACTAAGCCTTAGTTACACAGGGAAATGAATGTTTCATTCTTTGCATGTATTTCAACCAATCAAATGAAATGTCAATTTAAAAACCATTATATGTCTAATAAATGGGACCTGTACTTGGATAACAATAAAAATTCAGGCTTGAAATACTTATTTCAGTTTCTGGGGACAGAAAGAAACAGTCTGATGCTTCATGGGGTAATTTGTGAAAAAATTATTTTTAAATTATATCACTTTCAAAAGAATTTTAAGGCCTGATTTGAAGAACAACAAGATCAGTGCCAGGAAATGTGATGTACATCATGACTCCTTTGCTTTCTTTACCCATTGTCCTACTATACCTCTGTAAGTCCATGAGATTGGCAGTACAGAGGAGAAATGACACACAGCCTTCACCTTCCAGATATTCTTATAGCTGCTAGGGACCATATGTTGCTTGGGCAACTGGAGTGATAACTCTTGTGGCTTCAACCTTACCTGGTACTAAGCAAAGTGTCCTAGTGGAAGGCGGCACTCTACTTTCTTTAGGAGTTTCTCTTCCATTTTGGGGAAGCCTAGCTGAGCAGCTTGGTCAAGGGCTTGCTCTCATTTGCTACTGAATGTTTTCTCTCAGAATCATAGAAACATAGAATCATTTAGCTTGGAAAAAATCTTTAAGATCATCAAGTCCAACCATACATCCCCTGTGTTACTGTAGTATTGAAGTGTCCCTTCTGTCGTGTTTGCAGGACTTTTATTGACTCAGTGATGGTGGTGTATACATTGCACCTCCTCCTGCCGTGGTATACTGCTGTGATGACAACAAATTCTGTCTGTATCTCCTAAAGAAAGGCTTTTAGTGCAACTCCCCAGCTAAAGTATGGTGGGACACAAACATTGGCTTGATAATGTCTTGCTTCTCTTCCCCCAAAGCAGTGTATTTGCATGCTAGTTATCAATAAGCAGCATCTTGTAGAAATAAAACCAGTAACCTACCAGAGCCTTCTTGTTTCCCAAATCACCGGCAAGTGGATGGACTTCTGAAGTGCTTGATGGAGACACATGAAACTCCTCTGCAATCAGGCATCTCCTCTATAATTCATCACCTCAGAGACATGGATAGATTTGCAGAAACTGGTGGCACTCTTCACTCCTTGTGACACAAAGAATCAGAGTAAGTACCCTTGGTCCTGACTCTCACCTACACAGAAAGGCAATCATGTCAGTTCACTTCCACCAATAACTGCTGGCTGAACACCAACTTTTTGTGTCAGGTAAGAAAATAAAAGAAGCCGAAATGGGATGGGAGAAGGCAGACACAAGTAGTCTTGGTCAGAAAGAATGCTTTCAAAGCAATTGCTTTTCTGGTAATTTGTTTCTAGTTAGAGAAGTACTTTATTTGTTCATTGAGTTAAAGGGCAAAACAAACCACTGCACGGGAAATAAGATGAAGTATACTTGAACACAGCATGATGATGTATGATTAATGTCAGAGATTTTTGTCTAAATGCTGCATTTCATTGTATTTAGCTCTCTTGCTACTGTTTCTGTGGGAAAAGAAGAGATTTCCAGACAAAGTGAATATAATTATACTTAGTAACTTATCAATTAGTTTTTCCAAATCAAGCAGGACATCCCTTCTGCAGACTAGTTCTGTGGCATCTGTAGTTAATTTATTTCTGAATATCAATTTGTCTTAGTAAGGATGCTGTGAAAGCCTGATTTCCCCTTTAGAACCTTGGTACATCTCAGTGGAGTGCTGGAAATGAAGAAGGCAGGTGGGTTGTTCCACTGAGTGTGCTCACTTTTTATCTTGTGCTGCCTTGTGGCTGGATTTACCTGCCAAGGAGAAGTGGTTTTGAGCCTGGGTGACACTTGCAGCCTCTTCCTGTTGAAGAGCTACGATGTGTCTGCTGTGATGACAAATGTGTCAGCACTGGGACAGCTTTTTGAAAGTTTCTTTGAAAGAAACAAGAGAATTCTAACCAGACCTGGTAGAAGTCTGGTTACAACAGAAGGAGATGATGAAGCCCTTTATGACCTGACTGAAGATGAGTCCGATCAGCTGGAAGAGTAGGCATGGCTGTAACATCCCCTTTCATGCCAGGAAAAATGAAAAAGAGTCTGAATGTACTGCAATTTATCTCCAAGCACCAACAAAAGCCTGCTGAGATTCTCTGAACCAATACTTATCCTTGGCCTGCTTTTGTGGTGTGATGGGTTGATCCCAGCCATCACAGTTGCTTACTTGCTCCAAATTCCCAGTGGGATGGGGGAGAGGAACAGGAAGGGAAAAGTGGAAAAAAAAAAACCCAAAGTAATTATGGGTCAAGGCAAAGACAGTTTAATAAGTAAACATTGGTGTTTTTGTTATCATCTCTGTTTTCATCGCAAATCTAAACCACAGCACCATTTGGGCTGCTATGAAGAAAATTAACTGCACCCCAACTGGACGCAGCACATGGAGGAAGCAAACAACCCTTTGCTGCTAGTTCAGCGCATGCAGCATGGGTAATTTTCAGCTGATGGAGATTACTGGTTGGTGCAGCATAGCTGTGGGTTGGATCTTGAGTGTGGTAGATCTCTAAGTCCAGTGTGTGGTACAAACCGACGTGTTCAGAAAAAAATGCACTGGTTTGCAGGCATGTTGCCAAGCGAGTTCTATAGCCTAGCACAGTTTTCCTTCTGCTAGCTACTGTAAAAGAACAGTTCTTTAAGAGCATGGAAATACATGCTTCCCTACCTACTCATCTCACCTTTCTCTAAAAGTTGTCACTTCTTCACACATCTTTCTCATTTGGAAAAAAAGAAAAAAAAAGAAAAAAAAAAGCAGCAATATTCACCTGCTCATCCCATGTCCTGTCTTGGCCTCTTTTCTCACTTCATCAGTAGCATGTACAACATTTCAACTGATTTCCTACTGATGTGGACTTCCATTAAGCAGACACTTCAATTTTGCTACTGCCTAGCCCTTTAGTTAGTTAATCTGATAAAAAAAAAAAAGGTATATAAATAAAGGTATATAAATTTATGTATAATTTCATGATATAGTACAAACACAGTTAAATTTTGATCATGCCCCACTTTTCCATACTGGTAGGCTGATCAGCCTGCATTACTGTTTTTGTCCTTAAGCATGCATTCTTGTCCTGTTTTGAGAAGGACACTTAGACTTCTTACTTACGGAATAAGAGGAACACATACAAATCAGAATCCTGTGTACTTTATTATGGTTAAAAGTGCTTTTCAGATATTAAATAGCTGATTCATGTAGCAGGCTGATAGAGGAGCTATGGTTCTCTTACTAGTATTATTACACCCATCTTCCAACAGAGGACAAGCACAAGGACTGGAAGCAGCACTTGGAAGTTCATACCTCTAGGCCTGTACTCAAAAACAGGTCACTCAGTCTGGGAAAACAAGCATCTTAAGAATCTTCTTGTGTAAGTCAAGCAATGGAATTAGCTGAGACTAAACATTTTTTAGCTGAGCATCTAAGGAGTCATATGCTCTGTGAACACAGGGAATTGATACAGAAATAGGACCTGACATGCATGACAATCACAGATGACACAAATCTTTCACTAGCGTATAATACATTTTTTTCAATAATATAATACAGTTTTCTCAAGAATCGTACAAGATTCAGAGTTCTGCATAGAACCACATGAGCACACGACTCTAACTCAGTCCCACTGAAGTCCTGAGGGGCCTGATGCAAGTCTTTGCTGATGCATGCAAGAGCCTTGCCCAGCTGTGAATTTGACTCCTGTTGTATGAAGTAGACTCAAGCCCCATTATAAACCAATGTTGTTTAGCATTCGAAGTATGCACCTGATTTTCATTTACACAAGAATATTTCTACATCTGGCCTGCAGTGAGGGATTTTAATGTAACTTAAAATAAGTTCTTGTTTCTCAGGTACTTGCACTTTTATTTAAATTTAGGGTCTTTATGCATGAAAAAAGTGAGTGATATTACAACAACATAAAGGCTAAGTGCATGGGTGCATTTCTCTGCTTGAAGGCAGTCAGAGGGAAACCACCTTGTAGTCAAATGTGTATACTGGCAGACACGGAATCCAAATCCTGATGTGTAGAAAGCTACATAAAGTTTAATTGCCAAGGTTTTAGGAAAAAAAAACAACACCACTAACAAGCTTTTAAAAATTACCTTGTATAAGCTGGTCTAAACACAAGTAAATAGGACAGATTTTCTCCAAATGGTAACACTTATGTACCAGATTCAGGCAAAGAGATCCAGTTTTTGGTTCCTATAACTGTTTTATAGCCAACATAGGAATAACCATGGCAGGTTGCTCTTTCCAGTTGCTCCCTCAGTTTACTAATAAACTAGATTAAGTGTGTTCCTTTCTCATTTCTCTGTTGCCTAGTCACAGGAAATTTGTCTGCTGTTGCTGAAACTGGTAGAAAATGCCTCTTTTGTCTTAGAAGAGTCTTGTCCTTTCTGCCTCTCCTCTTGCTGAAGCTGCTCAATGAGAAATCAAAGTAGTAAGCTTGGAAGCCTCCAAAGATTTGGGTTTTTTTGAAGGAGTCATCCACCTTGTCCAAGTTCAATTAATCACTAACAACATATAATACATGAGCAGCTCCTGGGTATGGGTTAAAGGTGTGAAAACACTCTTTTCCTCTTTCCACAGAGAAATGAACATGCGGATCAGCTCTAGTTGAAGTCAGTTGCACAGGAAGAAGAAAACATTTACTTACCGTTGTCACAATTTGAGATGGAGGGTCTTTTTGCAGTCTCTTGTGTTCATTGTTTGGTGAGATGCATAGATTTCTGTCTCTAGCAAAATTAATAAGAAAAGCATTTTTTTATTTTAGTGCCATTACAATATATGCTGCACCCTGAGGCCCACCTTTGGAAGATTGTGCTTTACCCCCTGGTTTCACATTCAGATGCAGATGTGAAATGAACAGGAGTTTCCATGTTTGCCTGTTCCAGATCAACCCCTTTGCAAAAAGTGATGCACAGATCCAAACTGCTGTGAGGCTTCAAAAACGGAACAGATACTTTGGAAACTGCATTTCTATGACACAATATTCTTACAGACATATCAGCGTACAGGAAAGGTGGAGATAAGTTTAGATCCTCATCACTGAGCATTTGTTTTGCAGCAGCTATCAACACAGAGCATATGTCTCTTTCTCTGTTGCAAAAATAAAAATACTATCAGGTTGTTCCTGTCAGTGGCATAAAATATTACACTTGAAAATCACATTTCTCTGTCTGCTATGGGAAACACAATTAGTATGCTAAGGAGAAATGTTTCTTGGTGTTGCATTTTCTTCTGTAACCTGTTAGACTAACAACCCTTACATCTTGGACAAAGCAAATAAGGTGTCTTTGCCAAGGTAAGGAATAAACCTTGGGCTACACTCTGCAAATGGACAATTTTTGAGCCAGAGACTCACCGTATTTTTGTCCCATGGATGGTTTCTAGAGGGGACATGGAAATACACAGGGGTGAGAATGCTGGTTGCTCTGCGAGGGACCTCCCCTGAGGCATGCAGCTCTAAGTGGTCAAAACCCTCAAGTACCAACACTTTCGAAAATACCCGAGGCAAACTTACCATTGGGGTTAAACTCTTAATGTTTGTGAATATACAAAGTGGGGTTGGCTGGACAGGCTGGCTCTGCCAGCTCGGAGGCAGCAGTTGACTAATGGTTAGCAATCGAGCCAGCAGAGGGAGATAAGAGGCCACATGCGTTTCTCCTGGGTCTTCTCATACCTTCTAATGCCACATTCGTAAGCACCTACACTGTCACCATAAAGCTCATATTAAGTCAGACTAGCTGTTTGTGGCAAACAGCAGCATCACTCTGCCCGTATCACATGCCACCAATGAAAATTATAATTTTAACTTTGCCTCTGGCAAAGCTTATGTATGTAATCCCAGGAAAAAAAAACCCTAAGCCAAAATGATTGTTGGTGATTTTGAAGCAGGTGTATGCAGCCTATTGAAGAAGTTTACAATTGCGGTTCTGTTCTGTGCACACATAATTTATTTTATACCTGTTACTGCTCTACTGTGTTTCACAATGAGGTCAAAAGAAATTATAAGTTTCTGCAAATATCTTTGTTACATGGTGATTTCGAAATAGTTCTAATGAAGCTCAGCCTGCTGGGTGTTTTTCTTAGAAGGTATTGCAGGAAATTAATGTTTTGAAAAAAACTCCAGTGAACATTTCAAATTAATTCTCCACTCAAAATTATCCTTCAAAAGCAAGAATACTGACTACAACAAAAACACTTTGTGAGCTGCTGTTAAGATGATGATTCAGACAAACTCTTGGTTAGATTTTTAATCTGTAGGGATATTCTTTATCTTCTCACTCTTTGTCTCTGTCTCTTCCTTTTTTTGTGTCATTCCTAGTCCAAAAGGTGTCATGAAAAATGAAAAGGTCTAGTTACTCCTTGTAATAAAGTAACTGGAGCTGTTTGGAAAACTCAAACTACAATCATGGGTAAAAATGTAAATTTCTGTTCTGGATCAGGATTAAAAAAAAAAAAAGCAAAATTGTGACAAAGTGTTTGTGTGTGTGTATAAATTTTGAGCTATTTTGACAACTGTCATGGAAATAGGGCATTTCCCTAATCCCAAATTTAATTTTTTTCAGGCTGGATCAGCAGGGACCTGCAGTCCTGAGGCCTTTCCCATGCTTGCCTCCCTTCTAATCTTGCTGTCCAACTGGGCAACACCTCCCATGATACCGCAGTTTCTCTCTGGTTTTAAATTATCTTATCTTTGTTAGAGACTAAGAAAGAAGGAGTCACAAGGTCTTGGAAGGATGTAAGGTCTGGAGTTAGAAGCTGTGAAGTGATTACCTAGTCAAATGCCTTGTCAGATGGGGTACTAAGGATACATGAACATGACATGTGGGATACAAGAACAAGACATGTAGAGACACAAGTGTGACAGAGAAATGTAATGGTGACAAAGATGAGAAACAAACCTAGTCAATCACAGTAATTGATGGGCTATCAAGAAACTGCAGGCAAACTGGGGCTTTGCAACTGATAAGGATGGAAACCCGAGAGTGCAGGATGCTGGAGGGATTAGTTAGTTAGTTAATTAGCTGTGCCAGCTGCTAAGGGAATGTGCATGGGACACAATTTGGTGAGGAAGAAGCTGGGGGGGAGGGGAGGGCAGACAGACAGGGGTGTCAATTGCCTGAAAGGAGGTTGTGGCGAGGTGAGGGTCAGTCTCTTCTCCCAAGTAACAAGTGATAGGACAAGAAGAAAAGTCTTCAAGTTGCGCCAGGGGAGGTTTAGATTGGATATTAGGAAAAATTTCTTCACTGAAAGGGCTATCAAGCACTGGAACAGACTGCCCAGGGAAGTGATTGAGTCACCATCCCTGAAGGTATTTAAATACATGTAGACGTAGTGCTCAGGGGACATGGATAGTGGTAACTTGGCAGTGCTAGGTAAACAGTTGGACTTGATGATCTTAAAGGTCTCTTCCAACCAAAACAATTCTATGATTCTACGAGTTTAAAAGAAGGCAGTTGTATGTGAGCCAAGACTGGTCTACATTAGTCTGACTGAGCACAGCACCCAATCACTGCAGTCTGTCCTACCTTCTTATTAAATCTTTCCTTAACTAACTGCATAGTCTCACTTTCTATCCTCTGTGCATGGATGGTGCAAGGACTAAGCAGCAGCTACTGGGGGGACCGGTGTGGTGGATTTCATGCTGGCAACTGGAGTCAGACTAGGGGTGTGGGTGCCCCAGGCCTATGGTATCAACCACCAAATCAAGTGGGGTCTCAGTGCCAGTGACTGGGGTAGAGGGGGGTCTTAGCCACCAGCTATTGGGATTGGAACGGTGTGTGTCCCAAAAAACATCAGACTGTTACTGGATCAAGGTGGGAAAAGCTGGGCGAGCAATTATCAGAAAGGAGGAATGGTCCATGTTAGAAGAGGACGTTGAAATATGTTGTCTTTTTTTGCCCCATGAGGATGAAGACTTGGAGGCAATGCTGAATTGCTCATAAGCACTGAGGAGCTGGAACAGGGGAGAACAGAGTTATTTCAGTTAAAGAATGGTATCAGCCAGGTTATAATTGTTGTTCTTGTGCTAAGTATGTATTTAGGCTGGAAGTTAGAAGAATCCCTTTCTGGTAGAGAAATAAGATTCTGCGATAGCTTTCAAAAGGAAACATTTTGGCCAAAACCCCCCAAGCTTCTGTCAAAATCGAGCTCAGAATGATTATTAACAAAGATTATCTTGACATGGCTGCCTGAGCTTACAAGGGACCAATCCTTATCACTTCTGTGTTTCTACAGAACACTTGGTTCAGAATCTCCTATTAGAAAACACGCTGAAAAATGAACAAAAACAATTCAAGGTCCCTCCATGCAAGGCTGGTCTTCAGCCTCCTCCCAGGTATTCCTTGCTGTAGCATGGCCATCTCTGCTAGTGTCATTCTGCTGGAGGAGAAGAGTTTCAAAAAGCAGAATTCATGTTCTTGCTTCGTCACTCTGTAGCACCAGGGTTTGGTGTGACATTGTGTGAATACTCTTTTTTCTTTAGGGAAAACCAGATTTTTCTCCTTCTTTTCACTTGGCCTTTTTTTGCTCCCCCCAGTGTTTTTTCGTACGTGCATAAACTACAATGTGAACTTTTGTGTTCTCACCTAAAACAGAGAAAGCATGGCATATGTGTGCTGCACAGGGGCCCTGGCCACTTTGTCCTATAACCTAAAGAAGTCCTTGCCTTTGTGCTGCTTTTAACCTTTGTTGTAATTGATAACTGATGTGTCTGCTTCACTTTCATGAAAGCAGCTGGAAAAAAACACAGAGTTTTGTGCCAGAGATATTTCAGCTCCCAATGCTGCCTGCCATTAATCATACATTGTTGAAACTAGGCCTCAGCTTTTTTTTTTTTTTTGTAAGTGTGAAGTATTCCTCCTCCTGAATACCATCAAATTAAAACATCCCAAGAGAGCCAAGTAAGCTGATGAAGATGGCAGCGAGTACACAGTAGTTACTAAAAGAGTCAAATAACTCAGACTGTAGGGACTTAGGTTTTTTCTAGGTCTGCTAACACAGGGATAGAAAAGTTTCAGCCTGAAGGATGCTGAATGGAGAGGTTCAGTTTTTCCAGGCACTGAGCATCTGTAAGAATCAGCATATTTTCCCCTTACACACAAAGCAGCTCTGCACAAGGGCTAGGCAGATCTTTTGAGTCAGGATATAGCATGGTGAAAATTCCCGCTGCTGCTGCTGTGGCAGCCCATTCAGAACTGCTGTCACCAAGCACAGGTTCACAGGGACAGAGATTCAGCACCTGCTCAACTTCTGCTCTTTTTGTGTTGCTCCTATGCGTGTTGTCCCTAGATCCTACAAAAGGGCAGAAGGAATGAAAGTCCTGCAATCTGCACGTGTTGACACAGCGTGTTGTGAGGGGGACTGGGCACCCTTTGGTGATGGCTGGCCTGAATTACAAAGAGCTACTTGTAAAACACATTACTCTCCACAGCAGGCCATTTAGAAATGGAAGTATGACAGTATTTTGATGCACGTGTTTGTCTGGAGTTTGTTTGATCCATGTTGTCAACGCTCACTTACATGAGACACAGGGATTGCAGTTTCAGACTTGTTCTGAGCGTATAAGTGTAGAGCTACTTAATGATACAGAAGTCTTGACAACTGTTCATAAAGCCCTTGAGATGCAAGAGGCTTTGTCAGGACCTGTTTATTGTTATTTGCCTACCATTGCTAATCAAGTGAATGGCTTGCTGAGTTGTACCACTAGAGCTGACACAAAAGCTGTGGCTTCCTTGTCAACCAGAGAGTGAAAGGTACATGTACTGAAGCCTTGGAAGTTGTACTGAGCATTTGCTTTGATTTTGTCATCTGCATGAAGCTATGTGGAGATTTTGTAAAAGCCACAGGAATATCCACTTATATCATTCATACTGCTTACTACACAGATGTGCTGGGGGCATTGAACTCACTATAAGTAGCTTTGCTATGAATGGAACTATTTTTTGTCATTTTTTCTGGGTGCCTTTGTTAACTATACCTGCAAGATCAAATGTACATTTGCTTTTTTCACACCAAACTAAAGCCCTGAGTCAGCAAGGTGTCTAAGCACATGCTCAAGTACAGGCTGTAGTGCTTTGTGGAATAGCTGTAGGTTTAAGCACATGTTTAACCATAAACATGTACTGAAATGCGTTCCTAAACTGACACTTTTTCCCAGAATAGTAATTATTTAGATGGTCACTGTAACACAACCTTAGTGATACTCTGAATTGAATTAGTGAAGCCAGGCTGGCATTAAGAAGATAAATAGTTTTTCATTTATATTTTCAATGCAAATACATATGAAAAGAAAAAAAAAATAGATATAGGAGCATTTTCTTATACAAAGGGGTCGCTTCCTGCTAGGTTGTCCAATATTTTAAATAATAAACTCTAATTCCATTATTAAAATGAGAGGGTGAGACAAGGGAACTTTCATCAGACTGTGTATTAAAATCAAGGAGTCAAATCACATAGCAAGGGTGGATTTAGGTCATTGGCCTATGATCATTTCGGGTGGCCTGCTTGCTAGGGGAGAGACTACATGGCACAAAGGGAAGTTTTCAAGGCGTCACTTTTCAGAAAGCCAAAAATTATCTGCAAGCTGTGCTGTCTAGAAATATCTGAGCTCCAGTTAGAGATTTCAGTGCAAATCAGACCTCTTTGTTAGGCTCTGCTCAAATTAGGGATGCATTGAAGTAATCAGTATTCTCTGCAAAACTTTTTGAAAATTATTCTTTGTTTTTTCCCTTCTTATTCATTGCTAAGGGCTCATTCAGGAGCCTGATGCTGAAGTGCATGTAGTGGGGAAGAGGCAGGACATTACATCTATTACTTCTTGTACTCCGAGTTCAGATACCCATATACCTGATTATAGCATGCCACTGGTCGAAGCTGTCCACATGCACTGTAGATTTCAGGTCTGCCTTTACGTACCACAAAAGCTGGCAAGTAGGTCGGGATATGGGAAAGATATGCACTGGGTAAGTGGACTAGAAGATGCATGGAAAATTGGCTAAAGCTTGGGGTTCAAAGTGTTTTAATCAGCAATGCAAAGTCTAGCTTGTGGCTGGTTACTAGTGGTGTCCCTCTGAAATGCTGATAATGAGGCCAAGACTACGTAATGTCTTTACTAATGACCTGGAGGATGGGACAGAGTGTGTTCTTGGCAAGTTTGCTCCCAGATGGAGCGGATATGCTGGAGAAGAGGGCTGCTCTTCAGAGGGACCTTGACAAGCTGAGAAATGGGCTGATGAGAACCTCATGTAGTTCAGTACCAGCAAATGCTAGGTTCAGTTTGAGCTCCCCAGGTCACCTTAAGACAAACTCCATGGAGCAAGTCCAGTGGAGGTTACTGGGATGCAGAGGGGGCTGAAGCATGGCACATGGCAAGAGACAGAGCAAGAAGTGCTTTTGGTCAGCTTGGGAACAAGGCGGTGAAAGGAAGCTCTTCTGGCTGTCATCAGCTCCTTCATAGCAGGGCACTGAGACAGGCAGACTCTTCTCAGAGGTGCACCTAAGGCAGAAGACGGTCATTGCCATATAGGGCACTTAGAGGAGATTGGAAGATACCTTTCTTCCCTGGGAGGGTACACGGTGCCTAGGTAGGGGGACCTAAAGAGGCTGTAGGTACTCCACTCTTGGACATCTTCCCAACTTGCTGGACATTACCCAGAGAAACCAACTAAAGTGTCAGATTGGCCCACCTGTGTTGTAGGGAGGAATCTATGAACCAGTAGATGGGGGTTTCATCTAAAAGTGAGAAATCTGTGTTCTTCAGCAAGCGCTTCCAATACTGAATCTTGCTCTCTGTGCTTTTACTGTTGCTTGTCTACTGTGTTCCCTTGCACTAAAAGCTATTCAGGGACTGGAGTTCATGCCCTGCGTTTGCTTCATGTAGAAGTAATTGGAGGTATGAGACCCTTCCTCAAGCCTATGCCCCCATCAAGCACAGCGCAGACTCGGTGGGGGTTTTCTCTCTGAGGAACTTATTAGGAAGCATGTGAAGTACCTCCGGTTATTGCAGACCACCCATGAGCAACACTATCCACTTTGATTTACGAAAGAAGCATGCGACGTGCCTGGCAGACAACAGAGGAGGGAGAACGCGGGGGAAAGAAACAGAATCGCTGATGGAGGGACGAGATCCCTGTTTAGCGCCCCGGTGGGCTGGGGGCCAGGGAAGCTGCCGGCCCGCGGAGAGCCCCGGCCGCCGGGTGCCCATCGCCGGGCGGGCGGGTGCGGGGGGCGGCGCGGTGCGCAGGGGGCGGGCGGCGGGCGGAGCGGCGGGCAGCACCATGCGGCCGCGGCTCCCCGCCCTCCCGCTCCGGCTCTGCGCGGCGGCGGCGGCGGCGGCGGCTTCCGCGGGGCGGCCGGGGGGAGGCGAGCCGCCGCCGCTGCCCTCCGCATGGAGCCGCGGCCGCCCGGCGCCACCGCCGCCGCGCTGCGGGGGGCGTCCGCGGCGCCGGCGGCGGCGGGCGGCGGCGGCGGCGGCGGCGGGGAGCCCTGCGGGGGATGTGGTGAGTGACGGCGGCGCCGCGGTGTGTGTGCGTGTGTGTGTGTGTGTGTGCGTGCGTGTGCGCGCCCCGGAGGGGCAGCCCGCCGGCAGGCCGCTTCGCCCGGCCCCGGGGCGGCGGGTCCGCGCCGGGCGCCCCGCGGAAGCCGCCGCCCGTCCGGTTCCCGCGGGGCGCTGTCCGCGGTGCTGAGCGCGGCGGTGGCGGTGGCGGCGGGCGCGGCTGCTCCGCGGCGGTCTGAAGGCACGCCGGGAGGCGCGGAGAGGCGCGCAAGGAAGGAGGGTTTTCTTTCCTGGCTCCTGCCTTGCAGTGTAGTACTGATGCTGTCTCGGCGGAATCAGGATGATCGCTGGGCTCGGGATGAAGGTATCTGGCCGAGCCTTGCAGGGTTTGTGATCCGGTCATCATAGAAAGCGGCCGGCGGATGAGACCATGAGTAATCGGCTAGAACATAGGGAAACAAAAACACAACTCGGGGTAGCTGCCCAGAACTGGATGGGGTTTTCAGTTTGCATTTCTAGGCAGTATCTGCTCAACATCTGCTTGCAACAGACAAGATAAAGTAGCTCCGTGGCACCCTGCAGTTTTGTAAATGAAAACATAGACTCTGGTTTTGCTGTGCATTATCTTAAATTAATTTGAGGTCATCTGAAGCCTAGCTGCTATATTCTTACATTTTCTTAGTCTCGAGTCACATTGTGACTAATGCTGTTTGTTAGGGAACAATATGTCCTTACTTCTGGGAGTAAATCCATTTCTTCTAGTGGAAACTTCTCTGAATGTAGGAGAAGTAGTAGCTATACACTTCTTCTCAAGCCTTTCCTTCTTGCAGCAAATATTCAGTTTTTCTTTCCTGCAGCAGCTAAACATTCTCCTCCTTTGTTATTCTGCAACATTTCTTATAACAAATGTTCTCCATTTGCATAAATAATGAACGGCACTGTTGCATGTTTGGTATTGTGTTCTTCTTTGAATCTCAAAAAAAAATCATTTCTCTGGCTGCTCTGTGTGTGTGTGTGTGTAGGTGTGAGGAAGCCATGCTTTTGCATTCAGTTATCCACAGGTCTTGTCTCCTAGATACTCACTGGGACTTAGCGGGAACAGAACTCTGTAAGCATTTTGCTTTAAATGTATGGCGCTTGGTTTTGGCTGGGTTTTCTTTGTTGTTTATTTTTGGTTTTTTTTGTAAGTTGAAAGGAATCTGCCTGTTTGAAAGGTAATCAGTACTGTTTACCACTGGCTACCAGACAAAGGCTGAGAGGAGTTAAACTGTGTGATCATGAGGCTATTTATAATCAGACAGGTTAGCCATGGGCAAGGACGATTCCTCAGCTGCACAGAAGCTGGCAAAGTGTATTTCTAAATGTGAATATTCTGACTACAGAATGAAAGCTGGCACAGGCATTCAGGCCTGTCTAAATGGGACCCTGTGAAAATCTTGGGTTTGGGGGAGTCCCAGCTAGTAAAATCTACACTTCCTTTCATGCCTATCCAAACTCCTTTGTGGTTCAGTGTATTTCACTTGCTGGTGTGTCCCAGCTTGTAAGTCGTATATCATGCTTGTTGAGTTCCGCCTCTGCTTTTCTGATTAATGCTACTAGACCAACTTATAAATTTGTTTCTCAGATGAGAATAGGTCATTTTGCTTGAGTTTATTTTGAAGAAAACATTGCTCCTGTGCCCACTGAGGTGTTGGTTGCTTCTCTTGAGACTGTGGGAGGGGAAAAAAAGAGCAATTCAAGAAAGTCATGAGCTGCCTCACATTTATAACTTTTCCTTCCCTATTTTCTCTGCTCATGCAAGTGCTTCTGCTGGCTTTAAACAGACCTCACTGTGGACATAAATTTTCTCCACTGTTTTGAAGGCAGAGCTGTCATTCATGAAGGTTTAGGTTTGTAAGCGTTCTGCTGGCATGATTAATCATGCAAATAATCCTAGGGGCTTCCATGCTGAACTGCTCATGTGACTAATGAGAAGAAATATACAACATCTATGTAGAAACCCATGGATTGATCGGGAGACAAAGCCTCAGCAGAGATCATCTTTTGGCATTCAGCTGGCTTTCCTCAGCTCTGTGTAGAAGACAGAGTGGGGGACTCAGTGTGAGGCTACTTATTGCTCATGCCGGATCCCTGTGTCCTCCCATAAATTCTGCAGGGCTGTAAAATGCTTCCCATGCTGCAACTGCAAAAGGGCCAGGAGACCGCTAGCCCACAGCTGGCAAAAGTGGGCCCTGACATAAGAAATAGATGTATACTTGTTCAGTCATCCTTGCTGTGCATCGCAGATGTTCTTATTACAAGTACCCCATCCGTCTTGCAATGTGTTTTACTGTCTTCAAGCAGCAGTTATAATAGGCAGAAGTTAAGTATCCAGTGTATTTGAATGGGCCAGCTTTGCAATCGTGGATGCCAGTTTTGTAGATTGCTGTTTCCTTACACAGGAAGGTATGACCAGTTGGCAAGCCAAGGCTGTTTGTGTTGACCACAGGCAGGCACTTTAACAGGCAAGCACTTTTTCATTTCTTGAGATTGCCACAAAGCAGTATCGTAAGATTAGTAACAGCTTAATTGTATTGATGTAGGCACAAATTTGTTTTTCAAAAATATGTTTGTACTAACGAAAATTTGTTTAAATGGACTCACCAGGCTGCCTAAAATGCATTTAATCTAATGAGAAATTAAACTTTATATAATATGCATATGATATGCAGAACATGTGAAATGTATTTTTCATGCCTATTCGTCAAGTCAAACGGCCTGTAGATGCTTAAGGGATTGCTCCTAAATGTAAGCAACTTAAAAATGCATTTGAAGACCTGGGTTAAAAATAGTTGACTTGCTGTGTGCCTGCACCAAGGAGTCTATTTTTGTCTTTATTCAGTAGCTTGCACACAGGCAGTTCTGGGAGATGTTACAGGCCTCCTCTGTAGTGATCCAGCCCCTGGATTTGTGTGCTAACTCATTTTGGTTTGGTTAGCAGCCCTGTCTAAAGAGTCATGTTTCTCCCTGACATACAGATGTTTCTAATCAAGTGGACAGGGAAGGAATAAAAAAGTTCATTCTAAACTTCAAACATGTTGTCGTCTCACTCTTTGAATATCGACATGACTCCACTGTTGCTTTCACAACTACGCTGAAATTCAGAGGATGGAGCAAACTTGAAACCTCCTTTAAATACTTGACTCTCTTTCGTGCTTATGGTTTGTAGCTTTTCTCAGCACTGCTGAAAATAAACTCCATCAATAGTTCATTTTAAATGGTTTTATCTATAAACATCAGTTTGAGGCTAGCTGAGATTGATTAATGTATCTCTTCAAAAGAAACGATGTGCCACTGTGGAAATAATTATTTAGAGTTCCCATACTCTGCATGCGTAGTTGAATTGAAGTTGTGTAGGCTGAATGTATTTCTCTTTCATTCTCATATATACATATTTAAAGCTGTATAAATCCTATGTTTAGAGCATGATATAGGCAGGAACAGATTGTATGTATTTGTATATGTTCAATGTATATATTTATATGAAATCTGTCCATGTAAAGCAGGCATATGCAGTGTGGAGGCATGACTGATATCTCTTCAGAATACTCTGTTATTTTCCATGTTTACAAGAGGGTTTTGGTTTTGTAACTTGAAAGGAATCCACCTCAGTTAGGAACATCTGAAATTACTTCTTTGTGTTTCTTGGATAGTACTTATTGCTGAGATAAGCACACTGCTGAAGGTCTGGACATCGATCCTGATCAAACACCCTGCCTGGGTGACCCTTTTGGGATTTCATTTGTGTTTCTGCCTCAACAACTGCTTGAATTGTGGGGATTTTCTCTTTTTTCCTCTTGCTTGCAGGGATTTAGCTGCCTATCACTAGCTCTGTCTGCCAAGTCAGAGGGTAATGTGCCTACCTGGCTTCTGCAGGCTGGATTTTGCAGCCTTCCCAGTCTGCCCATTAGTCACTCTTTTTCAAGACAGAGAGGCTCACCCTAACAGCCAAATTTCTGAGGTGCTAAAGGGCTCCTTCAAAGTGCAGCGCACAACTATTCTGCTTTCCTGGGGTCCAGTCCTGTGCTATTGAAGCAGATGGGAGTTTTGGTATTGCCTCTGGTGCCTGTAGAGCCTATGCTGTGACAGGCACCTTGTCTCAACAGGGGGGGTGCAACTTCCCCCTCCCCCCCCAGTTTGACTTACCGCTGTTTCAATTTACATGCTAGAAATAACAAGGTTGCATGACCTTCCATTCTCATGCGCACACACACGTATATATTCAGTGTTTTAACTGGGATGACTCATGTGAGGATGGTGAGCAGAACCGTTTTCCTCATGTGCTAGTCTCACTGCCCAGGTGCTTCCATGCACATTGCCAGCAGCCGCAACAATTGCGAGTATGGATAGCTTTCTTCCAAAATAGTATTGGTGATTAATCACATCAGAATATCTGCTTTGCAAGATGCAATTTGTAATGCATCTAAATATGAAATGGGATGATTGAAGTCTTTGCAGGGGAAAGAAAATCAAGAGACATGGGTTAATTATTTTCAGACAACCTGGAAGCCATTCACCTCCTTTATATGTGTATCTATACTTTGCATAAGGGCTGCACTCCAGTGCTTATAAGTAATATGTTTTGATTGCATTCTGGTAGCAGTTGCAATTATTTGTTTGATTACAAACATTTCTTTTGTCCACAAATAGATATCTGTTCTATGATTGTGTAATGCTCTGGAATAGCATAGGTATACTGCTGCTGTCATGCCAAGATCATCTTCAGCATTTAGATGCGTATCTAAATAGAATGCATCATGGTCATTACCTTAATAAAATGTGAGTCATGCACACCAGCACTTTCATTCTTAAAATAGTTCAGGAAACTGGTATATCAGTTTATCAATGGGTAGCACACACACTATGGGAGAAAAATCTGTTGCTGTATAGACAAATAGTCTCCAGAATTTTCCCTGAAGCTCTGTGCTTAATCTAGCACTTCATGCATGAGCTCACTAATGAACATTATAAGCACGCTTGCACCGTGTTTTAACAAAAACTATAAATGTTCAACTATTGTAAAGTCTATTCTGATCTAACAAAGTTTTAGATTCAAAATGAGTCTGTTAGCTAAATATACCAGCTTGTTCTGGAGGACAGACAGAAAACCTGCTGCTTCGGAGCTAACTCCCTATGTGATGGTCCTATAGCTATTGAGAAAAGGTAGCAACTGATATCACAAATTGCTCCAAAACCAGCATCCAAGCTAAGGTCTCTGAGTAGTGATTTATGACTCAGAAAAACTTTCACATGCTGTCTTGGAAAATGTATGCATGCTCTGGGGAAATAAAAGGGAAAGTTGAAACTGTACAAGCTGTCAGCCCCACATCATGCATGTTTATGCAGGAGATCGTCAGCAGGTGAGTCAGAAGGAATTTGGGAAGTATTGTATCTGTGGCATGCTATGGTACCTCCGTGTTTCAAAGGGATTTTCTCACTTTCAGGGAAGAAGCAGCCACTTCAGGGACGCGTGAGGAACATCTGAAAATGTCAAACTCTGACAAAGACATGTCTGCTTTTCTGCATACACTATGCCTCTCAAGCATTTAGCCAAGCTAAATTCGTGACGAAGTCAAAACCTGAAATCATCAGTGTAAATTAGTCTGTATATTTTCTATAACATTCTGCAAATATTTCTCTAATGTTAACTTTTTGTAAACACATAGGTTTAAAAAGGAACATTTAAAAAGCCCCAGTCTCTACATAGTACTGCATCTTTTCCTTGTCATGCTATCAGGTCATTTATGGCAACAGTCAAAATTAATTTATAATCCACCTGCTTTCTGACAAAAACAGTTGTCAGGTTTTTAGCGGTTATCTGTATGTACATGTTTCCAGTTTCTTTGTGTGACAGAACATTTGGGAGCTGAGCAGAGGGAGGGAATGTGATTCATAACAGGTGAATAGGAACTCGAATTAGGTTTTGTTACAGCTGTCCAAAACATTCAGTATTTCTTGTGAGGGCAGGCCACATACATGGAGACTGCATTCTTCTTTCTTCTCAGCTTTCATATTTGCCAGTTCACTGTATGAGGCTGATGGAAAACAGTTAATTCTACAGTACTCCTCTTATATTGGAACATGTATAACCATGGGAAACATACAAACACCACACAGCAAATACATTTTTATTCACATCAGTAAACATCATCTGCCATCAAACACATTTTCATAGAATCAGCTGGCAGTTAGAATTTTTCAGTATTGTTTTTTAAAAACAGCATTTATGTTTATAGGGGTTTTTTTTCATTAATTATTTTGAAGTGCAGAGTTTTATGACCAGCTGCTCTGACGCAGTGGTGCTTAAGAATCCAATACTGCATATTCTGGGAACAAATGATTGGTATAAAATAAACCTTGTGGTTCCTGCAGGATATCTTACTGGCACATGTTGCTCCCTTCATCCTAGAGGCAGGTGGCTTCTTCCACTTCGTGTATGAAAGGGAAGCATTGGCAATTTCTGCTGGCCTCCTTGGGTCTCTTTCTGCATTACTGCCACCTTTTGCTAGTGTTTTTGAGCTGGGGGAGAGCAAGCTGTGTAGAGAAGGTTTGTGCTGTTGAAGGGGCATTGTTTCATGATGTGCTGATGAGTTTTTATGTCTGTTAGTGGTGGGAGAATAATAGTGGTATCACATTATTGCTAGTTTTCAATAAATGCTTTCCTGGAGATGGTGGAGATTAACACTGCAGAGCCTGTTGTTTGATCTGCAGTGCTGAAATCAAAAGCTTTGCCACAGCTGCTTCAGCCCGCAGTGAGGCAGAGCCCTTGGGGACCTTTGGCAGGATCCGGTCTCCGTGCATCACTGGCCAAGAGCAGAAGTTTATGAGCAGTGGTCATTTGTTTGTTTATGACAGCTGGTTATTGCCAGTGGTCCCCTGCAGGTTGCACATGTTTAAACTTAATCAGAGAGAACTCGTGCCCTTTCTTGTGCTTCTTACCAAAGTGTTTTGCTGAGCCCTACATGTGGTTCGGGAGGTTTTAACTGATGTTTTCTATTAGGTGCATTGATTGTGTTGTGTCAGAAACCTAAAACACAATGAGCAAGTCGATCCCAAACATATTGGACAAAATTGGTTATCTGATAGGTTTTTGGAAGTATCCAAAATTCGGATTTACATTAGAGTTTGTTTCTGTACTGAAGTCAGTGGCAAAACTTGCATTGACTTTCACTGACACAAGAACAGCCCCAGAAGCTATTGTTGTCATCCAGCCTAAATTGCATTGCAAAGTGGTTCGGCATTTTGGGATACTTCAGTGAATATTTGGAAATAAAATTTCTCCCTTGACATCCTGTAAAATGCATAGCTGAAAGTTTCAGTATGTGTGTATACTCTAATAGGTAACACTTTTGCTTTCACTTTTAAAATGGATTTTTCGGCCCTCTTTGTACGTATTTCACTATGCATCTTTCAACAGTAGCAATGCTTTAGTAGAGTAATCAAGATAAGGTGGAATATTAATGAAATGCAAGTTTTCTTTAGTAGAGATGTGATACCTTTCTATTAACAGTGAGCTGAAGATTACACTGTAAATGAGTACATGGTGAAATTACTATAGTTGATGATCAAAGCTTTTTGAGATACCTTTTATTATACAGTTTGAATTAAAAACAAAACAAAACAAAACACAATTAAGTTTATTTAGGGAGTATTTTCCAGATGAAGAGAAGATTTTTGGTAAGGTTCAATTTGCGAACTCTCAGGTGATTCATATTTTTTTCAAAAAAACACAATTAGATAAGAAAAGTAATAGCCTTCCAAGAGGTGATTAGATCTTTTGCTGAAGATTAACGTATCAAGCTGGTAAATACATATTTCAAAAGATTTTGTGGCTGAATTTAAGTAGGCATAAATCTTAGCAAAAGTATCAACGTCTGAGAACAAAGATACATCCTAAACACACAACATAGAAGAAAATAGTAGCTATTCCAGGTGTCTTTTCCAAAAATTTTTGCTAGGAACTTCAAAACTGCTGAATCATAGAATTATAGAATGGTTTAGGTTGGAAAGGACCTTGAAGATCATCGAGTCCCAACCCCTCTGCCATAGGCAGGGACACCTGTCATTAGACCAGGTTGCCCAAGGCCACGTCCAGTCTGGCCTTGAACACCTCCAGGGATGGGTCCTCAACAACCTCTCTGGGGAACCTCTTCCAGTGCCTTACCACCCTCAAAGTGAAAATCTGAACCTGCCCTCTTCTGGTTTAAAGCCATTCCCCCTGGTCCTACCACTACATGCCCTAGTAAAAAGTCCTTCCCCAGCTCTCCTGTAGGCCCCCTTTAGGTACTGGAAGGCCGCAATAAGATGTCCCTGGAACCTTCTCTTCTCCAGGCTGAACAGCCCCAACTCTTTCAGCCTCTCCTCACAGGAGAGGTGCTCCAGCCCTCAGATCATCCTTGTGGCTCTCCTCTGGACACGCTCCAGCAGGTCCATGTCCTTCTTATGTTGGGGACTCCAGAGCTGGATGCAGTACTCCAGGTGGGGTGTGGATATCTGGATATTTGAATCTTTTTAGTTTGTCTAGTTTCCTGTAAATAAGTTGTAGGAGAAATAGGGTGAGTGGTTCTTTGGTGTCTTTGAAAATCTACCTGTTTTTTGCTAAAGGAAGGAAAATCAGGAATGGGCTGCAGGTGCACTGGCAGTACACCACAGAGTTACGAGCATCTTGACTTTCAGGTAATTAATTGCTACAAGGCATTGTATGATTCACATAGGTTTCTGGTGGGTGGCTGCTACTGGACTTGTGACACTGTCTCTTCTTCAGCAAGACTTGCTGTGTCATGGAGGACCTCGTAGGAGACATAAACCATTTCCTCCCCACTTCTCAGTGACTGTGGATATACCTTCAATAACACCAGAAACCACATAAAACCCAAAAGGGTATCTTAACACATTTAACACTATGTAGAAAAAGCATGCAGTGACTTGATGGATGCTGTGCAATTGAGTAATCTCTGTTCAGATGGAGTGAATTTTTGTCCAATTGTGGTAAATGAGGGTTTTGTCTTTGGCTTGGAGCCAGATTTTCAATCCTTTAATTTACTTGGGATTTTCTTTTGGCAGGACGGGATGTTCTGCTGTGTCTGTGAAAGTGTCTTACTTTATTGACGAGTTATGAAGGTCAAGAGAAACATTCAGTTAGGTTTGTATTCAGAGACATCTTCAGAAGATGAATAGCAAGGGAGCCAAGGGAATAGAAGTAGTCCATTTACAAATGCAAATTAAATTTAAACCTTCTTCAGATTTTTAACTGTAAATGGCCATGCTTTTCATTTTCAATTCTGGCCTCTTTTCACGTATAATTCCTGTTCTAGGAGGCTAATATTGTACTTGCTTCTGAAAATGTTGTCCAGACATGGAATGATGAATAATCTCTTTGGAGGTGCAGGCAGAATCGATACTTTTGCTCCTGGTGGTGATTTGCAGTAGTGATTTTGAACGCTAATGATTAGATCCACTGACTTCAAGATTGAAATACGTATGGAAAGCTATGAGTTGCCATTGTTTCTTAAACTGACATTCTAAGATAGTTACTTATAGTAGACATTTACAAAAGAAAAGATCTGATAAAAAGACAATATTTTTTTTAACCTTCCTCTGTTTTTCAGAGGCATTTGCTATTTCTGCATCTCTCAAGCAGTTCAGTATTTGTGTTAATAATACAGCATAACTATTGACTGCTGTATTATGGTATTGATTTCATCAATCCCTTTGAAATTAGTCTATATAACTTTTAGACATTACTCTGAACGCTAAGAAGGCTCTCCTGACCATGCTTCCATGTGTGACGACCTTTTGTCTCTCTTAATTAAAGCTTTCTATCTTTACAGTTTCTTTCAACAAAGTAATCTGCCATAGTGGTTTAATGGCAGATGAACTTTAAAATGATGATGTATCTCTGCTACTTTTCACTTTTGTTTTTCGCAGCTTGGCTCTAACAGAATAGATCATGTTCCTCCATGTAGAGGCACATTTCTTTTCAGTTTTTTTTCATGTTTTTTCAATGGCAAAACATTGAAGCTTTAAATAACTTTTTATTTCCAATATTTATTGCCAAGTTTGCAGTATTTTATTTTTCTGATTGCCATATAATGTTTAGTAACCTGGCTAGCAGATAATTACAACAATCCATGTAACATACAGAGAACTATGCAGAAGATTGCACGGAAAACAGTTTAGCTGCCCTATGTTATTTAACAAAGGCAAAACATAGGCAAATGATAGCAGTTTTATTAAATATGAAACACTGACATGGGTATAGAAGAAACAGATATAGAGCTTTTATTTATGCAGAAGAATAATATAGGTACTATGTAGGCAGATGTTTGGGGAGCTTAGTTTCTCTTTATAGGACAGTTTATCTGTAGCTCAAGGTCAATATTACAATTTTTTGTTTGCTTGTTTCTTTCAGATTGCAATCATCAAATTGATTTTAAGTCCATTTTGCTTAAATGTATTCTAGTTTCCTTTCTTATATTTTGTGCCAGGATGTTGTTCTCTTATGGATCTATAGTTTTGGTCTTTTTCTTAAGAAGAATAAAATATCTCAGTTTGTTCTTTTTGCTTTGTGGATAGTGCCTGCTTTAGTGCAGTTTATTGCCTTTCTTTCTTCAAGTATAGGTCAGAAAGGCCTTTTGCTTTGCTAAGCTGAAGCCTTCATTGTCCCTGAAAGTGGACAGTCTATGGTCTGTTGGTCTTCACCGTCCTCAACAAGGACTTTGGGTTTTTGAAGTTACTTTGATGATGGAGATGTGTGTGTTTACTTGTCGTTGGCATTTCATGCACTGTTTGCTCTAAGGTTATGTTGTGAATGAATCTGGGGTGGAGCATTTACACACTGCTATCATTGTTGTCATGAAATTTGAATCACGGCCCTTTGCAATATGCCACCATCTGTGTCAGCTTAAGTCACAGTTGCACATACAGAGGTACATTAGTCTAATTATTATTTAAAATTTTTTGCAGTTCAGTTTCAAATTGAGAGAAAATTGGCCAAAGTGTATCCAGGCAATTTTCACACAGAGATCACACTGGAGATGTTGGTAAGGATCTGGTTTGGTTTGAAGGTGAATGGTATTAGTTTTTTCTTACCCATACTACTTACATTCTGTAAAACAGAAAGTTTGAGATCAAAGTATTAGAAATCAACATGAAGTAGGATGCCTGGCTTTGTGGAATTAGATAATAGCTGTTTATTGGCTTGATACTCTGAAACAGTACTCTGAAATCCAGAAAAAAACAGAAAAACATTTGGTCTTTTCTCCTGAACTTTCAAGGTCTTTGGTGGTTTATGAACCCCTTGAAGTTGGGCCTGGTCAAGGACAGTGGTACTTTGGCTTGAGTCATGCGGAGAGTCATAAGGAAAAACTAATAAAAGAGATAATTTTTCAAAAAGCATATCAGGAAACTCAAATTCTTAAACATCCCGGAGAACCTAAGCAAATAAGTTGTGACAAAATATGCCTATCAAATACTTGAAACCAGATGTTAGTTTTCAGGACACAGGAGAACAGACATGAGGTACCTGGGAAAAGAAGAAAACCCACTGATCATCAGTGCAGCCCAGCTGTTAGAGCCAGCTAGCTGGGGACTCAACATATGCCATTGCACTTCTCTGCACTGCAACTTCCCCCTGTTTTCCTGGACGGGTCTGTTATTACCGTTTAGAAGAGGGGAAGTAATAGTACTGCTTTCATTTGTCTTTCTGAAGTGCATGGCCATAACGGTAAGGAACATATACTGACATAAATCTTTGTGGCAGGAAAAAACTTCTGAACTAGCCACTGGCTGCACTGTGAACTTACTCTCAGCTTCAAGGGTGACTTCTAGCTTTATGTTGGACAAGACATTGTAGCGCTGTTAGGATAGTTAAAGTACCAAGGAGGAACATCCATCTGTAATTGTGAACATCAAAGAGTCCAGGAATTAACGTGTCCTTTTGGTACTGAAATGTCTTCTTGGTCTGCAGTGGTGTCGGCTAGTCATTCCCAGCATCGATTCTCTCACCTCCCCAGAGCAGCTCTCTTGCTTTGCTACACCTCAGCCAGTTGCTCTGTTTTTCTGTTGTGCTGGGGAATGGTATCACTTGTGTTTGAGGACAAGAAACTGAACTGCTAATACTGGCAGTTCTCTTTGCTGAGCAACTTGGTCTCTTCAGTGAAACTTGCTGGGGCATCCCAAGATGAGCACTTTTGACAGTATCATGTGGGTGCTAGCTCCATATGTCTGGCCCTTAGAGAAAGAGGTCTAATTACTTTTGGCAGGGGCTTATAAGACAAAATGGCTTGTGTTTCCACTGAAAATATGAGTGTGAGAGTGTGTGGTAAAAAGACAAAAGAAGAAATACTTCCGATTATCGGATGAGCAAACTTGGTACGTTGGAATCCCACAGCTAAAGGAATAAAAGCTATCCAGTGTCATTTTTGGGGGGAAAAGTCTCATGCTTTAATTGCTTTAATGATTAGTCCTACTCAGGGGAATGAGGCAAAAGCATCCCGCTGAGTGGAAAAATAATGATGACAACAGACATATGGAAAAGAGGCTTTCTGCAAATTCCTTTCTTTTGCATTGGTTTGTTAATGGTCAGCACCGCTGTTGCAGCCTTGAAATACGAGTTTTTAGCATCAATATAGAGAAGTCGTTTTCAAGTTTTTCTTCTCCTAACAACATTACTTTTCTCCTGATAATTTTTTAGCTCTGTAAATCTGAATTCTTTAACATTGTCTGTCTAAGAAATGTGTTGCGTCATATGGGCCTTAATAGCATTGATAACAAAAGGATGGTTTGTAAATAACAAAGAGGTGCTAGATCAGGCCTGCTTCAGCCCTGAAGTGTCTTTTGAACACCAGTAACTCTAATGGAGATGCACCCACACTGTCAGACTCTCACTTCCTTAGTTTTTAAACGCCATCAGCATCTTCCATGGCAACTCAATTTTTCTGCTGCAAATGCCTATGGATGACTAATTCATTGTTAGTTTATGTAATTCCCCTCCTGTAACTGTCTTAATATGGTGTTCTAATATGACCTATTGTTCCCTCTTGTTGAATTCTGTTCATTTGCTCTCTTTTGGAATTGGGTTACAATGCAGCAAATACCATGAACAGCAATAGCTAAATCTTTTCCTCAGCAGTTGCTGCATCCCTGCAGGGATTTTTCTTAACAATTTTGTTCAGTTTGGAGCCACTTTTATTCAGGTTATAATTCATAGCTTGGTGTTGAAGGTACAGCTCAGAGACACTTAATTAATGAAAGACACACTTCTGGCAAGCAAACGTCCCTGTGTTTTCCAGAGAAGCCTTTGAAGGATACAATAAGTAGGAAGCAAATTAGTTTTTTAACAGGTTGCATGTTATAAGACTGTCCTAAAAACGAGAAATGTCTACATATAGAAAACAAGTTATTACAGTTGGAGTCAACAGCACTTCTGGTAACATGATACTGTTGCTTTTTATAGGACCAAAGAAGATTTCTTATGAACTCAGGAGTAATAAACTGCTCTTTCAGCACTGCTCTTAACAGCATACATCTAAATTGTAAAGCAAACTGTGAATAACACTGATCTTTGAAGTGTGGAGTAGTTTTCTGTCACATCTTTTTCACTAGTCTTAAGCTCTAATATGCTGGAACCAGGACACACAATTTTTGATAATCCCTCTAGAAAATAAGATGAATGCATAATAATGGTAATATTTTAAATCACTGCATCAAAATCTGAGCACCTGCCCAAGCCCTGAGAGCGCATGAGAAGCAGGGAGATACTGGAAGAGCCCAATTTAGCTGTCTTTTCAGGAAAAGCTCCATGAACAGACCAGCACTTTTGCCACCTTGCTTGCAGACACATTTCTTCTTGTCCCTGCCATCTGTGAAGATGGCCAGTAAACCCACCACAATTACACACCTTTTGTTGGGTTTCATGTTAAAGTTACTACTCATAAGCTTCCTTGGGCAAACGCAGTTCTTCTCTTTGACAAATGTCTCAATCCCAGATGTTCAAATATTGTGAGTTATTTTTCAGGAAGAAAACGTTTTGACTTTTTTTTGCGTCAGTATAAAAATATTTATATGTAACTGTCTTCTACTTTTGAACTTCCCTAGACTGTGTTTTCATGTTCGCTTTAAAGACATTTTAATTAAAAGAAAAGCTGAGATTATAGTGAAATCCCATAAACACAAGACCTGATGCATTAAAGCAAACAAACTAAAATTTGTGGCACTCACAGTAAGACAGAGAGGTGTCAAATCTGATTCCTTGTTTATGACACTCCAAAAAGACAAGCAGATGGGAAAGGTGAGATTTCTGCTAAGATTAGGGCATTATTACTGGTGAGAAAGGCTGCTGCCTGTGTACAGTTAAAAGGAAAACACCTGCAAAAAACAGCCTTGTTTCACTCTAGATACTTGGCCCATCACTACCGGACTAAAGGATTTAAAGAAAGTATTAAACGTGATGACTTAAAGTACTTTGGTCAAAGTGGGCTAAAGCTTTCCTTATGTAAACAATGCTGTGGAAGCAGAGCCCAGCCATGGAGTCTTTCCATCCATCCGTAAGCAGTGAATTTCTGTATGTTTGCTTTCAAGAGTCTGGTTTCAACCTTTTCATATTTTATCTTTAAATCAAAGGGGAAAATTTGGCTTCTTATTAACCTGATCCAGCACCACGATGGCTCCCTCCTTATGCTCTGTGGTTATAAGAAATGCTTTATTATTTAGAATAATAATGACACTAATCACTACAGCAACAACAATGTCTACCTTTCTTAATCTTTTTTCTACTAATTGGATGATATAGACTTCAATCTGGCAGACTAGGATGTGAGAGTAATTTTCCAAAAGAGAAAACTGAATAGCATGCTTGAATTTAAGTTTTTTTTTTAACTTTACAATGTGTATCATCATTACTGTGTGTTTCTGGCACATAATCTAAAGTGTCTGTTGGAATGATTGCTGTTTTCTGCTTTAAAAAAACAACTCCAAACCCCATTATATTTACTCATACTTCAAAACTTTGCTCCGGTTGTTTCAAAACTACCACAAATGTGTTGCTCTGCCAGTTAAAATATGTCAGAGCTTATCTTACAAGGCAGTGGGCTCTTCGCTGTGGTCCAGCTAAACACTTAAATGTTGGCAACTTGGATGCACAAATGAAAGCACACATTTAAATGCTTTGTTGAATCATAGCACAGTGCTCTGCAGGATCAGACTCTTAATACACGAATACATTTTGCAGAGAGCATTAGCGTCACACAGAGGGTACATATGCACAGGCAGCTGTGTGAAGCTGTCAGCTTTGGCTTTGAAAAGGCATGTATAAAAATTGACATGTTTGCCTGCAATATGTGAACGCCAGTTGTTTGTTAGACAGCTATGATCACTGTTGAGCTGGAGGGGAAGGAATGGCTCTGACATCGATGGCAAAACTTGCTTAAGTCAGCGTTTCACCTGAAGCATTTTCAGCAGTCCGCTCAGGCTCTGCTTTATACTGTCTCACTACAAGCTCTGTCTTCACCGAGGAATTAGTAAGCAGCTTTTGTGGAATGACTTTGAAATTTCTTCTTGTGCAGCAAAAACTGTGGCTATTTTTTGAGCCAAATAAATAATTCACAGGGAATAATTCATTAACTGAGTTCATCCCCTTATTTTCTTTTGTGTATATTCCTCGTATTTCCAGTAATGACTAGCTGTGAACTGCATGAAAGCGAGACCCTCTGAGTTTTAAGTATTATGTGTTCACTTGGAAACACTTTGACATTACAGCTGGAGATGTTTTGTGCAAGGCACTGCTTTCGCTGCTTCACCTAGTTTCTACTCTTTCATGTAGCAGACAAGTTGTTAGACTGGTTGTCGTGGTTTAGGCCAAATCCACCACTGGGGACCTGAGGGACCCCGGACGGGACCGACAGATGCTCCCCTCTACCCCGCTACAAAGAGAGAGGCAGAGGAGGAAAAAGAGACTTATGAGTTTAGAAGGAACTAAACTACTTTAATAAAACATTAATAATAAAATAAAAAGAAATAATGAAATATATACAAAACCGTATCAAGCTCCCGAGATGACAGTCACGTCACCGGCTGGCACTGGGGCAGTCCCAGGCTGGACTCAGTGACGGACGGGAACTGGATTCCGGATCTGGATTCGGGATCGGGATCACAGGCAGACAAACAGAGTCCTCCTCAGACGTCGGCCATTGAAGGAAGAGCCCGTGACCCTTTGATCCCTCAGCTTTTATACTGAGCATGAGGCAGATGGGATGGAATACCCTGTTGGTCAGTTTTGGGTCACCTGTCCTGTCCGCTCCTCCCTTCAAGTGGGACCCCACTATGCTCTTCCGCTTCCCACCCTCCAACGTGGCAAATAACAAAGTTGGTTGGCCTTGGGGGTTACAGCAATAAGTATAAGCAAGAGCCTCTCTGCATACCATGCCTGGGCATCAGCTCTAAACAATTGGCCTTATCACTCTGAGAGAGGGAACATTGTCTGCACAATATGCAGTTAATTTCAGTTGTTAGAAGAGGCCCAGCTAAGAAGTTACTGAACAAAATTGGTTCTGTTTTACCTCAAACCAGGACACTGGTCCACAAGCACAGCTTCTGTCCCACAACGGCTACATGTATTAGTGTTTCCAGTGTGAAAACCTGGGTCAGCTATGTCACACTTACCTTGAAGAGAAGCCCTCACCTCCCAGCCCCTGATGAATTCCAACTATTAAAGTCCTGCTGAAAATAACTCTCAACCAATCTGCAAAGTTAAATATATCTATGCAAATTTATTTGTGCTGGGCTTCCATTTGCATGAAATATTCACAAGACTTTTTGAAATTCACTGTCTGTAAGTATTAGCAGCAATAAACCCAATCATTCCAGTATTTAGGGAAAGCAACCCTAAAAGGGGAACAAGGAGTTTTTGAAGTAACTCCATTTCAGTTGGGTGAAAGACTCAAGGCAAAAAGGGCTCTGTTTAATCTGGTCCCTGTCAGTCTGCAGGTCTGGCAAAGTGTTTCCTACAGACTGTTTGAGAGCTTGTGACCGAACTAGAATACACCTCAGCTAAACTCACAGGTTCTTAACCTGCTAGGGCTGCTTTTGCTGCACCACCTTTAGTCTAAGCATTTTTCTGCCACAGAATTCTTCAGCTGGCAAAAGAAATTAAACTGACAATAAACAAAGAGCAGAGCTAATTGCTGCCTGCTGCCTCCGAAGTGAAAGAGAAGTTAACGTACAAACGGCGCTGTGCTAGCAAAGCCTGTTGTTTCCCTTGTTTGGTAGGAGCATAAAGGGGCAGGAGCCTTGCTTTATACCAAGTAATCACAGGAGAGGTAGGTAACTCTTAACTTGAAATACATTTTCCCTCCCAGACCTCTTAGGATACTCTGGATGCTACACATCTACCCACTGTTCCTGCCATAAGGTCGAAGTTGGATCAATAGCTTTTCTACATTTGATGAAGTGTTGCTCTCCAGGTGTTTTCCTGGAAGCACCAAAGCTCATTCCTGACTGATTGCTATCCTAACTGGTTTTCTGTCTTTAAATGTAGCCTGCTGCTTCTCACGGCTCCAGGTAACTGAGTGGAGATGACGCTGATGGACTGGACTTGGTATTGAGCAGGAAGGCTGCTGAAGTGCAGTCTCAAGCAAAGAAAACAAAGGCCGTTGTTGCTATTTGGTGGCTTCTGCTAAAAAAAGCAGGAGAATGGAGTGATGCACACAAAGAATATTTAATATAAATGCACAACTTGCCTCTGCAGCTTCAGCTAAGGAAGGAGACGATTGAATTCAGAGTTCAGTGGGGATGCTCAAGAAGAGTTTGGCTTTTCCTGTTGCCCTGCTCATAGAGGGCCAAGAATTGCCTCGAGTTGTTATCTGGGGTGCATATCAAACCGTACCTGTTATGGCACCTGGACATTGAGGCACAAGTGACTGTGCCGAAACAGGACTTTGGTTTGACTCTTTCTAGCTCAGTTTATCTCTTGTTGCCAGCAGTCCCTCTCTGTGCCTTGTGAGCTTTGAGGAAGAGAGGTGGATGAACAGGCTTATATCCATGGCACTAGCTGGACACAGGAAATGGAAATTGGTCCAGTTGTGCTTCTGAAGACTGAGAAGGGATCTTCATGGTAGCTCCAACAACTAGCTCGAAAGACAGGGTTTTATTTGGTCTGCTGCAGGGTGTGAAGCAGATGGACCCAGGTACCCGAGAAGAGTTACTCTCTCTTGCTCTTGATTACATGTAAAGGACCTTCTCTAAGGAGTGGGTCTCACGCTACGAGGTTGTGGGCAGCAGCTTTTTTATAAAAATACCATTGCTTACACCAGGGCCAAGTTTTGCAGAAGGGGAAAAAGCAGTGTATCACGGCTTCCAATAAAATGAGTGATAGGAAACTATCACATGTACAGGAAGCTCCTGCTGTTGCACAGCCTAGGCATTGCTGCTTTAAGATTCGCTGGCAAAAACACTGTTATTCCCTCCAGTCATCCCTCGCTTGTTCTTTTCTTGACAGCAGATGGGAAGCAGGACACAGAAGACACCCTGAAAAAGCGCAATTACATCCTTATCTTTGCTTGATCTTGATTTTTCTGCACCTTCTTTCATAATAGTTAATTGGCTGTGCTGTGTCAAGCAGATGCTTTAAAGAAATCTATTTATGGGAATGCTCTGTTTGCAGCTGGAAGTGGTTTACAATGGCAAATAAAAGGACTGTCTTCACTGAGATGTGCAGACAGGCCCAAGGTCACATGAGTCAGATGGAAGACATTCTCAGTTAGTGAGCCAGATCACTGTGCTAGCACCACCAGATTCACACAATCACAGAATGGCTGAGGCTGGAAGGGACCTCTGAATGTCGTCTGGTCCAACCTCTCTGCTCAAGCAGACCACCTAGAGCCGGTTGCCCCGTGACTATGTCCAGACAGCTTTTGAGTATTTCCAAGGATGGAGACTCCACAACCTCCTGGGCAACCTATGCCATTGCTCAGTCACCCTCACAGTAAAATCATATTTCCTGATGAGGAGGAACCTCCTGTGTTTCAGTTTGTGTCTGAATTCCCAAATTAAGGCTTTGTTTCTTGGACTAATCCTACAGGCCACAATTTACCTATAAGTAAGTGTAAGCACAAGTGCTTTTCTGTACCTGCATGAGCAGAAAGATTTGGTATCTTTTCTCTGTTTTGGTGAAAGAGAATTTGAAAGAATTAGTTGTCATGATAGAGGGAGGCAGGGGGGTGGGGAGGGCGGGTGGCAGATAGGCTTTGTAGGGAAGGGGTTACTTTTCTGTATGGTGCAGTCCATAACACCACCAGGCTGACTGGGGTTCATCTGATTCCTATCAAATACACACCAGTGAGTGCTCATGTTGGCATGAAACTCCCATCTTACAGTGGATTTTCTTCTTCATCATGTAGGGATGCATGTTTTTTTTTGCATGCAATTTTTATATGCCATGTTTTTCTCCTGGTGGTCTCAGAATAATAGGAAAGATATGTGCCAGACTTTAGAATGTGAGGCTTTGTGATTACAGTACGCAAACCTCCTTCCCAACTGAGGCAAAATCTAGGGAAACTTTGCATGAGAGCAACACACCCAATTTATCTCCAGAAATGCCAGCCAGACTCCCTCTCAGCAGAACTGATATTGCCCGATACAGGACAGCAGCAAAATGAAGTCCTCCACAGGGCAAATTTACAAAACCCTGAGGTACAACATCAACTCTGTACATCCAAAACCTGTGACAGTCTGCACTCTTTTCCAGGATTCAGGGATATCATGTCAGGGGGGCATACAACAGACAACACCATATGTATGCATCCTTCACAGACAGACACAGACCTGCTGATCACAGAGGCCACCAAAGGCAATTTTCTCATGATTTCTAATTCAAAGATACAGTCGCTGATTTAGTGGATAATGAGAATGAAATGACCCATTACTGTGTGTCCATTCTGTCTCTGCTTCCCACCTGGGCATCTTTTAGCACAAAAATGCTGACATTTCTCATGCATGCCATGGCCAGATGTGCTTGACCCAAACTGTGAGAGTATTTGGAACTGGACTAGTTTTTCCACTACCATGAAACTAAAGTTAATGTCAGGTTTATGTGAGGACTCAAAACATCATGGAACTTGAACATTTTGATTAAATACGGGCTGACTTTCATTTTTGTCAAATACTAATAGCAGAAGCACCAATTACTTTTCCAAAATAATGAGCCCAGGTATATAATTTGCCTCTAGATTTTAAACATTTTAGAAACTGGAGAGGCTCAGATCTCCATTTTGGTAGAGGGCTATCTCTGACTGCAGTAGTTCCCTTCAGAAGGCACCAGAAAGAAAATTAATACTCATAGACAGGTTTCCTAGAGAACAGAGTAATATGAGTCACTTTTTTTTTTTTCAGATCTGCCTTGAAAAATAGCATACCATCTAACAACATACTTTAATAACCTAAATTCTTCATTTTTTAATCAACCAGAGACTTGTTGTTTCATGGAAGAAAACCCAAATTATTTCCCTATGCTGAAGAACATCTTCGTATGCATACAATATATTAAAGTAAGTTCAATACGCAGCTGGGATGGCCTTTTGTTTTGAGTGGACTGTATGCCAACATACTTTTGGCTGGATCATGGGAATGTAAAAAGATGCCTGCAAGAGCATCTTTTTGGTATTGCTATAAACATGAAAGCCTCAGAATTCTGAGAAGGGGTGCCTTCACTGGGTCATTAAAAACATCTATTTTTCTCCATTCTTAGTCTGCTGAAGAACATACAGGAAGGAAAAATGGGAGCGTGTTATAATGACAAAGTGGCCATGCAGGCTCCTCTTTTCAGTGTTGGCAGCAGCAGCAGCTGTTACTGCCTTTCTGAAAGACAAGATTTGTTATAGCAGCAGCCAATTACACTGAAAACCTGTTGTCCTAAATTGGTTTGCTTAGCTAGGCAAAGGCAGAAATTGGTTAAAAGGAAAGGGAGTGAGAGGCATATGGCTCCTCATTTATTTATGCCACCTATTTTGTATAAAGACACAGATAATGAAGCTGACTGACGTTTATGCCACTGGCAGCGAGCATGCAGGTGAGTGGGCAGTTAGCACCCTGCAAGGACAAGCCCTGCTCCTATGCATCATACCTGGGCGCCGACCAAAGCTCTCTGAGAACGAACTGCTTCCTCACAAATGGTGTGTTATTTCCCAGTCATACCATTTGGCAGCCTTGCTGGGACTTTTTCTCTGTGCAAGTGAGGGCTGATAAGGGAAGAAGCAGCTCTGCCTCTTAGAGAGTATTAGGAAGTAAGCTTGTGTAGCCTCACAACTGTCCTCCCCATCACCTGTGGAGACAGCGATGCCCCTGACGCCATCTTGCAGCTGTGTCTCTCTCACACTGGCATTTCCTTGCAGAAATGTAAAGAAGGTGCTGTGCTGTTGTGAAGAGGGCACTGACATTGCAGCCATAACTGATGTTTCATGCTTGGAGGCCTTCTTCTGCGCAAGGGGGCTCGAACACACACTGAAAGAGAAAAATATTTTGGGTGACTGCGGTAATGCAAGGCCCTTTCTTGTGAGCTATGCCAGATAATAATAATTTTTCCATTTCCACAGCTCCCAGTCATAATTTTGTGATGCTACTGCAAAATAAGAAATGGTCAGGATAGGTATAATTTTTTTTGAGTTCACTTCCTTCTGAACCTTCTAAAATTGACCTGATTTCTGTAATCTCATAGTGTGACAGCCTCCTGAAACACCATTAGAAAAGAATGCAGTCTTTTTTTGTGTTTGCTTATTTTAATAATGGCAGTTCGTTTGGATGCCTCAGTTACACGTTTTCTCTTACACAGTGGTCAAACAGTTCCTGGGCAAAATCTAGAAATTCAAATGTAGGTGACATAGAACATCCCACTGATGGCACTATTTTTGTTTGCAGTTCTCATCTATGTTCACCATACTGCCTCTGCGTGTCCCACACAAGATTTGGATCACATTGGATTAGGTCTTTACAGATGATACACAGTATCTGCTAGTACACAGTTTGTGGTCTGAGTAAAGAGGAAAAACTGATGGAAATGAGGGAAAACTCATTTAACTATCTGTAAAGACAGAACTAGGAGCAGAAGGTACTATCGTATCTCCTGAATTTTATGCGATGTCCTTAGTTGCTGAACCACCGTAGTTCATGTGAACTGCTTACATGGCTGCTTAGATGCGTTCCATCTCCTGAAGAGCCTGATGGGTCTTGCTTCAAATGAAATGTTATTACTTTAAGGAAAGTGGGTTGAGAGAGCAAAGTGTAGCTTCTTTTGCCCATGCCCATTTCTTCATCTCAGAGCAGGTGAGCTGGATACATTATTGCAGAGAGCTTTGGCAACACAACTTCTACCCAAGATGGGTTTGGAATATGATGCCAATAAAGTGATTTTCTGGCTGTATAACTTTCTAAAGAGCTATATAATAATGATCATATCCTCCCATACTTTGGAGCTCAGGAAGTCATCTACATAAATTCCACATGAGAGGTACCTATTGCTTAATAACTGAATTAATTTCTATTATCATTTTTAACAATATCAATGCTTTCTTTTTTATACTACTTCTCAAAAGCAGCAATCCAGCAAAACTTCTCAAAGAAGAGAGCACAAGGAATATGGTCTTTAAAATACTTATATTTGAATGGAACAGCTTATCAGCATTTATTGGAACTGTCAAACCTTTCCGCAAGGCACACGCTTCTTGCCCTGGCTGCTTTATTGCTGCTGCTGTCACTCAGCATTTATAAGCAGGCTAGTTTCTCGGCATTGCAGTACTTGCCTGAACTTTCTGAACCTGAGCCTGTTACACCATGGTACTCTTTGCACTGATGAATATGAATCGCAGCCTTTCCAGAACCTGTGAAATATTTGGGTATCTATTTAAGGATTCTCTAACCTGCAGCATTAAGGGAAAGCAGTTTTATCAGAAGTTGAAAATGAAGAACGAAACCCATTTTTTTCTTTACTGCTTTTCTATGGTGATATATAGATTGAAAAGTCTTCTGGTTTCCTTTTAAAATTGTCTGAAGTTTTTGTTATCTGTCTGGAAAATAAAGCCACTTCACTAGGACTGAGGGGTATTCATACATGCGAGGGAGCTGAATTAAAGCTAATAGGCATATTTTATTCTTGTATTACTCTGCCTCTGAGTGCTTGACTTTGCAGGCGTAATGCTCTTTAAATGTAGGAGGGTTGATGGGTGAAACTTTGTGTGCATACATGCATGAACATGGAAAATGAGCAGTCTATGGTTCTAAAATCAGTATCCTATTCCCTTGATCCAGAGGTGTGGTGTTTAATTCAGTTGACATTTTTCTTTATCACTTATCAAAAATTAATATTCCAGTTCTAACACTACTTCTTCTATATTTGCATTAGTGAAACAGCAAAAGGAGGATGCTTGGGGCCCAAAGCAGGCATTTTTAACAAGAAAATTTAGTTGGCTCCATGTTGCAGTGTGGTACAGTTGCGAATGAAATAAAGCCTGCAGAAATAATTTATGCTTCGGAGAAAAAACATTGACCTGAATCCTGCAGCTGGCTCTCCCAAACAAAAGTGTAGTTGTTGTAAGACCAAAAGGAGAAAATAATTCCAGCGCAGCGTTGAAAGCCCACGTGTGTCTCAGACTTGCTGGCAGTTGTGCACTTTGAGAAGAATCAAAAGAAACAGTCTAGTGATGAGGTCAGCAAAGCACTCCTCATGGGTTTTTGCTGGGCAACCTCACCAGTGACAGGGATTGCTTCTTGTTTTGGCAGCTCTGCCCGTCTCTTATAACTGGCCTGCATACCACTAAGGTCATGACTTCCAGAGTTAGACAGCTTCTGAATGAGGAAGAGCCTTGTGATATGAAGATTAGTGATATTCTTCCTATGAACTAGAGCTTGGTCAGTGACAGCTAGCAAAAAAAGGCAAGATGCCTCTCAAGCTGGAAAGCAGATAATTTATTCTGGAGATTATGGTGCGTGTCACATTTAATGAGTTAGTGAAAGAAAGAGATAGCCTCTGTACCAACTGTGTGGAGGACTCTCACCACTTGTGAGCATTATTAATCCAAAGGGATCTAAGAAAATCTGGGTAGCCTTAAAGGCATGGCAACATCTTACCTTAGAAAGTATAACACATGCCATGAATTGCCTCATTCTTTAAAGATATTGATGGGGATGTCCTTGAACAGCCTTCAGAGACCGGGACATGGGCAGCTGCTGGAAGATACTTTCTCATCGCTCTGTTTGAAACTTCAAGGAAGACTCTTCAATGACTCATAGTTGCAAGATGGACGTGAGAGAAAATGTTACTTAATCATATATGGAATACTGTTCCATGCTCTTCTGAAGTACCATGCCATTTTATACCTGTAACAAAAATCAAGGTGATGCATAGAGTTATTTGCCCTGTAAGAGCAAAGATGATGAACAAGATAGCCTCTACAAGAGAAGGTGCTTAAAATTATGGTTACTTAATTCTGACAGTGAAGCAGTATATGACTTTGGTCTGCTATTTATGCATCAATATCGAAGTCAATTCGGTTGCTTCCCTGTAAAATAAACCTAAGTGAGACCCTTCTGAGCTACTGATATTTTAAACTAGAAAATGTGTTATGAAAACTGGGCAAACTGTCCATACACAACATCCTAATAGAGAACAATGAGGAGGAGATAATGTTAATGGCTATAAATGTAGATCAGATAACAGAAAATATAGCTTCATGAAGCACACTGTGAAAACGGGAAATTTATTGCTTGGTGATAATGAGGTCGAATACTGTGTCCGGAATAAAAAAATGACAGAAATTGTTTATGAATACTAATAATATTTTAATTGTGTGAGCTAAAACAAGGATAACAATCTCCTTCTTCATGCTGTGATCGCTAAGGGTAGAAGTGCACTTCTCATGAATGGTGCTAAAGAGCAGACGTTTGTGCTATGGGATTTTTCCTCTATGTACTGACCTTTGTCAGTGACATTTATAGACAAAAAAAGTTGTTTTTTTTTCTGATGAATTATTCTATTTCTATAATTTTAAAAAGATGGTAGTTACAGCCCCTGTAACTCTGTGTGACACACTTGTCAACAATGTGTTTGCGCCGCGCCTGTACTGTGAGCACTTTTACTATTCTAGACATCTGGTGGCACTGGCCATGAGAAATGAATGGAGATGCTTTGTTCTGAGGAGTAATTCTGGAAACTATTTTGGCTGCACTGCAGGTGGCTGGACTTCTGTGCCACTCACCTGCTGAACTGTCGTCCTGATCCCTTTGAGAGAGCGCTGCAAGGTGACTACTAGTGTAATGAGAATGTAGACTTCAAAGCTCCCTCCCCTTGTACAGCACTCCTGTTGCAGGCATCCTTGCCTTATACTAGAGCCAGTCATGTGTCGACCACCACCATTGTTCCGTCATCTGTAAGTAATCCAAACAATCTAGCTGTTGCAGCATGGAGGTTAATCTTTTCCTTTTGCAAATTTACACTCATTTATGATCATAGAATCATAGAATCATAGAATAGTTTCCGTTGGAAGGGATCTTTAGAGGTCATACAGTCCAACCCCCCCTGCAATAAGAAGGGACATCCTCAACTAGATCACGTTGCTCAGAGCCCCGTCAAACCTAACCTCAAATGCTTCCAGGGATGGGGCAGCTACCACCTCTCTGGGCAACTTGTTCCAGAATTTCACCATCCTCATCGTAAAAAATTTCTTTCTCATGTCTAGTCTGAATCTACCCTTTTAGTTTAAAACCATTACTTCTTGTTTTATTGCAACAGGCCCTACTAAAAAGTTTGTCCCCATTTTTCTTAGAAGCCCCCTTTAACTATTGAAAGGCCACAATAAAAGTCTCCCCAGAGCCTTCTATTCTCCAGGCTGAACAAGCCCAACTCCTTCAGCTTGTCCTCATAGCAGGAGTATTCCATCCCTCTGGATGGAATAATTCCATCATTTTTGTGGCCCTCTTCTGGATCTGCTCCAATGGGTCCATGTCTTTCCTGTGCTGAGGAGTCCAGAGATGGACGCAGTACTCCAGGTGGGGTCTCACCAGAGTGGAGTAGAGGGACAGAGTCACCTCCCTTGCCCTGCTGGCCACGCTTCTTTTGATGCCACCCAGGACACGGTTGGCCTTCTGGGCTGCAAGCACACATTGCAGGCTCATGTCTAGCTTTTCATCCACCAGTACCCCCAAGTCTGTCTCAGCAGGGCTGAGTTGGTAGAAACTACTAGTTTCTACTGGTTGGTAGAAACTGAACCACTGTTGAATCCTGATTGTATGCTAATGTCATCCCATGACAGAAGATTGCCTTGTGGGTGCAAAAATAAAACCAGTTTTCAGTCTGACTGGCAGAACCAGAACAAACCTCTCTGGACTGGTGTTTGAGCATACATTAGGTGCATGCCAATTTCTAGGTAGCTTTGCGGCTATAGCTTTAATGCAGAGCAATATTTTCTCGAGCCTACAAGCATCATCTGGGTGATGCTAAGGCAAAGCACATTCTTGTCCATGCCCTTATTTATTCAGGAAGGGCCATACTGATTCCAGCTGAAGGTCTGTTAAAAACAACACAGATCTTCAGGCTGACTTGATCTGTGCATGCTGTCATGAGTAGACAAAAGCATAGAAAGGAATGCTGTGACCTACATGTCCTATGTTTGATCTTGACTCCCTGGCCTGAGCAATGGGATATTCGTTTGCAGCATCATTAGCCACCTTCAGCACAGGCCTGAGCCCATCTTATGGATCATTAGTGAAACATGGTGCTTGTTCCTGTACTTGGTCCCCAGACTGGATCCAACAGTTGGCATGCTGGTGCAAGGTTTTCCAGATGCAGGCAGAAGCAGAATTAACACTCGGTGCCAAAGCTAGCAATAAAATTAAATATTAAGAAGTCAGCAAAGGTGAATTTTAGTTCTGCCTTTAGGATAATGGTACCACCAAGCTGGCTAAACTGCCAGCGAGTCTTGTAAATGATGGCTAAATTACTGAGCAAGGCTGGAAGATAGTTCTACAGTTTGGAAGTATGAAGGTAATGTAAAACTGAGCTATGCTTTTGGGCTATCTATAACCACAATGTGCTTTGATAGACTCTCCTGAAATTAGCTTTGTAAAATTTAGATTAAAACTTTAAAGCAGATCTCATAAGTTTCTCTTTCATATTTACATTTCTGGTTATTTTGCTTACAATCAATATTTAATACCAGAACGGACAGTGAAGCTTTTTTCTTTCCTGTTTTTCCTAGCTGCATTTTTCTGCATAATACACAAGCTTTCTAGATATGTATGAGGCTGTCAACAAAGAGTTGGTAGTAGTACAGGAATAATACAGGCCTTGAGAGGAATTAGGTTTAATTCTTGAAAAAAATAAACACCGAATGCTGGGGAGATCTTACTCTGAGGAGAGTAAATCACATAGTAATTGGCCTGCAAATGCATCCCAGATATGTGTCAACGCACACCAAAGGCAACACTGTGCTGGGGAGAAATTCCTTTTCATGGCTGTTGCATTGCACAAGAGCTGAAAAAAGCAGCGGGAGGTGGTGTGGTAGAAGCAAGCAGTGCAAGAGCAGGAACAGGAATGGACATGTCAGCTCTACCGGACTGCTGACAGGTGACTGGTTACTGTAGGTGTCACAGGTAGCTGAGTGGCAAGGAGAAGGTTGAAGCTAGAAAAAGTGGTGCCTTTGATTTTGGCATGGTTTTCTATCAAGCATGAGGACCTGCAGGTGAGGTAGCACAAAGCTACAGATTGAGGAGGAGGGAAAAAAGGCCAGGCTGCTTGGCCAGGGGGAAGAGCAGAGGCTGAGGCTGTGCTTGGAAAACTGGAGAGCCTGCTGGAGTGGATCTGAGCAGAGGAGAGACAGAGGAGGAGTGAATGTCTAAAGCGAGCCAGGAGGACATTCACAAAGGCTAAGTCAGGGAGGCAGGAGGATGAGCTGCAGGAAGGGTTTTGGGATCCCAGAAACAGTGAGACTGCAGGGGAATTGTGGCCAGCAGGAAAGAGCTTCCAGTGAGAGCTATGTCAGCAACACTACATTGCCTGTGCTCCCCCCAGACTTTGGGACTTAGTATGTTTCTGGCTCATGAAAGGATAATAAACACCACTGGTGTCAACCACTTGCAACCAACCTGCTATCTAGGTGCAGATGTCCTCAAGCATTTGCTGTATGTTATCTTCTGCAACTATGATTCATGTGAGATGGGAAGGAGCCCGTGTTTCCTTGGGAGAGTTTTCAGTGCATGCTGCAGATCTGAGCTGTCCTATTGCTGTGCTGTGGCTAGGGACAAATGGGTTTTGGCCCACAGATAAAGGAACGAGTTTCAGATTTGCAGGATGCATTCACTGCACCTAGTTTCAGCTGATGCCCTCCCCTAGGACAGTCATGTTTCACAGTAGGTGTCTTTCTGCACAGTTCATCTGCCCTTGCTATTGCATTCCATGGGGAACAGCAGTTGATGGGAACATGTGCAGATTGTCACCTTTCTTCTGTGTGTCCTCCCAAGCAATTGTGGGCTTGAAGTTGGGTCAGACATGAATCATCCAGAGTGGAACATAACATCTCATCTACTCCTCTTGAGGGTGACACTGGTTCTGACATGTTTCATAGCTGGATCCTTTGTTCAGTGCATAGTGAAGGGCTGAAACTTGGTTTATTGGGAGAGTGCTGAAGAGCTACTACTACTTCTGCCTGTCAGAAGAGCTTTTGTTGTAATACACTATTTGACATTTGCAACTCACCTAGCTCACTGCACACTTGTTTAAAAACAAGAGAACTGTGATACCTCTCTGTCTGGTGTTGTGTAAATGTTAGTGACTTGGAGTTTTTTTCTAAGTATTTGCTGTCATTGAAAAAGAAATTTGAAGACATATTTCCTATCTCCAGCTCACAGCTGATTATGTGATCTTCTCTTCCGCTTTCTTCTGCAACAGTTCCAAGCCTCATCTTTTTTCATAAGATCACAAGCTCAGATATTTGTACACTGGTTTCATTAGAACTTCACCGTACCTGCCTGCCTACCGAAATTATGACTTTTACTGGCTTTTAGAGCATGCCTGTAATTGTAACAGAGTAGCTGATGTACTGGTAAAAGGAGTAAAAAAATGAAATGCACTACCTGAAAAGGAAAGAGCACAATCAGCCTTGTGTGTGGATAACTGTTAGACATGAAAATCAGAACATGTACAGAACTAGTATCCATCCTCTTGTTGACTGGCCCCTTTCTGACTCAAATACATATGTATATGAGTAAGTATAGAGTATTCAGGTGAGAAAGTTGTTTTCTTTATATTTCTGGTGGCTATTATTTACAGATGATGACCTAAAATGTATGTGTCTGATCTTTCAGGAACTCAAATCTGTATTAAAACTACTGTATCCATCACACTGGCCTCTGCTTCTTGCAGTAGAGTACATCTGCATGCGTTAAGTAGCCATAAGTAAGCAAGAACTTTGACAGACTGTACAGTCTGACCACTCAATGCTGGATAATGGCTTACACGGAAACTTGACAAGAAATGAAAGACTGTGCCCTTCACCCTTCTTGTCTTGGTCTCTTGCTCTCTTAAGCAACGTTGATACTTTAAGACCTTTCTGGAATTTAAGCATAAAAGTACCTTTGTGTTTTGTCCTCCTTTCACCTATTACGTGAGCTTCACAGCTGTGGTTGAAAACCCTTTTCTAAATTCCAGCTTAAATATATTCAAAGCCTATTTGAACCACTTCTTGTGCCAACACTCTCCTTTAGCCTAAATAATTCTGTTCTTCCCCTGATGTTTAGCCCCAATCAATTTATAGACAGCAAACATATCCTCTCCAGTCTTTGCTTTGCTAAGCTAAACAACTCCCACCCTTCAGTCAGCTCAGCTCAGGGAGGCTTCACTATATTCCTCCCCTATATACGCTTCCAGTTTCATTTAGCCTGCCTTGAGCATCCTTGTGCAGTGCTATTTTCCTGCTGCTACTAATAGGATTTCAGTTGCTGCTGGTCTCCACAGAGATAAGACATTTTTGTGTGTGGAGCATTGTACATGTTTTACTCCTGACAGTATCAGCCTTCTCTGTTAACAGGAGAGTTAGCTGCAAAAACAAAAACACTAACTCCTCCAAGCCCTCTTTTCCTACTATGGGAAATTTCTGCCACTGAACAAGGCCTGTCAGTGTTTTACTCGGTAGTGAGCACGTGCATTCATTATGCGTGCTGCACGTCCATGAGCACTCCAAAGCATCTGTACTGTGCTGCTCAACTATGACTTTTGTTGGCATTTTCCTGGTTTGGGAGTCCACACATGGCCCTTCTTACTAGTTCTGGCTGTTGTGCACAGTCCTTTGAGCTGGAGAGAGGCTGGAGATACGCTGTCTCTATGGGGTCTGTGTCTCCTACGTGGTCGCTGGGCTCAGGGTCTTCCTGAGCGCAGCCTTGTACTGGAGCCTGCTGCTACATCATATGGTTCAGCCTGTTTGGACCATCACTTCATGTGCCCCTTCTTCTGAGCTCTGCTGCAGAAGGACCTCTGGATAAGGATGGTGCTTTGCACAGCAACTGCTCCTACCCTTTCTGTCCTTGACTGCAGCTCCTATGAGTGAGCGTGTCTTTCTTCCTTTGCCCTGCTGCACATGCACGGCTGGGTCAAAGTCCCACCTGCAGGTGCATGGCAGAGCACTCATTGCTTCTCTTTGCACATGACTAATTAGGTCACATAAAAGACATCTTAAAGGTCCTGAGATGTTTGGAGACAACGTCAACCAACCAATCAATCAGAGTACCTATCAGACATTTGCTTTCTGAAAAAATAGATACCTCCCTCTGAGCATCACTAGCAGGAATAGAGAGAAGACAGTAAGAGAAAGTACCAGGGAGACCTTATTGCGGCCTTTCAGTAAAGGGAGCTTCTAAGAAAAATGGGGACAGACTTTTTAGTAGGGCCTGTTGCGATAAAACCAGGGGTAATGGTTTTAAACTAAAAGAGGGTAGATTCAGACTAGATATGAGGAAGAAATTTTTTACGATGAGGATGGTGAAACTCTGGAACAAGTTGCCCAGAGAGGTGGTAGCTGCCCCATCCCTGGAAGTATTTGAGGTCAGGTTTGACGGGGTTCTGAGCAACGTGATCTAGTTGAGGATGTCCCTGCTTATTGCAGGGGGGTTGGACTAAATGTCCTTTAACAGTCTCTTCCAACCCAAACTATTCTTTGATTCTATGATTCTATGATTCCATCACTTGAATGATAGCAGGACTCTGTGTAGCTCTGATGGAGTACTGAATATACTCTTTTGGAAAGGTGGAAGGGCTGTGTTACAGATAATTCTTTACCTGTTTCTAAATACTAAAGCAACCTGTTTTTATGTACTTCAATTTCATAGATAGGCATCTGCCACCAAATCTTTAAAAGCTGGTTTTCACAATAAGATATTTCCCCCTGCAATTTTTTCTACTAATGTGTAACACTGAATTATAACAAGTGATAGGTTTGCTACCTATGTCTAATTGGGCCTGTGGGTGTTCAGTGTACATGTATGCAAGAGTAATTTGGTTAATGACTCATGCTTACTGCCCTCATCTTTGAATATGCTTTTTGCTGTTGCCCTGAGCAGATGGAGATCAGCATGAATACATACCATTTCAGAAAAAGATCCACGACCAGAGTAGCAGTAGTGAAAAAGTTTTATACAAGTATTTACGTCCCAAATCCCTGGACTTTTATTTGCCATGTCTTACTGGTACACGAGCTACTGCAACTGTTAAGCTTCTCTTCCCTCTCATAAGACAGATAGAGAGAAAATTACCTCCAGGAGAGTCCTGAAGTAAGTCCTATAAGCTGGAATTTTTTGAAGAGTTTAGATTCCTTTTTACCTGTAGAATGTTTTAATGTTGTTTTACTCTATGCAAATGATACTTTTTTTTTTTTTTTATGGGAATGGAGACTATTTTTGTTATGGAAACATGCAGAGTAGCCTCAAACATTTATACACTTGTTTTTAGTTTATACATATTTAGGAGATTTCTCCAGCAAAATACTAATCTTCGTACTACTTACCCTCTCCTTTGGTTAGAAGAAAACAGTATACAATTGATGAGTTTCATGTGACAAATAAAATAGAAGCTTGTTTTCAAAAGATAAATGTTGCCCCAAAGTTACTGTCCATTCTTTTACGCAGTTTGATGAGGATGAAATAATATGCCTCAGATCATGGGAACAAGCAGAAAACATGATGGCAGAGTAACAGCAGTGTTTGAGGTAAAGCTCTTCAGGACTTTGTCCCAGAGTACAACATCCCTCTCTCATAAACAAAAAATACAGAAGGAGTAACTGCACAGAAGGAAAATAAAATATGCCCATGGAAAATTGAAATAAGCATTGCATCTTGGCAGGGTTTCTTTGTTTGTCTTTTATTGGTGGTAATCTCTCAATTACTAGAACATACTTTTTTCTCTCCAGCTGTGCCTAGCCTTGTTTTGGCTTGATTATAATTAACATAGGGATTGAACGGTTCGGAGTTGAAGTGTAAGTACTTAGGTCATGTTCAGCCACTTTCTTCACTTAACCTCATGAGTGCATTATGAGGGCAGTGAAATGTCTTTGACTGTAAATGCAAGCTTTATCTGCATGCTTTCTCTCTAGATATAAAATTAATGTGGTATTGGTATATTTATCTCATTTGAAGCTGTATTTACGGTAAATTGATGTTTCTTTTCATGTCAGTTTCTGATTGTTCTCTTGGTTTCAGTTACCTCTGTGTTGTTGCAATGTGAATTTAAAGTTAGGCACCGTCTTCAGTTTCTTCACCAGCGTCACTGTTTAGCAGAAGAGATGGTCAGGAGAGGAGTGAGTGAAAAGAGGAGAAAAGGGTGCTTGAGTACGGAGTGGTTGAGTGTGAAGAACTGGCTACTGTTGTGTTACACTCATAAAAGTTGTAGGCAGCATTTAGCTTCAGAGCTAAATTCCTGTAAAGTTGACACCTTGACATCTTAAACTCGTGCATTAATTCAAAGCCAGATAGGCTGACCTCAGGGCCAAATTAGGCCTGCTGATTTAATTTTTATTTCATTACTCCTGCAGACCAACCGAAGGGGATCAGCCACATTGCCTCTAGGCTTTTCCTGCTTGAAACCCCTTGTGTGCACAGGGTGTGGGTGTTGTCCCATACCGTCAGTTCCAGAGGAGGTTTCTCACTTGATTTCAAAGCAAGTTCAAACTCTACTTCAGGCTAATGAAGACGTGTGTCGAACCAGAGGCATCCTGACAAACCTTTACAGGTTGTCACTTTTCCCATGCCCTGTTTCCTCTAATTCCTCATCCACAGGCACCATGTCTTGGCAATACTTTTAACATTTATTACCAAGATGCTGCCTTAAAGCTTATTGCAATCTGGTGCAATTAAAGGGTTGGATCCTCCTGTCATTCTGCTCTGTGGGAAGTGTGATATTTCCTCATTTCACACCAAGCTTAGTCACTCCTCAGACAGACAGAGAAAAGGGACATATGTTCGGCTCTGGGTACCTGAGATAGCAGCCAGGGCTCCTCAGAGTCAGGGGGACAGACGGGCTCAGCCTCTGGTGCTCTGACCTGTCATCTGCATGAGCTGAGTGTCCACAGCATATGCTTTGGGAAGGAGAGCAGGACGTGTCAACCCCAAGTCCATCCTGCTGTGGCCATTGTTATATTCTTGCTTGGGCATGGAAATGAAGAGCCTAAAAGCAGCTGACTGTTGCAACATTGGATTAGTTCCGCCAACTGCAACCATATAACTTTTTACTTATTTAGCTCTCACTGCTCAGGAGCCCAGCCAAAAATAAGAGTGCCAGAGCACTAGGTTTTCTTCCTACACTACTGTATCTTCTTTTGTACTCGGTCCAAAGGAAAGGCAGGTTGTGGTGAATTGTTTCAGGGTTTGGCCCCCCAGCATTATCCTCTGTCTGTGCTAAGAGCTGCTGTAAATTGTGCTGTGGGTCTTGCTTGGGAATACTCCTGAGGTGTGAAATGCCTCCAGTGGGCTCTGTGCACAGCAGGCAGAGTCCTGCTACCTGAACTTCCCCACCTTTAGACTGCCTCTGTTGGCAGAGGTTCGTCAGTATTGTTAGGAGGGAGCTCCATTTGATGAGTGTCAGTCTTTGAGTCTACCTCTAAATGTCTTCTCCCAACAGCTGGAATAAAATGTAGCTGTAATAGGGAATACAGCAACTGTCAGGTGTTTAAGCCAAGTTTTAAAAGAGGTTTACTTTAGTTTCAAAGGCTGGGTACAAATAGCATGCCTAATGCCTGTTGTGTACAAACACTAACATGAAGCTGTTACTGAATGCAGAGGTGGAGCCCTCACAAGAGAAATGAACCAAAAACTGAAGCCTTGTAAGAATCCCAGTATTCAGTGTAGCTGGCAGACACAGCTGTCTCCGAAGAGACAAAGCCTTGTTCAGAAACAATGACCAAGTGATTACAGAACATGTCCTTGGTTGTGACTATCCTATGTGCATGCAAAACATTTATGACTGCCACTGTACTCCTGAAGATTGAAGCACATTTGAAAGTGTGCCAGTACTGAGGATGAGAAGCTCACACCTACCTTGGAGATTTGATTGCCAGTTTCCTGTCCAGCCTCATAAAATTACTCTGCTCTAAATCCCACCAGAGATTTTTCAAAGAAAACTTCTAAAGATGGTTGCTTTTAAGTCATAACTAAAAAAGCCAATCATCCTGAGTAAGTGCACTCCAACAGTATCCTGAACAGTGCACCCCAATAGCTTCTGTGACATTTTTTGTCACTTCACAAAAAAACCCAGTGATTAGTATAAGTAGCAAGTATTGCAGTTCACTGAGATCGTGACATTAGTGTGAAGGTAGCAGGAAAATAAGAGCAGAGGCCTCATGTATTACAAACTACTGTAGTTTTACAAAAGACATAAGAATGGCTGCAGTTTGTCCAAACTAATATCCAAACAGGTCTGCTGGTCTGTTTAATAGTGTCCAGCTGGAAAATCCCAGGAAGGACTATGAAAACAGGACAAACACACAGTTACCCTGCTTCTGCCACAGTTTCCGGACTTCCACAAATCAGTGGAGCTTCAGTGATTTACACTGAACAAACATATGGCCCTCTATTTATTTTTTTGCAGTCAAAAAAGAAAACATTACTTCAACAATAAGGATGTGAAAATTAAAGCAAACAAAATAACCTTCTGAAAGTACCTTTTTCTGTTGCCTTGCAATAACCAGAATTAATTTTTGTTAGTTGCTGCTGCTATTTTTAAGACTTGCAGCTGCAGAATGCATGATTTTCTATCAAAAGAACAATAATACCTGTAGTCTGTATATAACTTTAATGCAGAATTAATGCTATACAGCTCTGATATATAGAAATATTTAAAAATAACAATACTGCTGCTTAGAGAATGTGGCCTTTAACCAATTTGTTTAATATTTCTTCTGCCATTGTGATACCTTAATAGCTTGCTGATAAAATAACACTATTAGCACACTATGCTACAAGTCACCATTGCCAGAGCTCCCATGATGATGCAGCAAATTATGAAACTAAAACCAAAAGTAATATCCTAACAGGTACTGTTTGGGTTTACGTGCTGCCAGCTTGCATTGTTGATTGCAATGGGTCTGTGGTTTCTTCTGTAGCTGGCTGTTTTTCCTATTTTTACATTCATAAACTTACACTCTGACCTCTTTTCTGCTCCTGCCCAGTACAAGTTAATTGTGGGGTTAATGAGTTTGTGGTGATAGGGGATATGCACCAGATGGCATAGTCTGCCTAACATTGCTTAATTTACACATGGAGTTTCTATGAATTGTTACCTTAAATGTCATCAGCTTTTTAATTGTAAAATAAATATGACTCTGTGGGTGTGGAGTTCCTGGGTGTTACCATATAGTTTAGTAAAGACATCTCACATGAGGTCTTTAAACAATCATCAAATGGCTCCAGTTGCAGAAAAGTCACTTGGACTGTGCTGTTTGTACCAGCCAAGAGTCTTACCATTTACACATCTGTGAACCCAGTCCTGCCTATGGGTGTGCTTACTTAATTTATATCCAGGTTGCTCCTAGCACTTTCATTACACAGCACATGACTGTCTGCCAGGTTTGTCACAGACTTCAGATATTTATGAGGGTCAGATGTCCAATATGTGGATTTATATTTTTAAACTTACCTTTCTTTCTTTTTTTCCTCAAGCTTTTTAAGCCAATAGGACTCTACTTTTTACTTTTTGAAATACCTAATGAACGTATACACTACAGGAGACATTAGGTTGTGATTCAGTGCTGTGGATATATAGTGTAACTTACCCAAAAATCATCAGCTGGGAAAATGATGGGAATGTCCAGGATTTTTAGGATAATGAGTCTATTAAGAAACAGCTCAAAAGAGGAGAGGGAAAGGAAAAAAAGGGATTAGTTTGGTTTAGTTCTACCACAGTCTTATGCAAGACCACCATTCTTATGCAAGCTAGAAGTGATTGACAGCAGCTCTTCCAGCTTGTTCCCATGATCACACAGCCAGAAAGAAAAGCTCAGACTGTGCTGCTGTTGCACTATGTTGAACTATGTGGATTCTTGGGGCTTTTCCGAGGGTGACTGCAAAGGCGGGCCTCAAAAAGCCTGGTAGAATCCACTCTGAGAAAACGATGGCTGTAGAATGAACAAGCACATCTCTCTCATCTTGAGCCTGGTCCCTGACAAGTTTCAGGTGTTGCTGAGATGCATGACTCCTGCAGTGTATATGTGAGCAGCTGGGGACTGCTGGAGTTCTCCCTGGCATGTTTCTGAGTTTAGGGAGAGGGTGATTTGAAGCCAGAATATCTAAATCAGTGCTGGGCATTCATTGCTGTGTGATGTAGCGTATTCCAAGCTCACCAGTGGCACTACACCTGTGTAAGCAGTTTGATGTGTCATTGCTGTTTCTAGTGAAAAAAATATTTGCAATTAAGAGACCAGGGTTTTGGGTTCTTTTCCCTAGCAGCTTTATAAGGCCTGAGTTCAGAATTGTCTTGGAGCCGCAAGCTTTCCTTTACAACTGCTAATTATGTTTGGTTGCTTAGGGAGTGAAGGAGGATTTAATCAGATATATTTCCATTTTGCTTCATTTATCAAAAGTAGCTTTACAAAAGATATGTGTTTAAAGTGCTAAAAGTGTTAAAGTGTCTTTTTGAGACAAGGCTTACATTTTCTAGTGAAAATGCTTCTATTGTGTGTTATACTAAGAAAATCAACCTTTGTGCTGTTTAATTGTGAAAAACACTGCTAGGATGCAAATACACAGACTATGTGGATCACGGTACTGCAGATTGTCGTTCATACCTGGGATTTCTAGCCATGGCAAGCCAGTTGTCTTAAAGCTGGCAGCTAAATAGGCAGACACCATCTTCTGGTGACACCAGACACCACTTTCACCTGGTCTGCAGAAAATACAGACCTGGTGCAGCTCTTGTGGTAGTAGCATCCAGACTCAAACAGAAGTGGCCCCTCCTGTGCACTGCTTGAAGACTGGATTGATCTGATTTTCACAGTCCATAAGCGTCAGCTGAAAAATCTAGCCAGGGGATAAGATCTCTGCAACTTGTCTGCCTCAAATTCAGTGGGGGGAAAAAAAAAACCAAATAAACAGTAAATGTCCCCTGGCCTTCTAAAGGCGTGTGTCTGAAAAGTTCACTGCATCTCTAGCATGGTGGGACCAGCCAACGGAGCTAGCGAGAAAGAGAGGTGCCTTTGTGTTACCATTTGGAGATCTTGCAGCTTGGGGAGGCAGCCTGTGAATTGCATTCTGCAGAGTTGAAGGAACCATTTTTCTGCTGCTTCAGTATTAACATGGCTGTATATATGGAAAAGTGCCTTCCAGCAGGAGAGGTATGATACTATTTTAAGTGGTCTGATGTGAAAAGAGGAGTTTGTCTGGTTCAGGACCCTGGGGCAAGATTTCATTCTCATGTGTTTCAGCAGTGTGAGTTCAGTGTAGGGAACATCAGAGAAGAGCAGTGGATTTCTCCAGCTGTGAACCTACCGTCTGCTCCTTGCGTGTGCCTCCCCTGGGCTTCACAAAGTCAGTGATAAGGTGCAGAAGTGTGCCTGCATGGTTAAAACTGTAGGGTAAGTGAAGTACGCCTTCTTCAGCTGTAAGATGTTGCTTGTATTACAGTAGTATTCAAGTAATAGATTCATAGAAAGGGAAGTTGGCTTTCCCCTACAGAGCTCAGGCTCTGACCCATCCAGCAGACCAAGCACAGAGAGAGATGTGTGAGGACAGTGCCTTTTGTGCTGAACCTCCCCGTTTTCCTACAGTTAGCACAACCCCCCCTGCCTCACCCTCCAAGAAATGCAACCTCAAATAGGCTTGCCTTTATATATAAAGTATGTCTGGAAAGAGAGAACAATTCTCAATCAACATGCTGGATGGTTTGAGAAACAATGTTTACTTTGCAATTATTTAAAACACATACAAAGTACTTCTGCATATCCTTGTTTTATATCTCATTTAGATCGCTAGTATCTTGTCAGTTTTTATTTTTTCGCATGTTTATACATTCCTGCTTGTTTTCATGGGAGAGCAAGCCACTGGCCTTTTTTTCCTTTTTTCCTTTTTTTTTTTTTTTTTGTTTTCTTCTCCTTTTTCCCTCGTCCATGGTTACACTCCTACTTACCAACATTTATGTTATGACAGCAGCTACAGACTCAGTTGTGCTTTGGAGCTGTGCAGGGATCATGCGAGATACTGCAAACCCAAAAGCACAGTAGGCAGTGCTTGTTGGAGGGGAGGATGAGGACACAATTCAGGGTTATGGTGAACCACCAGGAGTCACAGAGAGCTGCAGTGACAGAGAGAAAGGTTGGCACACAGGTCCTCATGACCTGCCAGATGCCCTGCCTTGGTGACAGCCCTGCTTTAGCCTGGCTTTCCTGCTTTTCCTGTAGTTGGAGAAGGATGTTTCACATCTTTAAAGGAGGATGTCATTAGCCTGATGATGTGCACCAAATCCTGGTAGAGAACTTCCTGCCAACTTATCTTCTGGTTCAGCAGAACAGGTTCAGTCCTACACCACCATGCTTGGTATGTATATTTTGTGTTACAGACTCAAAAAGTGAGTAGTCTCATGCAGCCCCTACTTCAACAACTTCCCTACAAGGATCTTATGGGACACACAGTCAAAAGCCTTACTGAAGTCCAGGTAGATGATATGCACTGCTCTCCCCTCGTCTACCAAGCCAATCACTGCATCGTAGAAGGTTAAGAGGTTGGTTGAACATGACTTCCTCTTTGTGGCTCCATGTTGACTATTACGAATCACCTTCTTGTCCGTCACATGCCTGGAAGTGGTGTCCAGGGTTATCTGCTCCATCACCTTCCCAGGGATTGAGGTGAGGCTGACTGGTCTGTAGTTCTCAGGGTCCTCCTTCTTGCCCTTTTTGAAGATACAAGTGCCATTTGCTTTCCTCCAGTCCTCCGGCACTTCTCTCAGTTGCCGTGATCGATCAAAGATTATCAAGCATGGCCTCGTAATGTCATCAAAGCAGCGCCTCCAGCACTAGAGGGCACATCGCTTCAAGGCCCATGATCTTATGTATGTCCAGTTTGCTATAAGTATTCTCTAAACCTGATCCTCTTCCATCAGAGGCGAGTCTTCCTTGCTCCAGACTTTCTCCCTGGTCTCTGGGTGCCCAGTTTCTGAAGGCCAGTCCTGTAGTAAAGGCACCTCTTCAGATATTTATTTAATCATTTATAAGGGAGTTGCAGCTGAAATTACTTTCTTCAAATGGCACTTCAGTTTCACTTCGTTGGGCTGAAATGTTTTCTTCCTTGTTTTCCTCCAATACAATAGCCAGCCTATGTCCCTCTGCTCTGGTTATTTTAAGTGGAAGACTCAAACTAAAATCGCCAGAGTAAGTGCAGATGCTTCAGCACTTAAACCTTGAATCACCCAAAAATCTCTGCAGAGGAGCATGTGTGCAAAGATAGAAGAAAATCTGGGTCCCGTGGGCTCAGCTGTGCCCTGTCAGACTTGTGCTCATAGGATCCCTTTTTTGTGCACATCGTTGCTTGTGAAGAGGGCCAAATGCATCTGTCACTGGCATTTCCCCTGTCCTGAGTATTGCATTACTGGCCACACGGAAGATCTGCCTCCTTGTTTGTACCCCACCTCCCGTGCTGAGTGGGGCAGTCCTGGCAAAGCATGATGCAACCATCCTTACCTTCCCCAGCCGTTATCCCCTGGGGAGGGGAGGGTCCCTTCTCTCTCCGCTCCCCGCAGCCAACAATTTGGGGCCACCCCTGCCTGCTGCTGTCCTGAGTGGCTGTATAAGCAGGCTGAGCTGCTGCCCAACAGGGCTCTCGGTGCTAATGCCAGCCCTCCGGGTGTTGTCCCAGGCACCGGTGCACCCAGCTGCTGATTCCCTTTTGCAGAAGGGGCTGTGAGTGAGGGCACTTGCCAAGGGAAGCCTTGTGCTGCTGCCCCTCCCCCCCCCCCCCCTTTAAACAGCAATTTTAAACAGCAATTGGGATGTGGCTAGATACTGTTGCTGTCTCTCAGCCACAGTGGCTGTGTGTTTCCCTCCTATATTTGTCTGAGCTGTGGTGACTGTAATTCAGTGATTACTGCAGCTATTTAATCTGTTTAGGCAGTAGAGAAGGAAAGTTGAGAGGTGAAGATATTTCTTTCCAGAAGATTTCTAAATGTGCTTTTTTTTTACCTCTCTATTTTTCTGCTGTGTGAAGAAATGAGGAAGGAGAAGAGCATCTAGCTCAGGCTGTGATAAAGAGGTACTTGTTTCCTCACCCAACAACATTGATTAAGCTGGAGGCAGGAAAGTATATTCATTTCCACACTGCTGTTCCAAATTGGTGCCACCTGCCAGAGGAATTGAACCTGATAGATTCTTTTAACGCCATGGGATGCCAGTGGTATATTGGCTCTGTAGCCTTTTCTGTTGGAACACCAGCACCATGGTGAATGCTTTTCTTTCCAAAATTGTTTTTGCAGCAGTGAAGATAGGCAGAGACTCTCCTGCATTGGGAGGCCAGAAAGGCTCAATTAGAAATGGCCAGACTTAAGTGTAATGAGGATGTAGTCACTTGGAGCTTGTAGCTATGTAATGCAGGCCAGCTATGTGCAGGACAGTGATGTCTTGGCTTTGACTGAGCACTGTGAGCACCCGCTTGACAATTGTGTGTGAAAATACTGCCAAGCAAAGTAAAAGTTTGGTTTGACCTCTTACTAGATTTGCTTTTTAGTTCACAGCAGTGAGGGGGAGTAGGAGCAGATATTTCCAAACATTGATACAAATTTCTTGTTCCCATGTCTGCAAGCTGTGGGCTTGGATGTCTGCGTTGCTTTACTCTTGAGCTTTTGATCTTGCAAAGATATAAGCTAAATCTTCCTTAGAAGAAAATAATGAGTGGAGAAAATCTTTTCACGAAAGTATACAAATGAAAAACTTTTCAGAAAGGTTTTGCAACTGACCTATGTTAAAACAAGTAGATTAAATTAGGGTTAGGTATTCAGGAAATAATCCAGTCTCAGCAAAATAATATTTCTCTTGCATTTTCTCGACCTATTTGTCTCCACTAGCTAGAAAAGCTGAATAGAGATGAAATGCCCTATAGAAAAATACAAGCCATGGCAAAGGATGATCTGAAAACAGCCTGTACTCTGAAACTCTGCATTATAATGTTAAAAAAGCAAAGGAAGTATTGCAGTAAGCTGTAGAACAAATACAGAGTTCATGGGGAGTTTTTAAAAAGCAGGAAACTACTGGAGATTAAGTTTCTGTAAAACTGAGCTCCTAGTAAGACCTATTGAGAAACTGACTGATAAAGCTGAGTGTTGCTGGAAAATCCCTGCTTTTTGCTCTCCTTGGTTTGTCTTCAGATCAGTGAACATTTCCTGAACACCTGAGGTCTGCGTCCTGTACCCTGACCCCCAGCAGTGTAGGGTCTCCATGTCCTCTATTGTTATTTGACCTAGATTCAAAGGGATCCATGATAATAACATAGCAGAACCTGGGGCTTCAGGGCCTTCAGGTGCTATGGTCTCTTTCCCTTTTTAGCTGTCATCTTAGAAAATGTATAAGCTGAAAAAGAAGGTCCTGAAATCTTGGGGAGTGCTGGTGTTCCTGGAGCAGGTTTTCTTCTAACACTTCCAGATCACAAGAAATTTCCAAAACTTTGCTCTTGTTCAGACCAAAAGCAGAATCTGAGCTCCAAATTTCCTCTGAGCCAGAGATACCTGGTTGCAGACAAATCTGCCTAACATCCTGTACCTCAGAAAGGAAAGAGAGACTGTTTTCCCTGCAAACAGCTTTGCTTATTACTCTGTGCCCCAAAGCTATTTCTGCCACTGCAGAATGGTCACAAAAACACAGTAACATTTCCCCTCATTTTGCACAGAATTGAATTATCAAGAAAAGTTCAGAGCAAGGAAGAGTCTCACACTGTGTCTGTAAATCCAGGCTCTTTTCACCTCCTCCATCTTACATCCCTTTAGGCTGGAGTGCAATTGATACAATACTTTTTCTTGGGTCTTAAGTTGATGTGTGTGTTTTTTTTTAAACCAAGAACAAGCTCCTGTTTATCCTTGAGTGTACTTCTGTGCAGTTTACACACTCTGTGATCTTTTGGTCTGTGCTGCAAAGCTGCAGGGAGAAAAGTTTACAGTCCACATGTGGAATAGTCTCCTCCAGTTTTTGCTAAATGTTTGCTAAAATACTGCCCACATTTCTTCTACTACATACTATTCTTAGTATCATTGTTCTGGGATAACGTCCCCTTACTTGAAGCCATTTTCTCTCTAGGGAAAACAGAATAGCCTGGTCTGAATGCCTATGCTGGGTTTCCCCATGGATTATGGGTGGCTCCAGATGTGTCCTTTCTGCACAGGAAAGCTGTGCTTCGCAGGGAGCACACCACTCCCGTATGTGCTGCAGTCAGAAGTAGGGGATGAGTATGACCGGTGGCAGCAGGGAGCCCTTCTCTTGCTTGGGATCAATGAATAGGTGTCTGGCCCAGGGCTCGGTGTCTGTACCTGATAACCTGCATTATTGGGAGGGATAACCACTGTGCAGAGAGATGAAGTAGGGGTGACCTTCTATGTTTGCACTGGCACATTTTACCAAATCAGGAAATTGCAGTCACACTGCCTGGCTGTACAAGAGATGCCTGCAGCATTTTCAGTCTATTTTTCATTCCTACACAGGAACTAGTAACCTCGCAGTCCTTGCACCTGTGCCACTCCCTGGGAGAGGGAGGATCTAATGCGTGAAATGTAGCGCTCTCACAGCAGTGGGTTATACATAGAGGAAATACTGGAATGCAATTGCCCACCATCTGGTAAGCAGTAGAAATAGCTTAGCTGCTGAGGGAGGGCTGCAGACAGAAGTTCAGGGTGAGAGTGAGGATCGTGACCAAAGGAATTGCAATTGTTGGCTCTAAAGAGGACACTGCAGCCCTGTTAGCAAAAGCTGGAAGGAGGCCTGCAATAGAGAAAGGAGTGAAGATTAGGCCTGTGATGAAAAGCTGATACACACACGTGCACAGTGGTGAATGTGGATAGTAAAAAAAAAAACCCAATTTTATGTATAAGTGTGGTGTTGAACTGATTTGAATCCAGCTCTGCTATTTTTTTCTCAGTGTTGTCGAATTTCAAAGCTTCAAACATGGCTCAAATTGCCAAAACATCGTGAAACCAGCTTTAACCCACTGGGTGAGTAAAGGGGGAGGAAGGGGGGGAGGAGTTTAGAAATGCCAGTTTTTTAAGGTCTGTAGGGTGTAGTCTAGTTTTCCAGCTACTTCATAATAACTGTAAGGACTAGAATTGTTTCATTTCCTTACTTTCACAAAACAGAGAATGAAAGGGAGCCTGATTTGTAAAGACCTATTCATACGTGTTCAAGAAGAGTTAAAGCTAAAGTAATGCTGCTTGGAAGAATGCAGTTGTAAAGAGATATTTTGTTGGAATAATATGACCAATACATTAAGGAAGCAGCAAAAGCTGATTTTTTTTCATCTCTTCTATACCCTTTAGAAAGTTGTGCAGAAGTGGTTTTGCTCAGAATGTCTTCTGTGGTTATGAAAATTACAAATTGTCAGAAATCTTTGACCACTGAACAAAATCAGCCTGCCCCTGGTTCAGCTTTAGTCACTACCACACACTGTAACCACACCAAATTTATTTTTTGTGGTCCCACCTTGCTGCAATTTTCCCACATATAATGTCATGAAGAAAAATTACTGAATGTTAGACAGTATTAAAAATAAAACCTTTGATTTAGCATTTAGTATTCTGGATTGCTGAAATACCTTGGCTGCAAAAAAAGACTGAGGTCAGTGCCAAACATCTTCATTGTTCTACAAGAGAAGAAACTCATTAATTGAAGGGAAACCTAACAAAAGCCCAATGAATAAGTAGGAAAATGCCACTTTTCTCCTCACACATGCTAATCAGAGCTTTTGAATGTTTGCATATAGTTTAGGATCCTAAATTTCCCTTTCAGATTGGGAAGCTGAGGTTAGGGACATGTTGATAGAGAGGTCAAATCATAATTTTTACCCTGGGTAACACATTCAGTTGAGCAACAGGCATGTGGAAAAGCCTATCCTGACTCTACCTTGAGTAAGTCAGTACCTGGTTATTAGCTGTTGCTTCTGTAAGTTCGCATCTATTATAAAGTGGGGCAGAAGTGCTTGCCACAGATGAAATCACCGATGTGTGCATAATATCCATCTCACTGAATTTAGCAAAACTGCAAGCTCCACTTCAGAGTTTCTTGGGTTGACCTGAGTTTGGAAAAGGAGCATTATAAATGTTTGGAGCTTTAAGCCATCAAAATACATGCCTAGACAAGCATTTTGCAATATTTCTGAAGAGTCCATTGAGTTCACTGCTGTCCTGGTCAACCTGTAAGGCACAGATGAAATGGGAAAGCAGGCAGGACACACTTTTAAAAATGTAAGAGCTTTTTTGCAAAATAGTTTCCTTGGTAGAGGGAACCCTTTTGTTAACCAGGTTGTCTGATAAAGACCAACATCCTCCCAGGCAGAGAAGGGCAACAGGCAATCTGCACAGTCAGGGCATGCTCATGAGCTACTTGAGCTCATGAGCAGCTCATGGCTGGGGATGGGTAATGTTTTTAGGAGCTTCCATATAGATGTGAAAGCCCAAGTTATAATGTCAAAAAGTGAGGTGGAAACTTCTGAGTCACGTTCTTCACTAAAAGTGTTTTGTGTCTATACAGTTGAATTAAGGTTCTCTTAAAATTCAGAAGAAATTTTTTTCTGGTTTTCAATCGATTGGAGCCCTAATTTTTGTCTTCCCAGGCAGCAAGAACCTTGAACTTCTTTTAGTACAAAGAAAAACTAAAGCACTGTAAAAATCTCAGTGAGAAAAATAGTGAAAAAGACTTCTGGGTCACCTCAGGGAAGAATGCCACTTTATCAGATTTTGATCATTTCATGCACAGAAGTGAAGGTCACCTGACATCATGCTTTTGTAAAGGAAATTGCTCTGGAGTGTTTTGCAACCATCAATACCGACAACAGCATCTCCTCAGAGAATGGGCTTTTACCAGCTGTGAGATGATAAAAGAGCACAGCTGGCTTGCAATAAGGCATGTGTAGTGTGAGCTGTATGGCACTTGTACTGCCTGAGATGTAGCAATGATTTTTTAAAGTACCTGCCTTTTGCATCAGGGCACTTTTTTCCCTTTAACTGAAAATGAGCAAATGCCTGGGAGAAGCGTACCAGTGCTTCTGGGTAAAAGTGTTAGCAAGGTCTTGCAGCCTGTCCCAGTGATGGTGGGGGATGGTGAATTGTGTGACAGCAAAGACATGAGGGGTAGTGATAATTTGGTAGCTACAGTAGTGTCTGAGCATGATCAGGTGAGAATTAGGGCTTGTCCCCCCAAGAAAGCGGCAGGACAATTAGCCCAGCTGAAGTGCATCTATACTAATGCACACAGCATGGGGAATAAACAGGAGGAGCTGGAGGCCATTGTACAGCAAGGAAACTATGATATAGTTGCCATCACAGAAACGTGGTGGGAGGACATACACAAGTGGAGTGCTGTAATTGATGGCTACCAACTCTTCAAAAAGGATAGGCAGGGAAGGAGAGGTGGTGGGGTGGCCCTCTATGTTAGGGGCAGTTTTGAATGTCTGGAACTTAACAGTGTGGATGACAGTGTTGAGTGTGTATGGATAAGAATTAAGGGGAAGGCCAATAAAGCAGACATCGTGATGGGAGTTTGTTATAGACCTCCCAATCAGGATGTAGAAGCTGATGAAGTATTCTATAAGCAGCTGGCAGTGGTCTCACGATCATCTGCCCTTATTCTTGTGGGGGACTTCAACTTCCCAGACGTCTGCTGGAAATACTACGCAGCAGAGAGGGAACAGTCATGGAGGTTCCTGGAGTGTGTGGAAGACAACTTCCTAACACAGCTGGTGAAGGAACCAACTAGGGGAAGTGCCCTACTGGACCTACTGTTTGTTAACAGAGAAGGTCTTGTGGGGGATGTAAAGGTTGGAGGTCGCCTTGGGCAGAGTGATCATGAAATGATAGAATTTTCAATTCTTGATCAAGTAAGGCAGGGAGCCAGCAGAACTGCCACCTTGGACTTCCGAAGGGCAGACTTTAGCCTGTTTAGGAGCATGGTTGAGAGTGTCCCTTGGGAGGCAGTTTTGAAGAGCAAAGGTGCCCAGGAAGGCTGGGCATACTTCAAGCAGGTGCTCTTAAAAGCGCAGGAGAAGGCCATCCCTTTGTCTCGAAAAATGAGCAGACGGGGAAGACGACCAGCCTGGCTAAATAGAGAACTTTGGCTGGACCTCAGGAAAAAAAGGAAATTTTACATTCTCTGGAAAAGGGGTTTGGCAACTTATGAGGTCTATCATGATATAACAAAGCTATGTAGGGGGAAAATGAGAAGGGCCAAAGCTCAATCAGAACTCAGCTTGGCCACTGCAGTTAAAGACAATAAGAAGAGATTCTTTCGGTATATCAATAGAAAAAGGAAGACTAGGGAAAATGTAGGCCCACTGATGAGTGAGACGGGTGCCCTAGTGGTGGAAGACACAGAGAAGGCAGAGTTAGTGAATTCCTTCTTTTCTTCGGTCTTCACTGCTAAAGCTGTCCCCCATGAATCCCATACTCTGAAGACAAAAGTGAAGGTCTGGAGAGAGGAAGATTTTCCCTCAGTTGAGGAGGACCGTGTCAGAGACCACTTGGCCATGCTGGACATTCATAAGTCCATGGGGCTTGATGGCATGCACCCGCGAGTGCTGAGAGAGCTGGTGGATGTTATTGCTAGACCACTCTCTATCGTCTTTGAAAGGTCATGGAGAACAGGAGAGGTGCCTGAGGACTGGAGGAAGGCTGATATCACTCCGATCTTCAAAAAAGGTAAGAAGGAGGACCCAGGGAACTACAGACCGGTTAGTCTCACCTCTGTCCCTGGTAAGGTAATGGAGTGACTCATTCTGGATGTCATCTCCAAACATGTTGAGGAACAGGAAGTTATTGGAAGTGGTCAACATGGATTTACCAAGGGTAAATCGTGCTTGACCAATCTGATAGCTTTCTATGATGTTATAACTGGTTGGCTGGATGAGGGGAGAGTTGTAGATGTCATCTACCTTGACTTTAGCAAGGCTTTTGACACTGTCTCCCATGACATCCTCATTTGGAAGCTGAGGAAGTATGGGCTAGATGAGGTGACAGTGAGGTGGATTGAGAGCTGGCTGCGGGACAGAACTCAGAGGGTTGTGATCAGCGGCACAGAGTCTAGTTGGAGGCCTGTAACCAGTGGTGTCCCCCAGGGGTCAATACTTGGTCCAATTTTGTTTCATATATTCATTAATGACCTGGATGAGGGGACAGAGTGTATCCTCAGCAAGTTTGCTGATGATACCAAACTGGGTGGGGTGGCTGACACCCCAGAGGGCCGTGCTGCCATCCAGCGTGACCTGGACAGGCTGGAGAGCTGGGCAGAGAAGAACCTAATGAGGTTCAACAAAACCAAGTGCAAGGTCCTGTGCCTGGGGAGGAAGAGCATAAAGCACCAGTATAGGTTAGGGGCGGACTTGCTGGGAAGTAGCTCTGAGGAGAAGGATCTGGGGGTCCTAGTAGGCAGTAAATTATCCATGGCCCAGCAGTGTGCCCTTGTTGCCAAAAAGGCCAATGGAATCCTGGGCTGCATAGGGAAGAGTGTGGCCAGTAGGTCGAGGGAGGTCATTCTCCCCCTCTACTCTGCACTGGTGAGGCCACAACTGGAATACTGTGTCCAGTTTTGGGGGCCCCAGTTCAAGAGGGACAGGGAACTGCTGCAGCGAGTCCAGCGAAGAGCAACTAAGATGATTAAGGGATTGGAGCATCTCCCTTGTGAGGAAAGGCTGAGAGAGCTGGGACTCTTTAGCCTGGAGAAGAGAAGGCTGAGGGGAGACCTTATTATGGCGTACAAGTATCTAAATGGTGGGTTGAAGGAGGATGGAGCCAGGCTCTTTTCAGTGGTTCCAAGTGACAGGACGAGGGGCAATGGGCACAAGTTAGAACACAGGAAGTTCCGTTCAAATACACGGAAACACTTCTTTACGGTGAGGGTGACAGAGCACTGGCACGGGCTGCCCAGGGAGGTTGTGGAGTCCCCTTCTCTGGAGATTTTCAAGACCCGCCTGGATGCAGTCCTGAGTAATGTGCTCTAGGCAATGCTGCTTTAGCAGGGGAGTTGGACTAGATGATCTCTAGAGGTCCCTTCCAACTCTGAAAATTCCGTGATTCTGTGATTCCGTGAAATAAGCTTTGCATTTCTGTTGGCTAATTCATTCTTCAACTTGTTCTGTGAGTACCAATCATGCTTGCTGCCAGAAGTCCTACTGAAATAGGCTCTGGTCCTGCTGCTGGTCATGTGGGACTCTGTATGGGCTGCTAAGGAGAGGCAACACTGTGCATTACTGGGCTTTCAGATTCTGATGCAACTTGATTCAGGCACTCAGTTCTGGCAACAAAATGAAAGAAAAGCAGTTGTGAAGTACCAGGCTTTGAATAACTCTGCTCTGTCAGAGGTTTTGCAAACAGGAATCAAAACTGGAGAGATATACATCTTTGAAATAACTTACGTTTTTGGACAGATACAGAAAACTAGCAGATCTTTTTCTGGTTTTGGGGGAAGGCTTTAGGAACAAGAAAGTCTCAGGATAGCCTGCATGCAATACATTAAGTTCTTCTCTAGTATTTTCACTGTTCTGCACCTGTCAAGGTTGGTAAAACCTGATGTGGCTGCCCAGTACTTAAGACTCGCTCATTTCTGAAACCCAGTTTTAGCTCTGCCTCTGCTCCCAGCATGGGGAGCTTGTGCATTGTGCTGTGCATCCTTTGCACCCCGTGCCTTCCTGCAGCTGGGAAAACAGAAATGCTTCCTCACTGCTGTTTGTTACAGAAGGAGGGCTGTTGGGAAAGTTCTTTTCAGTAATCTTTCGAGTACTTGACTGAAGGTTTTCCTCACATCAAGTTCAGGAATAGCTGAATTCATGGTGACATGAGTGTAAAACAACTGCTGTCTAATCAAGGAATATAAGAGCAAACTTGTCCCTACATGAAATCCTATGCAGTGGTCGCTTTGAGTGTCCAGGTATGTTTTTTTGGTTTTGTTAATTTTCTGCACACTTTGGAAACAATCACCAGACAGGTCTCAGAAAGTCAAGTGATGTCCAACACCTTTTATACCATTTGCAGCTGCTTTTCACTTCTATTTGCCTTGTTGAAATCTGTTGCTGAAAGGTTTCATGTCAGTATTGCTAACCGCTCCAGTGAAGGCAAAACAGTGGATGGCAGCTCTTGGGGGTGTGCGAAGGCTGGACCCTCGTTTCTGACAGGCAGGCAGGCAGGCAGGCAGGCAGGACCTTGACTGGTACATGGGGGACAGGCAACCTTCGTGCAGCTTGCGTGTGATGCCAGTTATGTGACTATGTAAATGGTTGTGGTTTACATTAACAGTCATCAGCTCATCGTAGCTGTGGCTTTTGTACATAAGAATACTTACCCTTGTGCTTACCTTTCCTGCAGTGATGCTGCAGAGTCCTGAACCAGGACCCCCATAGCGCTAGGTGCCATGCAAACACAGGGCTGTGTCTACTTCTGAGGAGATGATACTCCTTTGTCATACTGAGAATGTCTAGGAACACTGTGGTGGTAAAAAAGCTGTAACTTCAGGATACAGGCTAATTCTTTCAAGCTCTTTTAATTTATTCTCCCCCCAAAAGATTAAAATCTATTACTGTCTGATTGAGGGACCCACAGCTTAATGTTCAGAAGGGAGGAAAAAGCAAAATCTGTGTTACAGTCCACATCAAGGAAAAATCATGTCTGACAAGGAGAAAAGAAAAACCACTTATTGCAAAATGCAATTCTTCAACACAAACTTTTCAAGCAAATTGGCACTGTTGTGCCCTCGCCACAGTCCCCACTGCTCCAGGCCTTCTCATTTTCAAATTATTTATGATGTCACACTGAAACCTTGACTTCTTGCCAAGTGGTTACTTCTCGGCAGACGCAATTATCAACTTTACGTTGATGAAAACCCATGCAGGAAAGAGTCAGACAAAGGAAAGGGAGGGTTGCAGTCATAAGGGACAGAGCGCCGTGCGGGCAGCGAACAGGGGTGAAGTCACTGCGCCTCCCCTTTCCTGCAACTCCTGGCTGCCTCCTGCTTGCAGCGCCTAGTGCTGCTGGCCTTAGCTGTTCCCAGCACTGCCTTTCTCAGTCATCAGGAGCTCTAAACCTGACCTAGACAAAGGAACATGGCTTAGGGGTGGATTATTCATTTGAGCTCCTATTGCTGATTCTCCTTCAATAAGAAAGTCCTCAGTGGTCCTTGCAACACTATCTGACCTTTCTTCTTCTCCTCCTGGGAAATCTTGATGAGTTTTAAGGCTATCCTTGAAATTAAGTCATGAATCACTGGGGTGAATAACAACAAGCCTCTGAAATAGTGCTGCTCAAGGCCTGGATACTCAGTGGCAGTTATTTCCCTCAGTGTGTTGTGAACACTTGGCCTGAACCTCCTTTGTGTGCTGCATGAATGGAACTCATTACGAATCATCATAAATTTGAAGCTTTTAGTTTTGTTTAACTATTCTCCAGAAGCCCCATCCTGCCCAGTGATTATACTGACCCATAACATAGCCTTTTGTTGGTAGTTTCATCGCCTATTCTTTGTTATAGAAATTTCCAAATTTCCAAATTTCTATTTATAAATAGAAATTCATCAAATCATTGGAATACCTTTCCTTCCGTAGAGTGAAGAACAAACATAAACTGACATCCTACTCTATTAAATATCCCACAGCCCTAAAATCAAATTTATGTATCAATGAACTAAGCAAAATACTGTTTCTGTTGGTGCTGCTTTTATATTGAGCTGAGTAATGAAAGAACTGGTCAGAATGAGAAATGGTAATATTACCAGCTAATTAGGATGTCAAACTTGCAGTGTGTTTTGGGTTTTTTTGTTAGTCTGGATAATGCAAAATATCATAAAGTGTTTAAGGAGACCATAATAGGTGAAATTTTTCATTCAGTCCTATTTAAAAAAATAAATAGCATTTAAGACATGAAAGAAGACAAATTGGTGTTGTAAAAGGAATTTTAAACAAAATATTGCTTTAAGAGTTTTAGTGGTTCATGTTCCCTTCTGGAAATTGTGCTGTAGCTTTTTCTATGGAAATACTGTATAGCAGCTCTTACCTGTGACTGCAGAATAAAGAATCTGGGCCACCACAAAGGAAGGATGGGTTTGTGGTTATTGCCCCTGGGACCCAAGAGTCATTGGTCTGACCTACAAATCTGCTAAATGCTTCTTTTGTTGCTTTGGGCAAAGCACTCAAGCTCACATCTTGAGAACTTGTGCATATACCTGATTTTCATTTGTTAGCACATGAGTTATCCCATGAAAAGTATTTTTTCTCAAGTATGTTTTTAGGGACCACTTGTGCAAATTTTGTTAAAAATATTTTTCACAATTTGTCAAAAATGGAGACTGTGAAAGCTATGTTTTCAGTTTTCCTACTGCAGAAAATTCATTTTCTCTCTTTTTTTTTTTCCCTAGGAAAGTCCAGTATTTTCATTGCCAAAATCTCTCAATATTCTTTGTGTTATTTGCTAAAAGTCAAGTATGCATTTTTTTCCCTTTCCAACACAAATCTTGTATTTCTTTATGCAAACTGTTTTCTATGAAACTAACCGGGCCAAGAAAGGCAGATTCTACCAAAATGCTTTTGTGAAAAGTCTTAGATGAAGATGTAATGTTAAAGAAGTTAAAACTAGGCACAACGGCCTCTGAAATGCCTGAAATTCAAAGAATTATTAAGATAAAAAGAGCCTGACTATAAGTGCTGCTGCAATCTATGCACAGAAGTAGCATCTGCAGGAGAACCTGTTGGAAGTGGCTACCTCACACAGTTCTCCATAGGGAAGTTCTTTGTGACATTTTTGAGCAGGGCAGCAATGCTAGTACTAAATTTATCTCTGCTTTTAAATGGGTTTTAATTCATGTTGTGAGAAAAGACTAAACTAAAAATAGTTTTGAAAAACAAAATAGTAAAAAATACTATTTGCCTTTTTTAAATTCCACCTCAACTTTAAAATCTCATAATTGTTTGCTAATTTCTTTTTATTTCGCTCCCTTTCATTCACATAGGTATTGCACCTCTCTGCATGCTGTCTTCCACTGAAAGACTTGTTTTGCTTGCATATTTGATTTCATCCAACATGTGGTTCTGAAAGCTCTTGGTCACGTGGAGCACCTTATTGGAAATTCCCCACTTGCAGAAAATAAGTTTGCTTAATTCCCAGCTTGAATGATAAAGTGAAAATATTTTAAAAACTAGATGGCATGGTATATTAATTTGAAAGTCCATTTTTGAGTGATGAGTGATTTCAGTGTCTTGCAATGAAGATCAAATAAGATCAGAATGGGTTAGATTATCTTGTGGTCAAAGGTTTTACAAGTTAATATAAATAATTTATACACAAGACTGATTTTTAGTGGGAACAGCACTGTTTCTCAAAGTTATCATGACTTTGCATCATGAGAAAATAGCAGAGGAAACACACCAAATAGTCTTGTTCTGAAACTTTCTTCTATGAACTGTGCAGCAACCAAGAGCTTTGACGTCCTTGGATTTACTTCAAAGTTGGCACCTGTAGCGTAGAATTGCATTTGGAGTTGTTATGTCTCATAAAACTCATGTGAGATTCACACCACCAGAAAACCTATGGAGTTTAAGCAACAAATAGATGGAGGTGGGACCCTTCTTAGTCTCCTTCCTCTAACAATACACTTTTCTTTCCACAATTTGGACACGTGTGGACAATGATCCTACCCTTCCCATCTGGCTGCTGCGGTCTTCTCCCATCACTCCATCAGAGGAGAACATGTGCTAGGAACTGTATGTCTGAATTCTCCTCTGTGTCTTTCTGCAGTTTTCTGTTCATACCATGCTGTGTCAGAAACAGGTGGGATTGTGCGCATCACCAGACCAGCAAATACTGAAAAGAGGTCCCTGCTCCAGTGAAACACTGTTTAAGAAAAAAACAGGAGGAAGAAAAAGAGTTTTAAAATCTGAAAAGGAAATTAAGCAAAACAGTTCCCAGAAATAGTCAGTTGAAACAAATAGAGACTCCAGTCATTGAAGGTAGAAATAAAACCATGCTTTGATCTGAACTGAAATGCGTGTTCATATTTGACATTGTCCCCCAGGCAAAATATGGTAATTCAGACATTTTGAAAGACTTGATTGTATTTCCTATATACTGTAAAGCTGCCCTATGCTCTAAACACTCCTTGCTACATTTCCTCTCTAGGGTTCCTGCTTGTATTATTGTCCTGTGCATTGCCATCTATCACAGACATATTTGGCAGTGTTAGTCTGATTTTCCCCATGTTATCTTAATAACTGTGGTTCTAAAGCATTAAAAGCTATAAAGCCAGGCTCCATCTACCACTAGGTATCTGTAAGGCATTGGGAAAGAAACTCTCTGAAACTGCAGGAAACAAAAACCAAGGCATATGTGTTTCTATGCATGCACGTAAGCAAACAAAGGGAAATGGGGATGAAATTAAGAAGTCATATTCAGGGTATAGTCTAATTTCTAGTGTGTTGTAGATTAAAGCCATTGTTGCAATGCTGTATAATTTGGTTTATTAACACGCCCCCCCACACACCCCTTCCAGGCACAAGGAAAGGTATTTCCTCAATTACAAAAGTCTGGGAGACAATGATGAAATGATAAATGGGGAAAGGCTCAAGTTTCCTGTTTGCAGTCTAAGCACACAAAACTGTAACCTTCACACATGAAACAGCGTTGTGTTGATGCATCTCTAGCCAGCCAGTAATTGGTGGTTTGTAGGCATAATCTGATCACAATAATTGTGGTTATTTGGACTGTAAATACACACCACAAGAAAAAGACATTAGGAAGCAATTAGAAAGGCTGTGGTAGTATATTAGCATCTGCTCTACTGCTAGACTATAAAGCTCTTGAAAACAGTAAGGAGAGACAATAATTTATAACAGTAGGAAAAGACAGGCTTGCATTCAGCCTCTGAGTCATGTGTTTGAAATCAGCTAAGAGCTATTGGCTAGTAACCTTGAGGGAACAGCATTTATTTGTCATGGCCAATCTGAGAATGCATTTAAGCAACTGTGTTTCTGGTCATGTTTCGTTGGAATTAGTTTTTTAACTTTTGGCTGGATGAAGTTAGTTTGGAGAAAGAGGGCTAAGAAGAGGCTTACTACTTCCAAGTAAGTGTCACATTTGACAGTCACCGTGCTGTGATATGTGGGAGTTGGCTCAGAGTGTATAGTTGGGCCTCCAGAGATTTCAGATCTTCTGCGACTACATAAAATATAAGAAATTATTAAGGGGATCCAGGTGAGTAATTAATAACTTTTAACTAACATGCTGGGCTCAGCAACATTTATAGTCTTTTTTTTTTCCCATTGTGCCACCTCCAGTGTTGAAGGAGTAAGGCATGGAGAAGAAGCTCATGTTGTACATGAGATCAGGCAGAAAGGTCTGTTCCTTCTGATCTTCTGAGGCAAGGGGGTGTGTGTAGACAATGCCATGGCTCCTTGTCCTGAAGGACAGGTGATATCTAAGGGCATCAATAGGCTGGGTGAGGAGAGCTGTAGGGAACTGAGACTCATTCTACTGCAAAGGCTGATAAACCCTGTGAGCAAGATTTTCCAACACTTCACAGGATGGGGCACCGCGAGCAGGGGGACGTGAGCAGTCTTTTTCCCGAACGGTAACTGGCTCCTCAGCTTGTGTTTCTTCCAGCAGCCTCTTCTTTGAGGGGGTAGCCAGGCATGCTCTTTTGTAGGAACAGCAGACAAGTTTGTGTGAGCACCTCATCCTTTAAGAGTCTGGGACAGCTTTTTGCTTCCTCTAACTCAGGTCTGGTTTCTCACCGCGGCACCCTGATTGCTGCAATAATAGTGGGTTGTAGGATCCAGAGCTGATGGTAGGTGGTGCTGACTCTTGAGTTATTCCCTGAGAACTGTTACTGGCACCTTTCACTACCCTGCAGTTGAAGTGGGCAGGAATGGAACAAACTACCAGCTGCAAGGGAAAATAGCAAGAAATTGCTGATCTCTATGAAGATGCTTTGCTTTAACTCAAAGAGGTGGAGAAAGGTATTCTTTGATAATTTGATTCAGAGTACCCTGTTATCAGTTAGTAGGCAATGGAGGACTGTTTTCACTGTAGGGAAGGCAAGTGAGTCAAGGAGTTTGGGTAGGATCAAGTGTGCAGTTGCCCATTTTTCCATCCTGGGCACATGTAACCATTAACAATCAATGCACATCTTTGCCACCATGGCTTATCTGAGCTTTAATTTTTTTGAAACTGTGGCACATCCATCAAAAGGGCTTCTGCTCACCAGAGTACTGAGCACTCGACACGCCCCTGTGACCACTGCCTCTTTGCTCTCATTCAGGTGGGGACTAAAGTGTGAAGCTCATGTTTTCCATAGTGGGTGATCCTTGTTTAATCTTTTTGGAAATGAGAATTAGCCAGGTTTTGCAAAGAAAAATGTCTGAATTCAGGCTTACTGAGAACTTTGATACTTGTGTGCTTATGGGGCAGAAAGAGAGCAAGTTGGTGTAAGAGTTCTGTAGAACAACGTTACGTGTTTTTTTAAATGGTGGGATGTGCAGCATCACCTCCGAGTGATGCTAAGGGGTTAAGCAATGTTCAGAGGTTTTAGAAAGTCAATAAATACTGTTGCATTTATTGCTATTTTTCTTGTGCAGATTGTTACATGCTGCTTTCAGTGAGGGTTAAGGAAGGGTGCCCTTGCTTAGGTACAAGCAGGGGAAAAAAAAAAAAAAAAAAAAAAAAGAAAAAAAAGAGAAAGAGAAAGGAAAAGGAAAAGGAAAAAAAAAGAAAAATAGGAAGAAAGACAGGAAAATTTTGTTCAAAGGGTTATTGTTCACACTTAGTGAGTCGAAAAGCAAGCAGCAGCCAAAACCACAGCTCTATTGAAGGAAGATGCTGGAAGAGAAATCTTTGCTTTTGGAGCCCTTGTTACTCTTTGGTAGCATAAGTGAGACAAAAAGTGAGAACAGAAACCTAGGCAGGGAGAGCCATTGTTTTATGCAAATACACAGGCATATCTAGGAGTAAAATAAAGGTCCTTTAGTCCTCTCTGAGGATGATTATGATCCAACAGTTGGCCAACACTGTCAGTCTATAAGACTCATTTTCTATTGGTAACATGGAGCAATTTCTGAATTGAGCTGAACAGCAACTGATGGGTTGTTTTTTTTTAATGTGTTTTGTGACCCTCTTTACATACTTAATGTAACTACAGTGACAGGACTGGCAATTCAGCCTTGACTCTAGCATCAGGAAGATTACCACAGGGCCCTTTCAGATAGCAAGGAAGAAAAATTGTGGTGTAAAGATTCAATTTCCTGCCAGCTGAATGATCTGGTAGGCTGCAACCCATCTGTTTTTCTGAACTGCGTGTGTTCCAAGAGACTGCCCGGTACAAGAGAAAAAGTTGATCTCCAGGGGGGAGGAGAGAGTTTCAGCAGGAACTGAAAGAGTGTGCCAGTTGTTTAAAAACAAAGAAAAGAGAAGAATGGGAAAAGAAAGAATAGCTACAGCTAGGCCTGTCTGTAATGGTGTGGAAGAAAACTGTGAGGCAGCTGAACATATCCTGAGGGGTAGCAGAGAAAGTGTCAGAGATGCTGGTTTATTTAGATAGAACTGCCATTGCTGGTGTCTGTAGATAGACCTGTGAGGGTGTGCCAGATCCTCTCACTGAACAGCCAGGAAGCTCTGTAGCAGTAGGTACTGCATTGGATAAAATGTATTTTTCCAGGGCAGAATGGAAGTAGCTTCTGAGTCCTCCCCAGCATCTGTTTTTACCAATTCTGTGCATTTGAGTAAGTTGGGAGCCAAAATAAGTAAGTAGATGGGAGCAGATAATTGGGAGTACTGCAGTCACTGTGAGCTGGGGTATCTGGGACTTCCCATAGCTGCAATGAACCGTAAATAATATGTCTGTATAATATAGGGATAAAGGTCTGCATGGGGAGCAACTCTCTTTATGGGACCTTTTGTTTTCTCTGGGGTCTTTGGGTGTGGAAGAACTGCTGAGCAACAGCATACCCTGTTTTAACTCATCTGGCACAACCAGGCACTAGGTGCTGTCACGTTTCTCTTTAATGATGAAGGGCAACATGATGAAGATTTAGTTGACCTCCTAAATAACACAGGCTGTGTCATGTCACCTAGGATTCCTGCAGTTTCCCAAATAGGGTGTAGTTAAACTGCAGCAGCTCTTTTGCAAAGACATCTGCTCCTCCTCCACATGTGAGACTCAGAGAAATAGAGAACATGCTGCTTCCCCTGCTGTCCTCATCCAGCAGTTAATTATTCTCCACATTTTGCTGTCTTCCATTAGTCCTGGTTTGAACTAGACTGGTTTGAGCTCCCTGCCACTGGATCTCATTAGGCCCTTGACCTGATGAAACTAGAAAAAGTCCTTTCTTCTAGTACAGGGCTTTTTCTTGACGCAGGCTGGCACTTCCCAGCTTTCTCTTCAGTAAGCTGATAGATCAGCTTTCTATCTTCCCTCATAAAAAGTACGCTCTCTGGCTGATGAGTTGTTTATGTGGCTGTTTTCTGAGCCTTTTGTGGTGTTTAATATATTTTTTCTAGCTGCACAGCAGAGCAGGGAGCAGCATCCCCTTGGTGTCTCCCTGACCCGCTACTCAGAGGCACTCTTGCTCTTTCTGTGTCGGTCCCAGCTCAGTCCCCGGCTCTGTCAGGCAACATGCATGGCACTGCCCTGCACAGCTCCACCACTACAGAGTGACCACAGACAGACACAGACTCCCAAAAGCTATTTCCACACATTCTAGGGGGTTCTCCAGCACAAGTGATGAAAGCCTCTCTTGGCTCTGCTTTGCTGTGAGGCTTCCTACCAGACATGAAATCTTGTGATCTCTGCACTTTGACCAACAGCTCCTTCCCAGGTCATGTCTTTTTCCTGACCTCCCAGGAGGATGAAATCCCCAGTCCTGCAAGGCTTTGGAGCTGTTGTTAAAGGGGAGAGAGGCCTCAAGAGCTGGGTGGCATACTGTGAAAACTTACCAACAAAACCAGCTTTGTCATTTCCACTGCATTGACAGCTGGTGAGTGTTCACTTGGTGTCACGGAATCATCACTTGTGGCACCAATCAACAGGCACAAAACCATTTTTAAGCCAGGCCATCCAGCGGCAGCACACGGCTGTGCCATGAGGCAGAGGGGAACCTCTTCTCCAGTACCTCCAAGGCTTGTTTGCAATGCAGTGGACACACCACCAGCAGTCACTTGGTGAAAACCATTTAGTTGAGTGCTTGGTTGAATGGACCTGCTAGAAGCTTTAAAGTTTTAGCAAGCTGCTTGAATTGCTTGTCAGGTTTTTGAGCTCAGATGCCACAGGAGGTCTAAATACTGACCAGAGAGATTAAGGTATTCAGTTGTTCGGTTCACTCTGTCTCACGGGGAACTGTGAGGGTAAACTCCCAGGAGGTACCCTGGAAACACTGTGCAGTGGCCTGGACCAAGCAGCAACAACTTTAACCAGCAATTATTAACAAACTAAATACATTTGCAGTCTAACAGGAAAATAGAACAGAAGGGATAAATATTCTCTGACAAATACTAACTGGCTAACAGTCTTGGTTCACTGCATTTTTTTGTTATAACTAAAATTCTTGCATCATAATTGTAATACCTGAAATCAATAATAAGAAATTGGATTATAAAGAAACGTTGCTATGATTTAAAATACATTATTGGCATAGTGAATTCATTTACAATCCAATAATCATACCTATAACACTGGTTATTGCAAACTATAATTTGAGAAAGTTAAATTGTGAATCATAATTCAATAGTGCTTGACGTTTATTCTATTATGCATAAAGATAATAGGCATAACAATTTATTTGTTTACCTGTGGCAGAAAGCCTACTCATTTTAATTTGGATTATTTCATTTTGCTGTCTTTTATAGAACAGTTAGAGGATAATTCTGCTCTTGCTTACCCTTGAACAAATAAGGGAAATTCGACAAAGTGTATGGGCTAGTTTGCATTTTTGTGCCATAGATCAGAATAGTGTCCATTGAACTTTCCTTTTCACGTGGCTGTCTTCTGCTTGTCAAGTTTTATATAAATTAGGAAGAAGCTTTCAGCTTAATCGTAGATTACTTTGGCTGCACGCTGTGGAGCACTCATATACAAAAGCTGCAGTTTGTTCAGCTCTTGGCATGATGTCACCTTTTTAAAATTAACATAGAGTTATCAAAATGACTGAATTTTAATCAATTTCATTTCTGCAGATTGCCTGATATTTTAAGCTGGCAGAGACTTAGAAACTCAAAAATCACAGTCAATACTTTTTAATGCCTTGGATGTTGAAATCACCTAGTGGTTGGTTTGTGACTTTCAGAACAACATCTTTTAAAAGTTTACCAAACTTTTGTTACGGACAGAATTATTTTTTGCTGTCTTTCTTATCTAATCTTTTTGCATTATTTTGAAAGCTGAAGAACTGAAGACTTCTCATAGCTAGAACCTTAGCTACCTTTATCTGGTTAAACATTTTTCTATTTTTCCTGTATTCCAGCATATCTCTGACATAAGTTTATTGGGAGAGTGGAGGAACACAGAAGAGTTAATATAGATTCTTTTTCTCTTGATAAATAAACCTCCCAGCAAATAACCCTGCAAGAAAACTGTGATTCTCTTTTTAATTTATCCTCTAAAGCATTGTCTAATCCAAATGTTTTTCAACAGCAGTCATCAAAAATTCAGTTTTGTAACAATAAAAGAGGAACATTTTTATATGCAAAGCAACCTTCTGCATAGTGCTTCAAAAATGAAATTAATACCGCATATGTACATTGTTCTTGTTTTTATTACTATTCAGATTAGGTGAATAAAAGATGTCAGTTTTGTTTAATACAAATATTTGTTTGTGACTCCCATATAGAACATAGTGTCAGAAGAGTGGGCTGGCTTTTACCTCTATTAAATAGTTCATGAACTTCTTTTTTTTTCCCTACAGTTTCTCTTATTAAATAGGAAGTGTCAGAAAAAAATTTTTACTTTTTCTCCCAAAGAAAGAAAATGAAATTGTCTTTACCCATTACAGTGTAAAAAATAATTTCCACAGACAGAGGCAATGATCTTGAAAAGTGAGGTACCTTAATTTTTGAAGTAACTTTTTAAGCCAGCCTATTGGCACAGAAGTTTTCTATCCATCTTCAAAAGAAAAAGGAAAGATGTTTTTAGTGTTGTCTGGTCATGCTTTCCACAAGCACAGCATTCAGACTTAGTGGGACCACAGAACACTGCAAGTCTGGTTAGCTGTGTAACTGTTAATGTGCCCTTGAAACAGAACAATGTTGAAGCAGTGTGCTAGTCTGTTATTGTACAAATGCTTATTCATCTTCACAAGAATCTTATTAGAGCTTAAAAGAAATGTTGGTGGGATGTTAGATTACTGGATCCATTAACAAGGAAGGGAATCCAGACCCCCGCTAGTTCTCTAAGCTCCAGCTGACTGAAGGGTAATTACCTTTTAAGCCAGCAATAGTTAATGCCTTCGAGACTGCCTAGTGTAATGGCAGAATGTTTTTCCACGTCTGCTGATCCTAGCAGTCCCTCCAGCTGAGACAGGAGATAAATCTGATTTGCTTTACGAATACCTGAGTGCATTACGTGGAGCCTGTAACCTAGAAGATTACTGAATTCTTCGTGCTAGAAGGACAGTCCATGGTGTGAAAAGCCCTTATCCTTATCCTTGGTGCATGTGCATGCTGTTGTCCAGGACAGTCTCCTCCAGCATGTGCACAGAGAAGACTTGGAGATATTCAAAAGCATCCAGAACCTTCACGAATACCTTGGTCTGTGCAAAACCTGTCCTCACCAAAAAAAAAAAAAAAAAAAAAGGAAAAAAGGCAATAATGTAGTTATGTAGTTGGAACCTGAGACAATTGACACTCTGTTATGTCTGTGTTTTTCTCACCACCTCAAGCTGCTTGTGTCCATTGAGTTTCCTCAGGCTTATGTTTAGACTGTAGCTTCCCAGGGTCATATGTTGCCACTTTTGTTCCCTCTTCAGTCCACAAATAAAGGCATTTTGATATGATTTATTTTTAATACTTCAATAGAACAGTAATATAGTGAATAAGGGAATAACTAATGAGGCTTCTGTTAATTTGACAAATTAGTGGGACATTTTTCTAATAAAACAGTTGAATCCAAGTAATTTCCTTCTGAGAAGGGAAGCAAATGTTTGTATGTGCAAAGCATAAAGGCAAAACACGGTGTAAACAAATGGCAGATATTGTACCTGTCTGCAGTGAATCTGGAAGGGGTTGCAACTTGGTGCAAAGCAAAATGGCTCAGCCCAGTTCCAGTAGGAGCAAATATGGCACAACTAGAGTACAACAGATCATCTATACAAAATTTGCAAAGCAAAAGTCAGTCCCTGGTAGGTTTATGATATTGGAAGGGACTAAAGGGTGAATCTCAAAGCAGAACATGACAATGTACCTAACAAGACCAGAGGAAGTGAATGTATTTTTCATTTGTGCTTCGGTTGTGTTTCATTTAACTTCACAACTTGTCTATAGAACCAACAGTAAAAACACCTGACGTAAAATCCCATTTCACTTGTTAACCAAGAAACAAGGTGAACTTGACTGGAGGGAGTAATAATCTACTGAGGGAATGTAGACATGTACCGACAGCAAGGTTTTCATGAAAATGTTAAATGTGTAGACTCCACAGGCTGTGAACCCATTCAGTCCAAGTATTGCCCCAAAAAATCATTTTTTTTTTGTGGAATCGATGACAGGGTAGTGACATATAGCATTATGTAGAGAATTTTGATAGGTAGAAGGGATGATGTTCAAACAGAAACTCTTATCCTTTGATAAACTGTGGCTGCATGTCTGATGATGTTGTCAAGACTGACCTCAAAAGGCCTTGGCTGTCGACTGAGTTGCCAGTTAATAATCCTTAGATCTGAAAATGTGCCCTTCATAGTTATGCTATGGGTGGGGCAGAACAGACAAAAGAGGCTGAAGTTCCCGGAAACGCAAACTCTTAACATTGACCCCATGAAATCCAAGTGAGGTGTTGGCTAGCTGCCAAGAAATGCAAAAATTCTTGAATTGCATCTCAGCTTCCAGTGAGTTAGCTGATAGCTCCTAAAAGGTCACAGTCTTCATCCCTCAGAAGGCTTGAAACCTGAAATGCTTAGGGGCATCCCCCATAGTCCCTGAGATACAGCAGACAGCAGGGGGGAACCAAAGGTAGTCAGGCCTGTAGGAACAGAGGTAGTGCTGGGTGGAAACCATGTAATATGTAGAAGAGAACCTTCTGAAAACTGAACCTGTTCAATGACTTCCTTCTGGCCTCAGAAACTTAATTTAGTCTCCTGTTTAAAACAACTGAATAAATTCAAAGTGTTTGCTCATAAAACAGAAGATATCAGACATTGGATGAGAAGAAGGTACACAGGACTTGGAGATAAAACACGAGGAACAGCTGCAGGGCAGGACACCAGGACTGCAGCTGTTGGACATCCAGCAGTTTGTCTGCATGGACGCTGATCTCGCATCCACCTTGTTCCCCAGACATTGCTGAGAATGGCAGCCCCTGTCTTCAGGCAGATGGGAATGATCTTGCAGGAGAACATTGCCATCAGACACAGAAAGCTTTATAAAAAGGTTTTTACAGTGTGTTACAAAAAGTGCTTACTGGAATAGCTTGAAGGCCTGAGTTCAGAAATGTAGTTTTAGGTGCACCACTAAGTCAGAAAGGATGTCTCTGCTGCAGGAAATGTGCTGGAGAACCTGTGTTTTCCTTAAACGGGCTGTACTTCTTCCTGTTAATGGCTGAGAAAGTGAACTGATTATTTTTACTCTGATTATCAGTTTCTCACAGTGTATCCTTTTAGGTCTGCAGCACAATATTGTCATCAGGAGTTGACATTTTGTAGGCATTTGACATCAAGCTATCTTTCACAGCAGTGTAGAGTTGGACCTCTCTGTGATGTGGTAGGTCTCCCTTACAAGTCGTGGCCCTATTTATCTATATATGTGGCCCTTACAGCATTAATAGCTTTTGCTGGGATTCCTGGGGAATAGAAAGTGACTCACTTTCTGACCAATCTGTTGATCAAATGCCTTAGAAAGCTGAGGTAGCTCTGGTATCTACACTGTTCCTCCCTGATAGCTCCAATGCTGTCATGGATGGCTCCAATGCCAGGGTGTCTAGTTGTGCTCTTGAATCCAGTCTGCTTTCATCTTGATAGAAGTACTAATGTGTTATCTGCTGTGTTATATGACATGATATTTTCCTTGTTAGGGAGCTGACAACAATATATACTTTTGTACTAGATAAGAAACAGCAAGAAGTTACACTGTCCATGCCTCGATGAAGTGGATTATACACATCATTATTATTTATTTGTGCAGTCCAACTTCTTAGTTTTGTCTTTACTTCCAATGTATTTGCTATAATACACAATAATACTATTTGTAAGCTATCAGACTGTCATTACACAGCTTTAGCTTTAGTCTGCTCCTTCCACCTGCATTTAATCACAGATTAAAGTCAGTGACTAGACAAGAGATTTATTTACAGATGCTTACCTATATATACACTGTTTCAGTTGTGGAAGGACAACCAAAATTTACTTGATAAATTACTAGGTGAACTTACCATGTCTAACATTTTCACATCTATGCAGGCTCCAGGATGGATAGATGTATGCATCAGAAGAACAGGAATGAGTGTACAAACAAGTCATTTGCTTCCAGTATAGGTCACTCCTTAAATACTACTGAGACAGCATTTGTGGAGACCTGTTCCACTAAAGTTCACTGATAAAAAGGGCTACAAGGGAGATATAGTTAACTATAAATGACAGCAAGAGTAATTAAGAAGAACATGCCATAAAAGAAGAAATTAGTAAAAAAAAAGTAAGAACTCTCTTTTAATCAACCCACCATCCTCGGTGTGTCATCCACATGCTATACAAGTATAAGTACAGTGGATTCCTCTTCCATTTCCTCCTTTCGTTAATTCTGTTTCAATCTGATAATTCTTCATGCATATTTAGGGATGTTCTGTGGGGATGATTTGCAAAGCTAAGAAGACAATTGCAAGCTTGCTTTTCATTTTTTGGGGGGGAATTTGTTACAGGTCCTGAAAATCTCAGTCTGGTATGTGACTATTGATTTCATTCAAGTACTTAGAAATAGCCCTGCAGTTCTTTCAGTGGGTAAAATTATAAGGTGAATTTAGAATACATTCCTCATTCCTGAGCACTTTGCAGTGATTTAATGGGAGTAACTCAAATAGTGCAAATAATACAACCCTGTCCAAATGCAAACACTTCTTCATCTTCCTTGTTTTCTTAGCAATAATTGGTTAAAGGAGAACTTTTCCTTGTTTCCACTGTTTGACAATGAAGTTGTTCCCCTTCCTGAACCCTTCTCAGATGATGTTTAAATTACCAAGAGGTTTTGAAGCTTAATGCAAAAGTAGCTATAACCTATCATGAACTTTGCTTTACTCCATGCTTGCAAAGATTTGTGCAATGCTTAACTTTGAAATCTTTGTGGAACAAAGTGCTTGGCTTTGAAAACAAAGCTGTAACATATAGCCTGGTTGCCTTTTTTGTTGTTTGTCTTGGGTTTGGGTTTTTTTCTTAATGAGTAGAAAATTTCATAGCTTCAGAGTTGTGGACGGGGGGGGTTTCCACAGAACTATTGGCCTAACATAGTCCATTTATTTATGAATTATACTTTTATACTTTAGCAGAAGTTATGATCTCTCCAAGGTTTAAGCATCTGCCTTATGTACTGAATTGGCTCCTGGACCTCAGTGAAATGGAATGAGTGCCTAGTCTGTGGTTTTGGTTTTACACATAACTAGATTAGCTTCCAGCATATCACTGGGGCCACCAGTATAAGAGTAATTTTGCTTTTGTACTCTCACAGCCCAGCCAAAACTGAATCAGCCTGTTCGATATATAATAATTCAAGTGAGAAGCGTATCAGCGTAAATAATGTTAAACAAGGTATTGTGGCAACTCTGTATATCCAAAGAATAATCAAAGTCTTATATTGCCTCAACACCTGCTACTATTCAAAGTCTGTTCTTTGATGACAGCAGGCTGAACTGGTGCTGGAGAAAGTAACTGTACTTAATTCAGTTGCATTAGAGGGTCGAAATCATTGCTGCACACAGCTAAGGTCATGGCAGAGCCAAGTAGCTGGGGCACAGATCTTTGTTCATGCTCTGCCGGGTTCAGTAATCCACGGAGGGTGTGGACTCTCTTTGTATTTCCAGATGGTTCACTCTGGTGAAAACGCTAATCGTGCTCTGGCCAGCAGCATCAGCTGTGTTGGCAAAAAACAAAGCTGGGGATTACATGGCAGATGCCGCCTGCTGCACAGCACAGGGCCCTGGTATTTTCTGCCTTCCTCAGGATGCCGTGTAGCCTTGTGAGTTGAATGACAGGGGGCAAGATGTTGAAAGTGAGAACAAAGACTACACGTTGCCCCACTTGGCTTGATGTGTTACTTGGGGTGCATGAGATGGGGACAATTAAATTTCAGTTCTGCGTCACTTACACTGGGGTTGGCCATCTGCCCTGCAGACCTCCTAACTGGTCAGCCTCCACCTAACCAAAGGCTAGACCCTTTGCTGAAGCACCTACTTCGGTGGTGCATCTGCCCTAGGCTTACACCATGGACAAAATGAAGAGAGACCTCTCCAGAGGCTTCCTCACCCCTTTCTGCGGTCTGAATTGCCCTCTGGAATTGCTAAGTCTCTCTCTTCGGACTGTAGGCAGAAAACAGGACAGCTAGGCTTTTAAAATAAGCTTTTCATCTAACAGTGTAACAACAGGTAGCATGAAGTTAAGGTGGGTGTTTCTTTACCATATGGAATAAAAATCTCATGCATCTTGCACTGCACTCCATTTGTGCACACTTCTCTTTCTCACATGCCCCCAGTTCAGTCACCACCAGAATTGGTAGAGGTAGATAATCCTAGCTGTTCTCAGAAGGACGTATACTTGTACAAGCCACAGCAACAACAAAGCAACGCTTTGCTTCCATCTCCCATTCTATCTGGCAGCTACTGGGCTTCATATTTGTTTTAAGATCTGTCTCTGCTTTCTTTACTCGGTTGCACTAAGAATGTAAAAGTGCATCATCTGTTTATTTGACATACCTTTCTGTAAGTTTTGATTAGCCTGTGGAAGAGTATGAATGGGTGTTCTACTATCTTAGAGTACCTTGTTGACTAGCAGAGGGACTCAGGGTGGTCTGGTTTGTGGTTGACAAAAAAACCCTGTGCTGTCTCCATCCAAAAAAACCATGGCTGGTCCATGGAAGGGTCTCAGTTTCTTACTTGAACCAGCAACTTATCTAGGAGAAGCCAGCTCAACATCTCTGGGATAACTCATGGGGAAGACAATCCCCCTGCCACACTGAAGTGGCTGAAGCCAGGTTGCAGGAGAGCAGAGCAGAAGCTACTCATGAGGAGGACACAAAAATAATGAGGAATGCAAAAAGTATGAGGAATGCACAAAACTATGCAGAGTAAAGAAACCACAAAAATAATTCATGCAGGAAGCAGAAGGGAAAATGGCATCAGTTCCTTCAGGATAAATGCATTTTGCGGAGCAAGGGCTCTCTCTCTGGTCTGGTAAAAATACTTCTGGAGTGGGAAAGTCATGAGATTAATGTGAAAGGTAGTTCAGCCCAGGGCAACAGCAGTGCAGTTCTTCAAAATTAAGTATGGTTTGGGAGATGCATGCCAGCCTCATATAACTCTCAGCCTTAGGAAAGGCTGAGAGAGCTGGGACTCTTTAGCCTGGAGAACAGAAGGCTGAGGGGAGACCTTATTATGGCATACAAGTATCTAAAGGTGGGTTGAAGGAGGATGGAGCCAGCCTCTTTTCAATGGTTCCAAGTGACAGGACGAGGGGCAATGGGCACAAGTTGGAACATAGGAAGTTCCCTTCAAATGCACGGAAACACTTCTTTACGGTGAGGGTGACAGAGCACTGGCACAGGCTGCCCAGGGAGGTTGTGGAGTCCCCTTCTCTGGAGATTTTCAAGACCCGCCTGGATGCAGTCCTGAGTAATGTGCTCTAGGCAATCCTGCTTTAGCAGGGGAGTTGGACTAGATGATCTCTAGAGGTCCCTTCCAACTCTGAAAACTCCGTGATTCCGTGACTCCGTGAACTCACACCGCCTTGGACTTGTTGCCCGGAGGACAAGTTGCCCCAGTCTATGTGGTGGGGGGAAAGGCCACATATAACTCCATTGCTGCATGTTTCTCACTGCCATTGCATGTCTGCCTGTTCAGGGAAGGGAGCAAGGAGCTGACTGCAAGAGAAAGAATCCCTGTTCTAAAGTAATGGGAAGGTCACAGGAAAAATTATGGCAGTTGCCAGGAGCATGTTTAAAATGTCTGATCAAAGGAAAAACAATTTCAGTGAAACATTTAGTTCACTTAGCTTGCATGATGCTAGGCAAAAAGAGTAATTATTGCAAGTAGTAAACATGTAATTGTGTACATGCTGCTCTCTGGTTCACAGGATCACCAAAATGGTGGTAATGTTAATTAAAAGTATTTTAAAAAGGAGAACTGCTTGGAATTGTTTCCCCCCTGCAATGAGATTTTATGAAATGACATTTTGATATAGAAAATGGTTATGATTAAAATTTTCAGTGATAAACTTTAAACTAAAATTTTGCTTCACAAAATTATTTTGCATGTTCATTCTTCCAAATGGTTGTTTTAAATGGGTTAATTTCCTTTTCTAAATCTGATTTCTTTGTTTATTTCATAATTTGATTGTATCTGTTTCTTTCATTCCCCTTGTCTGTTCTTGTCATGGAATGCAAGAAGATGACTACTATAAGGGTTTTTTTTATTAATTTTTCCTTTTGACAGGATAACTCTGAAAATAAGCTGATCTTTTAAAAGTATTACTTAATGCTTTGGGTTCCAGAGCAAAAATATAAAATAATAAAAAAAAAGGGAGAAATTGGGAGTAAAGATACTCAGTGTCTTGAAACCCCAGTACTGAATGTCAACGTGAATTAGCTTCCTCCCTCTCCTGTGTATACACAGAGCCCACTTCAGAGCTGCTCTGAAAGTGAACTTAAGAGACAGCTTAATACTTCCCTCAGAATCAGGACAATGAATAAGGTGGTGTTCAGTTTACTTATATACACCTGTCTCCTTACCCTTTCATTTCAGACATATGCTTTGTGCTGCCTCACCATTTCTTTTTTCAAGCATTCACAAAGGGCAGCTATTTTAAATGATTTATTAGAGCACAAGTACTTATGGAAAAGATTCAACTGTGAATTCATTCTGCAATTGGTTGACAGTAGTTTGGCTGAACTGTCAATTAAACAAATTGCTTGAGTGTGTTTCCAAATCTCTTTATTCTCCAACAAATGAAGTAAAAAACACTCTGAAGGCCAGAGTTGGCCCACAGGGAGTATTTAACAGTGGAAAAAAAAAAAAACACATGTAACCTTTTCTAAGGTAAAATCTTCACACAGGTTAGTAACTGGCTATATTTCTGTCAATTATTTTCCCATTCCACCTGTTCTTCAGCAGCTAGAACTACTCCTAGCAGATCTTCGCATAGCATTAGATTAACATTTTCCATTTCTACAGTGGTTTATTCACCACTGCATCTGCCTTTTGCAGATGAGTCAGTTATCTGCTGGCAAGTGAACATCATATGAGCTCAGAGCAAGAACATCATGTAAGACAGCCAGTTTTATTGCTTGTAATTGTCACTCATTTTACAGGAAAATCTTAAAGGTTCTCTTGAAATAGCAGAAACAGATGTGGAGTTTTTCATTTTTTCATTTCATTTTCTGAGAGGTCATATCTCTTTCTCTCTCTTTGTAGTACAAGGCTAGCTATACACCTGTCTTGTCCAGCAACACAGCACAGTCTTGTATTGTGTTGCTGGCTAGACTTTTTCCTAAGTCAAAATGACCATGAGGGAATACAGGGAGTAAGACGCCAGTGTAATTTTAATATGTTTCAAAGGCAGGGTTGTGGTTTTGGCAGATGGTGAAATGAAAACTCTAATTGCATGAATCTTTAAAGTCATATGGTACACTTCAGCTTGAAGCCTGAGACAGTGAAAAGACATGGAAATCTTTCTTCTAGTACCTCTGGATTCAATTCAGGATACTGAGACATTCAGGATCATGCTGGAGGCCTTTTCTTTGCACCCTTGTCTTTCCCTCAGCAGCCTTTATGCTGGTGTTTTCCCTGTTTCTCATCGCTAAGCAACAACCTGGTGACCTGGATGCATCTGCATATGTGGGTGCTGGGAGGACTGCTTGGGCTGGAGCAGTCACTTCCTCCTCCTCCTCTCTGCTTTCCCTTCCATCCCTCCAGCTTCTTCTCCCCTTTCCCTTCAGGCAGAAAATAAGACCATTTCTCTCCTATGACAATGCCTGGCAATAATGTTCCTAACCCACTCCCTTTGACATCATGGGAATATGTCCTCTCTGGTCCAGCCTAATGGACAGCAAGAGCCATTTTGAAAGCAGCTTCTTTGCATGATTTCTTGCAAAATCGGCTGAAGGTTGGCATTTGTTGGTTTTGGTTTTGTTTGTTTGTTGTTTTTTTGTTTTTTCTTTTTAAAAAAAGGCCATTTCCAAAAGATTCAGAAGCTTAGGCTTAAAGTTAAGCTCTTTACAATGAGCAAAGTTTTTGGCAGAGAAGCAGGAGTCACTTATTTTAGCTAATGGGCTTGCTGTGCTTCCTGATACCAAAAGAAATATATGCATTTGAAGAGATGCATATCAAGCAACTAGGATCATTTCTGTAGTGGTCAGTGCCAGCAGTACAAGCAGAACTTCTAGAAGCACTGGCTGATGACTTCTGAATGTTTCTGGATGTACATGAAAAAGGGAGAATTTCTGTCCTCTGTTCCCTACAGAGAAGATCCACATCACCCTCCCCATGCCCAAAGATGGCCGCAATGTCATGAAATGTCCTGTCAGCAAGAGGTTTAAGTGTGGGAGATGCTGTTTCTCCATTTGACATAAGGGTTCTATTAGATCAGTTAACATCATTCACAGCATATGAAGCGGTAACAGAAAGGAGGGGTTCGTGTTTGGAAAAATAATTAGCTACTTTCGTAGGACTGCTGTTGAGTAACCCACATTTTCAGTTGTGGTGAGAAGTGTTCAGAATGGCCCCAGTTGTTCTATACACTAGAGCTTTCGGTCAATGCTGTATACAGGGTAGTCACTGCTGCCAAGTGGCAGCTAGTCTGGCATATAAAAAAGTCAGCACTTAATCCCCCAAAATAAACCTCCCAAACTATTAGTAGTACAACAAGATGCCATTTTTCTTCTCTTTAGTTTTAGAGAGGGAAGTAACCTCAAGGGACGGGAGTTTCAAAGTACTGATTGAGGAGAAAAATCCTTGTCTAATGCAGCTAATGGGTTTATAATTTTTAGTGCCTGTATGAATATTCACACAAAAAGACAACCTTAGTCTAAATCTTCTTATGAAATCATGAGAAAAGAAGCTTCCAAGTTTGAAACTTAATTTCTCTTGACTCATTTAACATTTCAGTTATAACTTTCTTAAAATATCATAAGTTTTTTTTTTTCAGTTTATGTCATAATAATAGTAGGCAAGGGACTGGCACGTGAAAAGAGGCATCATCACAAGTAGAAGTAAAGGATATTTTGAGGGAGTGAACTGGTTGGTCAAGGAGGACACAAATCTCTGGAAACCAGACGAACATTTTAGGTGCTTAGTTTTGTGGCGGCATCATGAAACTTTTGGGTCATCAAAATTATGTCCTCTTTCAAGTTCTTACTGGTTTATTTATAAAGTAAATATTATGCACTGAAACAATAGGTAGACAGTAACATGCAGTAAATAGGTTACTGATTAGTGCAGAGATGTTTGGACACCCATTTTAAGAAATGAAAGCATATATTACCAATCAGACTTTATTCCAACCAGCTGCCCAGCATTTTTAATTGACACCTTGGGTGGGATTTTCAGAAGGACTCAACTGTGCTCTATTTTTTTCACTTCAAAAATCAATAGAGATTTTACCATCTACTTTAGTGGAAGGTCTTTTCAAACAGCTTCTTTTCTGTTGTTCCATTCATGTTGCACTTTACTGGAGTTTGAAAGCTGGAACTGTTAAAACTATCTGGGGTACTGCTGCCATTTTGACACCACACTAGCTCGTGTTTCAAGATCTAGTACCAGGCTTCAGAGGTGATTTCTGCCTGAACAGAACCACCCCAAGACCCTAGCCTTCATCCCATCTTTCAAAGCCTTCAAAAAATAAGGTGATCAAGTATATCAGAAATGAATACTAAAGCTACACAAGCTACTTTCTATGTGCCTGCCACACACTTCTGCTTTGGCAAACGCAGAAAATCTTTAGAATCTGATCTTCAGAAGCCACCATTATTTCTTTGGCATCTTTGATACCTTTGAATAGACTTCTCTTTAACAAGAGTTAGGATCTATCTGACTATGTCATGTTGCAAGTCCTAGGACAGTAACTGGAAAATAATTCTATGCTCTCTAAATATGTTGAAGATTCCTGTGTATGTTAATTTTTTTTTTAATTATTTTTGGGTTTTTTTTAGGAAAACTATTGTATACTGAAGAAATAGGGAAATTGTAGGACGGGGGGAGAAGGAATAAGAAATGAAATAATTAAAAAAATCTGGTTTTTACCTCTCTGAAAGATTCATTTAGCCCTAAGTTATACACTGTTTTCTGGCTGTTTTCTGTGTTCTTATGTAACTGTTATTTTCCTCAGAAATTAATTGTCTTAATTTGGGTAGCATTGAGTTATTGCTTTCCACAACAAGTTCAAGGTTATCATGCCAACTGTTTGTCTCCTTTAATGTGGCTCTGAAATATGCATTATTATTATGATGATGATTGGAGGATCTTTACAAAAACACACAAAACCACAGTATCAGATACTCCATGTTACAGTCATAATTAAGAAGAAAGGCGTTTGTTTTTTTGATAATACATAAATGCTTAGGTACATACTCACCCATGTGGCTGATAGTTAGCATCAAAATGACAACACACCCTTTCTCTATGGTTATCCTTAGCTCTTAATATGTGTTACCACACTCATCTGTTCTGTTCTTGGGCAATTTCAAATCCCTTCAACTCATGGTCTCTCATAAACTTTCAAGACAGGTTAGCCTCCCTAATTGCTAAAGAATTGAGAATCCTGAGGCAGCTAGACTGTCTTTTACTTACTGCTGCAGTAACTGGGGTGCCTGAATTCTTGGTCAGTTTTCTCTAAATTGTTTTGGGCAAACATAATAATATGTAATTTGATTAACATTATTAGATATTTCTTGAGTGTCTAGCAGTGGATTACTTCTTTTCCTTCTTGGAAAGATGGTGATAAACTACCTGGACACCCACAGAATTTTGTACCTGTTTTCCAAACAAGTATCAGCTTGTACATTCTTCTTAGGAACTGTGAATCAGCTCTCCATGTGTTCCTGTAATGCTATAGCTTACAACGCAATTCTCTCAACTGTGTTAAGCTAAAAAAAAAAATCCTTCCAGTATACATTTCTCTTTGATAGTCATTTTACGTTACCATGGAACCAGTAAAAAATGGGGAGGGGAAGAATAACATCAAACCAAGTGGAAATATTTTTTATTTAAGTAGACATAAAGGAAAACATATTCTGAGATTGTAGACTGCCAATTTCCTGGCATCTTCACATGAAGCAGCACTGCAGTATTTGCTAACTGTTAAGAAATTTGTATTTAATTTCCAGGCATAAAAATCTCATTAAGCTCAAGTTATCATTGATAGTAGAGCTCAGTCATTTAAAGGTGGAAGGGAGTATTATGGAGAGATTGTAACTCTCTTAAAAAAATTCCTAAATCTGGGTGTTAATAAGTTAGACTGATAAAACAGCTAAGAAGAGGAAAGCATGTCAGAGATGGAGTACAACCCCAGGCAACTCTCCGATTAGGCTTGGATTTAAAGCTACCCTGTGGAGTTTCTAATCAGAACTCGTTCAGGTTGCCCTCTATTTGTAGTGACATGGTTTGGAGCCCAAACACGATTATTTTATTTTCTCATTCTGTTGCTTCATCATTTATTTTCTCCCCAGGATGATATGCCTCATATTCCTTAATGAAGTCAGCAGGAGCTGTGAGGGCAGATCTTCAGGTGGTGTAAATTTATCCCCATCATCCCATTACCCCTCATCAAAGAGCAGGCCCACTCCTGTCCGACCTCACACTTTTTCCAGCCAGAGACTACTTGATGTGACCTGACTTAGTTTAATTTCAGTTGATGTGTTTTTCAAGACAGGCAGTTACTATAACTTAACGGAGTGGTTTCTAGAAGATAGTATCTCTAGTAAAGATCATGTTTGAGCCCAGAAGGGCATTCGTACAGAATCAGATTAACATTTTATGCTATTAGCTGCTATAGAAGCTTGGCATTTTTGATTCCTGAGGAAAAAAGAAATGCACCAAGTGATTTCCCACCAAAATGGCAAAAGCATTTCCATGTAAGTCATGATCTCCCTCAAGCATTTTTGAACTGCAAAGTAAGCGTTTGGGCATTGTTATTAACATAATCAACAAGATTGCATTGCCTTCTAAAATTAGGTTCTTCCAAAGCATACCCCTACCCCATGGTAGGTCACTGCAATCTTCAGTTTAGTGATCCTTTTCTGTCCCAAGGCAAAATAGGTGAAATTAAAGTGTATGACTAATTAATACAGTAACTTAAACAGAGAGCAATAAATCAGACATGCCTTGACTCTCTACTTTTTATTGTGTTAGTTTGTCTGTTTAATCCTTTCAAGCCTACTAGCACAGCATGTTTGAGAGTCAGGAGTGTTTCAGAGTAAGAGGGATAGCCCATAGCGTTTATTTGTCTGGTTCTTTTACTTTTTTAATGTCTTTTTAGGATGTTGCTTGGCATATGTCTTACCTGCCTACTCTGAAGACAGGTTGACTCCACATCCTTTTTTGGAGATCTCAAGCTCCTGCTAAGAGCTGTAGGCTAAGCTCCAGAGTAGGGAAAGAGCTGAAGTGTTTTCTGCACCCTACCTTGAGACCTGCATTTTTTATCTTGGGTTTTGTTTTGTTTTGTTTTTTTTTTCTCAGACTGGATCTGGACAAAGATCAACTGCTGCAACTTAAATCATCACCAATTCTCTTAAGCTGGTCTTTTTCCTGAATCACAGTACTGATTCTTTTGAGAGGGAATTACTCAGACTTTAACTATAGGTTCACTTTGCCTTAAACTTTGAAATGCTTTTTGTTTCTTTCTTTTTTTTACCTAGTTATATCAGAGTTGGGATCTTATTTTGAGAACAAGTAAATGCATTTAAAAAAGAAAAATAATCTACATGACATAGAAAAGAGAAAGGATATTGGGGTAGCATAAATCTCTAGCTATAATTATTTGTCTTCCGTAGGAGCAGCAGTTGATCAAGCAGTTCAGCTGTGGTGTATTAACATGCAAGTGTTACCAGTTGAATTCCAGGCAAATTCCTGTGTGTTTTCGCCTCCATTGCATACTGTTTATTTTAAAAAGAGAGAGAAGGAAGAACCTGAGTTTGGAAGATGCTGCAGAGAAAAGTGAAAAAAAAAAAAAAAAAGTGAAAACGTATGAACAAAGAGAGATTCAGTATCAGTTGTATTGCTGCTTCTAGACTTGGCACAAGACTCTCCACAGAAGCTCCTTGTGTCCAGGATTTATATCTCAGCTGTAAATTGAACTGAAACAGGAACTGCCATACCTCAGGGTTATGGTGGGTTTATCCCCTCAATGCCCCACGTTTTTTTTAATAAGAGAGGTATAGGGGTAATAATATGGGCTTTGAAAAAATGCATTTGTATGCAAATGTATGGTCTTTTATTTTAAGAGAAAATTGACAGTTGTGGGGTGAGTGAGAGTTGCCTGGGTTTGAGCTGTGATGAATAGCATGCTGTGGCACAGAGCTGAGCTGGGCCATGGGGTTGGTGAGGTTGGAAGGGACCTCTTGAGATTGACCAGCCCACCACCCCTGCTGGGACTGGTCTTCTTTAGTTTAGGTACAAGGCATTATGCATTCAATGGTGTCCTGCAACAAAAATACTCTGTAACAGCTTCTGGAAAACTTTGCTAAAGAATTGAAAGAGAAACAAGGAGATAACAAAGCAAGTTTAAGTAAACCGTTTACACCCTAGCATTCCTGTGAAACCGATGCCTTGCACCATGCAGTAAGTAGGCTATGGGGATTTTTTAGCCACCATTTGAAGAATGGGTGTTATTTTTGTAGATGTTTTTAGGGATGCAGTAGTGGGACAGGATATCACATTCTCAGATGGCATTTGAAACTGCAAGAGGGAGAGAGCACTCAGGACTTGACAGGAGTCATGAGAAGACTCATTAATTTACATTAAAAGCTGAGTCAAGAAGTGCATTGATTTTCAGCTCTCTGATACGTGAGAGTCGTGTTATAACCTTTCACAAAGTCTAGCACAAGGAACATTTCATGACTAATTCTGCTGCACTTGTTCTATTGTGCAGGTAAATCTCTGAGCTCCTGTGCCCCAGGTTGAAATTCCCATGGCTAAGCCCGGGAAGCTGAAGTCCCCAAGGCTGCCTGCTGGGCAACTTTATTTCCAGAAGGTTTCTTCATCACAGTGAGCTTATAGAAGTCCTGAGGCCTTCAGCTGAAGGGCGTTGCAAGGTAGTAATTACACCTTAGTTATATGTGAAGCCAGTGCAGAGCAGGAACAAGCCTCGGTGCCGTATTTTGATATGCCAACTGTATTAAAACCAGGGTCTTTTCTTACTGAACCATCCAAATGAATGTTAGCAAGGTCAACAGTATATACCTGTATTCAATTATCCAAAGTTTGAAGGTTAAAATTGTATATTGTGGACTGATGTGATCTATGTTTAAGTCAGAAAGAAAGCATAAGACTGCATTCACCCATAATTTGATTTAAATCCTCTTTGGGCAGAAATGAAACTAAGGGTGTTCAGGACCTTGCTGTTGAGAAATTGTTTTCTTAATGTTTCCTATCTGTGAAGACAAGTGCTAAGTCTGATTGAAGCCTTACTGAAGAAGCAAGGTACATTGAAATGCTTTTATTTAAAATTTACATCAGGAACACGATGGATGAAAATCGATTTCCTGTCTGAATCAAGGAACAAGGATGGCTACTTTTTTCCCTTTTTATCATCTGCACTTCTCTTTAACAAGTCCAGCTCCTGGAGTCCATTACTACATCTCCTCTTTTTCACAGAATCACGGAATCTTCAGAGTTGGAAGGGACCTCTAGAGATCATCTAGTCCAACTCCCCTGCTAAAGCAGGATTGCCCAGAGCACATTACTCAGGACTGCATCCAGGCGGGTCTTGAAAGTCTCCAGAGAAGGGGACTCCACAACCTCCCTGGGCAGCCCGTGCCAGTGCTCTGTCAGCCTAACCATAAAGAAGTTTTTCCATGTATTTGAACGGAACTTCCTATTTTCCAACTTGTGCCCATTGCCCCTTGTCCTGTCACTGGGAACCACTTTTTTCAAAAGAGTTCTGCCCATATGTTTAGGGAGAAAAGCTTGACATTATGCATCTTAAGCTTAATAGTATGAACCTTAAACTCTCTATGCTTAGGAAAGTGAAACAAATACATCCTACTATGTACTCCAGTGCCTTCAGATATTATCCTGATTACTGTCCATGTCAGATTGCCTCAACAACCCTAAGCCAGAGGAGTCAAAACTGTCCCTGCACACAGCAAAGGAGAGGGAAGCCTGACTGCAGCATGCAATACAGAGAAGCATAGCAGATCAATGACTGGCTCTGAGCCTGGTGCTACTGGCAGGGCTTTGGGTTCTTTGACCATGGCTTGATTTATAGAACACCTGGTGGTAGCAGATGGGAAAAGCTTCCTCACAGGAGGAAAACGGTTCTAGGACTAGAATTAGCAGGGATCATTGAGAGAGCTTTAAACTAGATTGGAAGGGGGGTGGGAATGTAACTGGGCTGGCTAGAGAGGCACCTGGCTATAGTAGTTCAGCACTGGTGGGGCAGAGTGCTAGTATTTTTGAGAATCAGAAGGCCCACCACCCCTCTGGGGCAAAAACTACACACTTAATGGCCTCTCTGAAATGCTTATACACTAATGCATACAGCATGGCAAACAAACAAGAAGAATTAGAGATCTGTGTGCGGTCACAGGGCCATGATCTCATTGCAATTACTGAGACATAGTGGGATAGCTCACATGACTGGAACGCTATCATGGAGGGCTATGTTGTCTTTAGGAAAGATAGGCCAGCAAGGCGAGGTGGTGGAGTTGCTCTTTATGTGAGAGAGCAACTGGAATGTATTGAGCACTCCCTGGGGGCGGATGAAGAGCCAGTTGAGAACTTGTGGGTAAGGATTAAGGGGCAGGGTAATATGACAGACGCTGTTGTGGGTGTCTATTACAGGCCATCTGGTCAGGATGGGGAAGTTGATGAGGCCTTCTACAGACAGGTGAAAATTGCCTCACAATCACAGGCCTTGGTTCTCATGGGGGACTTCAACTACCCTGATATCTGCTGGGAAGGCCACACAGCTGGGCACGTACAGTCCAGGAGGTTCCTCCAGTGCATTGTTGATAACTTTTTGACTCAGGTGGTGGAGGAGCACACAAGGAGTGGTGTACTGCTGGACCTAGTACTGCCAAACAAAGAGGGACTGCTGGAGGATGTTAAGGTTGGGGCAGACTTGGCTGCAGTGATCATGAGAAGATAGAGTTCAGGATTAATTGCTGTATGCACAAAAGTACAAGTAGGATTGAAACCTTGGACTTCAGGAGGGCTAACTTTGATCTTTTCAAGGAATTGCTTGGAGAAATCCCATGTGTCAGGGCTCTAGAGTGTAGGGGGGCTCAAGAGAGCTGGCTGATATTTAAGTATCACTTCCTCCAAGCTCCAGATCAGTGCATCCCCAATAGCAAGCACTCAGGCAAGGGAAGCAGGTGACCTGCATGTTTGAACAAGGAGCTTCTGAAAAAACTCAGGTAGAAGAAGAAAGTTTACAATATGTGGAAGAAGGGACTGACTGCTTGGGAAGAGTATAAGAATGTCGTTAGAGTATGCAGGGATGAAATGAGGAAAGCCAAGGCTGCCCTGGAATTAAATCTTGCAAAGGATGTGAAGGTCAACAGGAAGGGTCTCTTTAAGTATATAGGAGGCAAAAGGAAAACTAGGGAAAATGTGGGCCTGCTGTTGAATGAGACAGGTGCCATGGTGACAGATAAATGCAGAGAAGGCAGAGTTGCTGAATGCCTTCTTTGCTTCTGTCTTTACTGCTTGGGCCAGCCCTTGGGAGTCCGAGACTTTGTGTGTAACAGAGAAAGTCTGGAGGAAGGAAGACTTTCCCCTGGTTGAGGAGGAACAAGTTAGAGAACAGTTAAGTAAACTGGACATCCACAAATCCATGGGGCCTGATGGGATGCACCTGCGAGTGCTGAGGGAGCTGGCGGAAGTCATTGCTGAGCCACTCTCCGTCATCTTTGATAGGTCCTGGAGATCAGGTGAGGTGCCTGAGGACTGGAGGAAATCCAATGTCACTCTAGTCTTCAAAAAGGGCAAGAAGGATGACCCGGGAAACTACAGGCCAGTCAGCCTCACTTCCATCCCTGGAAAGATGATGGAACAGTTCATTCTGGGTGTCATCTCCAAGCATCTGGAGGAAAAGAAGGTTATCAGAAGTAATCAACATGGATTCACCAAGGGGAAGTCATGTGTGACTAATCTGATAGCCTTCTATGATGGCATGCCTGGATGGGTGGTTGAGGGGAGGGCAGCGGATGTTGTCTACCTTGATTTCAGCAAGGCTTTTGACACTGTCTCCCACATCATCCTCAAAGGCAAGCTTACAAAGGGTGGGTTAGATGAATGGACAGTGGGGTGGATGGAACAGTGGCTGACAGATAGAGCTCAGAGGGTTGTGGTTAGTGGTGCAGAGTCTAGTTGGAGGTCAGTAACAAGTGATGTCCCCCAGGGGTCATTACTGTGTCCAGTCCTGTTCAATATATTCGTCAATGACCTGGATGAAGGGATAGAGTGTACCATCAGCAAGTTTGCTGATGACACAAAACTGGGAGGGGTGGCTGACACGCCGGAAGGCTGTGCTGCCATTCAGCATGACCTGGACAGGTTGGAGAGTTGGGCAGGGAGAAACCTTATGAAGTTCAACAAGGGCAAGTGGAGTGTAGTGCACCTGGAGAGGAATAACCCCATGCATCAGTACAGGTTGGGGGCTGACCTGCTGGAGAGCAGCTCTGTGGAAAGTCCTGGTGGACAACAGGATGACTGTGAGCCAGCAAGCCAAGAAGGCCAATGGCATCCTGGGGTGCACCAAGAAGAGTGTGGCCAGCAGGTCGAGGGAGGTCATCCTTCCCCTCTACTCTGCCCTGGTGAGGCCGCATCTGAAGTATTGTGTCCAGTTCTGAGCTCCCCAGTTCAAGAGGGACAGGGAACTGCTGGAGAGGGTCCAGCAAAGGGCCACAAAGATGATTAGGGGACTGGAGCATCTTTCTTATGAGGAAAGGCTGAGGGACTTGGGTCTTTTTAGTCTAGAGAAGAGAAGACTGAGGGGGGATCTTACAAACGCTTATAAATACTTAAAGGGGGGGTGCCAGGTAGATGGGAACAGTCTTTTTTCAGTGGTACCCAGTGACAGGACAAGAGGTAATGGGCACAAACATTAATATAGGAAGTTCCATCTAATCATGAAGAGGAACCTCTTTAATTTGAGGGTGGCAGAGCACTGGCACAGGCTGCCCAGAGAGGTTGTGGAGTCTCCAACTCTGGAGACATTCAGAACTCACCTGGACACCATCCTGTGCAACCTGCTGTAGGTGATCCTGTTCTGGCAGGGGGGATTGGACTTCATGATCTCCAGAGGTCCCTTCCAAGCGTGACCGTTCTGTGATTCTCATAGCATGGACAGGGTTGAAAGACACAGAAAGGACATTTGTTTTAGTTAAACAAATCTGCCTGAGTTATATTCTAATTTAGCAAACTGATGAGGTGTTCTAAGTTAAGGAATTGATGCGAAACAGAATCTCCCTATGCTCTGCTTCCCCAAGGATTTAAAAGGAGCCTGCTGCTGTTTTTCACCTGGTTTCCACCTCCTTGTGCTGTTTCTAACATTTTTCCATGTTCATCTCTTTTCCATGCTCTTCTCTGCTTTCTCAAATCCTTTCAGTGAGATTCTTGCTGTCAGTCGTAGAAGATCATGTCTTCTTCTCAGACTCGCTTGCTGATATAACACTTTTCAGGCCCTATCACGTGTCTGATTCCACCAAGGGTTTTAAAACAAGCTAGGGTAAGAGTCAACGTTTACCTGTTGGCAGCAGTGACACTTTATGATGGACAACAAACTTCTCATTTTTTATTTGGTGATACTAAACCTTGCTAAACCTCATGGGTCATCCTCCCTAATGAAAGAAGTAAGAATTAATCTCACTGCTCAGTCTCAGCAAATAGAGGGTGGCTCTGCAAGGCTGCTGTCTGCGGAAGCTCAGAATTTGGTCAGAACTAGTGCATGGACCCCTGCTCACACCTTGCTGTGCGCAAATTAAAATAGTGAAGTGCCTGCACGCAAGGCAGTGGGTGGCACAGGTGAACTAGGCAGATATCTTTACAAAGCAGTCCCTGCCCTCTTCTGCGTCAGTCTTGCACAGTCTGTCCCAAAACGTCCTGTCTTGTTACAATATTCCCCAAACATAGATTGGAGGGGGGGTAGGGGAGAAGCTGGACATTTCTGTTAATTTTCTGGAGAAAAACAAACCAAACCAATATGAAACGAAGTAAAAAAACATATCAAAACCTTCCAATAGTAATCAAGCTGTGGTATTGCCTACCACTGTGAGAACCTTGCACAAATAGAGGCAAGGAACCAGTTAAACATTAAAGAACAAACAGTAAATGAAAAGATTTTTTTAATTTAGTATAGTCAGAATTAATCTTCATGTTTAGAAAAACATGAAAATTTCATCTTGAATAACATCAGAATTTGGTTGTGCAAATATCTATGTAATTGGTTCTTACTTCTCATAGTAAAAACAATGTTATGTAAGGGTTAATACTGTATTTTCCAGACTTGTGATAATATCAAAAATAATAATAACAATAATATCATCATCATCTTACAAATAGCTTAACAAAGCTTCTCTCCATCATCCTTGGGCTTCTGACATGATGGGATTTTAGGGCAACTGCAAATAATTCAGACTGGCAGTAGTTGTGTGTAAAAATAATCTTTAATAATACAGAATGTTTTTGACCAGCATTTCTAGATTTTTACTTTATCACTGGCCAACCCTAAACATAAGGAAACTTACACAATATGCTTTTATATCTGAAGAAGATTGTTTCACTCAGCTGCTGAGGGCACCAGGCAGGGACCTCTCAGATATATCCCAGACTTTGGTTGCTGGGGAGGTGGCAGAATGTACTGCAGAAAGTGCATGGTGATAAGGTGTCTCCAAGTAACCTTTTACCTTTGCCACTGCTGGAGACAAAATACAGGACTAGACAGTTGCTCTGATTCAGAATGCATTTTTTTGTGTAACGTATTTACTTTGTTAATACAGTAAAGGACTAAATTTGCATGAGCACTTTGAGATCCTCAGATGAAATGCTTGTTATTCTCACTGCAGCAGTCACCAGATGGTAGCATTAAAGTCTTATTCGGTATGCAAATATTTTACTATCTTTCCAAGAATATTTTTTTTTGTGCGTCGCAGGATTCTTTTGCTTTGTTTAGGTGTAAACCACAGAAAGTAGCAAAAAAGTTTTTAATACAGTGGGTTATTGGTTAAGAAGCATTAGTAGCTGGTAGAGGTTCATTAGAGAGGCACTCAGCTTTATGCACTCTGTTCCACAATTCCAAAGTATAGTACAGATAAATAAATCTTGTCATAAAACATCCGTTCTTCATACTTCTGACTTGCTTTCCTGTACAGTAGACAGAACTATGAGATCTGCTAGTGGGGCGGCAATAGAAGGTTGGGGTTTTTCTCTATGTGCTTTTTAGTCTGAGTTGGTTTCAGATTGTATTTTGTGATCTCATGTATGCAGTACCTGGGTTATTGGAGAAACTCCTTGCAGAACACTTACTGCAGTCATGTTTCTCCTTTTGCAGTGTGAGCATGTCTCTGGGGAAACAGCATAACATCAATTTCAACTTGTTGGATTCCTCAAGTTAAAGTCTTTGCACCTCCGCAAGAGAAGAGGTCAGCTCTCTGCCATTGCAGGCTCCTCAGTTATATGCTGGTATATACTGGTCTTCTCCTCCAGCCTGGATTCAAGTAAATTCTTTATCATAGGTACTTTAGCCATGCACTTTAGCCACACAGGAATTTCCTTAGTGTGCATTATTTGGACTACAGGTCCTGAATGTCAGAACAGTGCTATTTGGTATCTGCTCGTCTCCAATGGACAGACGATGCTGGAGAAGAGAAGGAATTATGTAAGCCTGTTGTGAAATTCTCTAATCAATGCAATCAATTTTTCCAAGTTCATTTTTTTGTTAAGGTTTTTGTTCTGTACTAGTTGTGACCCATTCATTGGTTTTGATGGGCTTTAAGGAAAGCTACTAAACACCCATGAATTAGCGGCATTAGTGATTTTATACATGTTAATGGACATCGCCTTTTTCCTCACAACATGGCAGTGCTGGCTGTGGATGAAAAGCATGGAGGTGCTTTGATCCAGGGAGGAGAATGTCATGAAGCCCTGTTGACTTGAAGGAGTTGCCATGGCAGTGCTGCAGTCCCAGCTATCTAGCTAGATCTATAAAGGCTGTTTCTCAGTCCTGCATGCTCTCAAGTTTTGGAAGCACACACGCTAGCCCTGGTTTCCCTAGCAAGGCTGTAAAGTGAAGGTGTATTTCTATTGATAGCCGAGTTAGCACAAAGATACGCTCTTTTTAGTTCTCAAGTCATTTATACTTATGTCAAAAGCTCAACAAACCTTTATATACCATCAGTGAAAAGACATAATCTGGAGAGGTTGCTGGGCTGTAAGGCTGCTGAGCTATTAAAAAAAAAACAACAAAACAAAACAAAACCAACCAACCAAACAAAAAAAACCCAAACAGATTTAGGCAGATAGCATCTAGACCTTTGTTCAGTCTATATTTCAGACTTTAACACGAGAGCAGCACACACAGATCAGCTAATAAGCCTCTTGTTTCCACTGAGCACTTAGTTACTGTAAAGCTTTTTTCGTTCAAATGTACACTGGAGCTGTAACACAACTGTATAAAAATGTATAAACTGAAACACACAGAGGAGACAGAAGAAGACAGAGAGGGAATGAACATATGAGGCAGCTTAAAGATCTCTGCTTTTTATATCTTGGAAATGATTATCAGTATTTTATGCACTGCATGGGGAGACACACTTTGCCCAGGCTTATATGTGTACTTTTACTGGAGTTACTTGGGATGTAAGCTGGCTGAATCTGGTTTTGCATTGCAAAATCATTTTTGCCAGGAAACACAGTACAGTTAGCAGGCCCCCCATTCCTTTTGCTTAACCATACTGATGAGTGCTCAGGATTGCTAAGGATGGCTTAGTTTAGGAAGCATTCAACTTATTTTCTTTTACAGTGAGAATGCAATTCTCTAGATAACTATCCAGATATCTTTATGTTCCTTTTAGAAGGAGGCCAGGAGAACAGCAAAGAGTACACACTACTGTAATTCTTCTCTGCAGAGGCTTTGAAGTCAAGTGTTCACACTGATTTTGGGGGTGGATACTTTTCCGTGATAATCATAGAGTCATTCCACAGCAGTTTTGAAGTCTGTTTATGACTAGATTCTGGATTTGCTATAAAGGTTTGCAAATAAGAGTGGAATAAGACAAGGTGACCTACCCCCGCCTGCTCTTTGTGAGCTAACTATTGCTGCCTCAGCAGCAGGACCATTTTTTCACTAGAGCTGAGAATGGCCAGTCTGTAAATGAAAGGATCAATAATTATCTCTTAAAATAAAACACACCTGATCTTCTATCTTTCCCCTCTCTCAGGTCTGGCCATAGTACCTGTTTCACACTCAGCCTCCCTGATGTCACCAACCCCAGCTCCTATGTCCTTCTGCTATGATGATGTCCATGCAGATGTGTTCCCAACAGTCCATAGTAGGAATGCACGGGTTCTTGTCCATATTACCTGGTGAGCTGTACACACATATATAAGGAAACTTTTTCCTACTTGAAACTTGCTGGCTATAAGCAAGAAATCTGTCCTTCCATATTTCTCAAAATTAACGTGAAATAATATGATTTCATGTGGAATTTTTCCCACCTTTGTATTCTGGGAGATTCTTTTTAAATCCCCACAAATTCAGTCACAATTCAAATTTAGAAATTCACAGTGCTCTTTATTGCCCTCACAAGGAAGTGTTCTTTTGGATTTTAGTGTAAAATTCTTAACGCAATAGATTTAGTGGTTGCCAACAAAATGCAAGCTACTCATTATTAACACAGTAATTTCAATTAAAGTAGCTGACTGCATAGGAGATCATGAAGATTTCAATAAATATAGGAAGGAAAACTAAGAAACCAGTTATATTCCTCCTCACTCCCCCATATCAAGGGGGAAAGGAGTTCACATTGGAGAGAATGTAAAAAAAAAAACACATTAATGGCTCTGCTAAATGATGTGTACACACCACACTGATATGTGTGACTCCAACTAGTTTATGTGCTGATCGTCCAGGGGACACATCAGGGTAGGACTTAATGTACATGGGGTTTTCCAGGTCCTGAGTAGGTTTCATAGGAGGTGCACAGTTTTCAGTGCTGGAGATAGTTCAAATCTTGCTCAGGATCTGTGATAACATCTTCCTCTGATGTAGATCTAATCTTACCCAGCCTAGAGCAAAAGCTAGTATGAGCAGGTGACTGGAAGTATAGCAGAACTAGTGCAGATCCTGTCCACAATTTCCTAGAAAGGAGCATAGAGCCTGGAACAGGCTGCATTTATCAAAAGCATTTACTGGTTTTGCAGGAAATCCATTGCACTTTAATTAGTGATGTGAATGTGATGTACTGTGATTGTATAATAGTATGATATAAAATTCTGGCACAAGTAAAATCTGCCTTGTGTCTTCATCTGACATAAGAGGAGGAGATCCAGATCTCTTGGGAGAAATGTTGCTATGACAATTTACACCAGCTAAAAATACACTCATGAATGCTTAAAAGCCAACCTAGTTAAAACAATATTCCCATTCCAGGATAAAACTGAATAGTTTATTGGAAGTTCAGAAACGGATAATTCTGTGGAAGATACTTAGGCCTTCAGTTACGTCTCTGCCTTCAAAAAATTTAGTCTCTGCAGTGAACAGTAAACAATTAAAAATTAAAATTGTATAGAAAATATATAGGGTTTGCATAGGTTTTCTATGGTGAATTGCATATTATTGCATTTGCATGTTTTTTTTAGCATGTGAAATGCTGTCTGCCTGCTGATCACTCCCAGAGACCAGCAATACATTGATGCTGCTCACAAAAGATGATCTTCCAGGGCTGTTGAAAGACACGATGTGACTTTCTCAAATAGACAAGCAAAGATGTGGCTGTGCAAATCATTATGTCATGTCCAAACAAGAAGTGTGCAGGAATAGTTTTCCAAATGTCTCTGTCAGTATTTTTACAGTACCATCATCTGCAGAGTGGGCTGGAGTTCTGGTTCCTAAATCATTTTTTTCGGCTGAAAACACAAATGAGGATGTGACAGGTCACACATACACCTCCTTCTTGTCACAACGTCTCTTGTACTTGCGTATCCTCTACTGATGAAGAAGGCAGAGTCGTTGCTTTGCCTTTCTGATGTAGGTAAAACCAAGTATTTTGAAAGGCTAAAAGCAATATTTACATGGCCCAAATTCTAGCTCAGACCCGTGCCTTAGCGTTTGCTTGTGGCTGGACATAGGTTTTCAGTCCTTAGATGAATCACCCTTTGAAGGCATCTGCCTATCTCTGCTGAATGCCAGGAGCCAGCAGTACAACGCCAAGCAGTGCTGCTCTAATTTGGGATCCCTAACAGTGTTTACACTGTGAGACCCTGTAACTCACTGCAGGCCCTAGCTTTCCAAAGCCTTGCTGAGAGCACATGGGACTTCCCACCATCACTTCAAAATGCAGCACAAATCCCTAAGGCTGCTTCATTGGCATTCATTCCCCTTATACCTGGGTCCTCTAGTTTTATCAGCTAAACCAAGGCCATTAAAGGCGTTCAAGTCTCAAGGGTTGCAGGAGAAAGGCTTCAGTTATATGCAGGTCCCAGGCCCTAGCACGTGGCCTGACGGAGATGCTTCTGTTACAGGCTTCTAAATCAGATAATCAAGACAGAGAAATCCTGTAATATGCTCAGGGAGTTTTACTGAAGCTTTTTACCATTTTTGCACATTCTCTGAAATTCACATCATGAGATGCAATAACTGGAAGAAATGAAACATTTCGTTATTCTAGTGTTTGGGAGAAAGCATATGCTAAAGAAAATGGAGAAATACAGGTGAGAACTGAAAAGAAGTGAGTTAAACTTGAAAGGCCCAATTGTTCTACTCACTGGCTGAACTGCTAGTCAGAATTTCCTGGACTTCATCTATAGGAGGACAGCGCAGATGATTATAATATTAATAAAGTTAGAAAGATCCATGAAGCACTGTAACCAGAGTAGTCCCTTTATTTTTATCCAGGTCAACAGTCAGATGTTTGACTTTGACTTCCTTTTCTTCTGTCTCAGACTAGGGTGCATAAAACTCCATTTTTGGTAACCTGCTTTTACTTAATGCATCCAGCCTTTCAAATTATTGCATGGGTTTAAAAATTTGGCAGAAGCAAAATTCTTTTCCTTGAAATACTGTGTATTTATCAGCAAACAATTTGAAAATAAGTTGACACTCCTTGCACTTCTGTTTCATTTAATGCGTCCAAAGAATGAAATCTAATTGTGTGTAATTTTTATAGTCGTCTTGATTTTATCTAAAAATCAACAAATCACTCAGGAAAATGAAACCCTTGGTGTTTTCCTTGCTTTCTTTTTTAAGAGGTATGTAATCAATTCTATAAAAGTTGATAACTTCTTCATTTTCTTTCAGCTTGAATTTTCCTATGCATTTATTACTGAGGGAACTGCTATCCTTTATTGTGGGTTAAAACCCACCCTGGTACATTATTTTGTTCTTACCCATTATTTTTCTTCATGTGTTGTAAGGTCTACAAGCACTTGTCATGGCTGCCCCACTGGGGCAGAGCTCTGGTTATGCATACATGTGTGTCTGCTGCTGAGGTCACGTATGGTTTTGCAGAGGTAGCATTGCAGTCCTGAGTCCCCAGGTCTTGTGTGCTGTTGACTTAGAGACTTGCTGAGAGACTTAGATAGATTGGATCATTGGGCCAACATCACTGGTATGAGGTTCAACAAGGGCAAGTGCCAGGTCCTGCACTTGGGCCACAATAACCCCATGCAGCGCTACAGGCTTGGGGAGGTGTGGCTGGAAAGCTGCCTGGCAGAAAGAGACCTGGGGGTGCTAATTGACAAGCGGCTGAATATGAGCCGGCAGTGTGCCCAGGTGGCCAAGAAAGCCAACGGCATCCTGGCCTGTATTAGAAATAGCGTGGCCAGCAGAAGTAGGGAGGTGATTGGGCCCCTGTACTAAGCACTGGTGAGGCCACACCTCGAGTATTGTGTCCAGTTTTGGGCGCCTCAATACAAGAGAGATATCAAGGTGCTGGAGCAAGTGCAGAGGAGGGCAACAAAGCTGATGAAAGGCCTAGCAAACAAATCATATGAAGAGTGGTTAAAGGAGCTGGGACTGTTTAGTTTGAGGAGGAGGAGGCTGAGAGGAGACCTCATCACTCTCTACAACTATTTGAAAGGACACTGTAGAGAGGTTGGTGCTGGTCTCTTCTCACAGGTAATTAATGACAGAATAAGAGGGAATGGCTTCAAGCTCCAACAGGGTAGATTTAGACTGACTATTAGGAAAGAATTTTTCACAGAAGGAATGGTCGGACATTGGAATAGACTGCCCAGGGAGGTGGTTGAGTCACCATCCCTGGATGTGTTTAAGAGACGTTTAGATGTGGTGTTGGGGGAAATGGTGTAGGGGAGAACTTTGTAGAGTAGGGTAGATGGTTGGACTCGATGATCCCAAGGGTCTCTTCCAACCTAGACAATTCTATGATTCTATGATTCTATGACTTAGCCTGAACTTTTCACACACCCTTCATGCACATTGCGAAGTCCCTGATGTGTTTTTATGTAGTTCATGGTCCTGTATGTAGACCTTTTCTTTACACTCACTCACCTGGCAGGGTTTATCGTTCCCTAAGGATAAATTGCAAAAGGGTTAAGTGCTGTCAGCATGTGGATCATCTAGTGGCCAAGCTGAAGGATGGGTGTTTTAGCACCATTTGGAACATAATCCTAACCTGGTAGTTTCTGCAAAATGGGATCAAAGTAATATGTAATGTTCCAGGTCTGCAAAAAACCAAGGGAGACTGGAGGAGAGGAAAATAAGATAAATTAATTCACAAGGCTAGACACTTTTATTTGAAATACACAACAAAGCACTGGATAAGGCCTGTCACCATGACAAAATCAATTATCTTTACTCCCTGTTGGGGTGGCTGGATGAGGACACACCAGTGTAGGCACAATGCAACCTTCTGTCATTGCAACCCATTTGATTTCCACCTCTGATCACTACCCTCTATGCCCACTACCACTTTAAGAAGGTAGTAATACATCTTAAGTCTAAATGCCTATATACAGGTCTTTGTGAGCAAGATGAAAAAATTTTAAAGAAATCCAACTGGAACTGGAATTTTCTTTCCCAACACAGAAAAGGCTGTCCCTTGCTGTGACAAAGGCAATCAAATCCCTATTACTAGGAATACCTAAAATGTTCATGTGCTTATATTAAGGCCTTTGATGTGGTAAACCAAAATGGCAATGGGTTTGAGTGTACATCTTCGTGTCTGTGTTTTTTATGAGTGTCATGTATGGGTACAGCGAGCAAAGTTTGTAAAGAAATAAGGCCAAATTTTGAATTTATAAAATAAAGGAGGGAACACTGAGTTACTTATAGCACTCTGAGGCTGTCACATGCTGGTGCTTCAGAATTCTGTATTGAGGAGGTTTGTCACAAGTGTCCTTGAATACTTGAATTACAAAGATTTTCTTTTATATTGGGATTCCTAATAGTGGGAGTTGCATATCAGTCAGCCTGGAAAACAGGCTAAATATAAGCATACCTTTTGAATGCTTGAATTGCAGCTATTGTCTCAGGAAGCCAACTACTTGGTGTTGGCTGTACCTCAAAGAGGCATAGGGAAGTGTAACTCTTCCCCTCTCCTTTTCCTGATGGAAGGAAATGAAAGGCCCAGGGTAATGTGCTGTGCTGTTACAAGGGCACTGGTAGCACTAGGATCTGTCAAAAAATGGGAAACCTTGAAATTCTGTATGAACCTCCCAGCTACTTTCACATCTTCAGCACACTGTTGTCTTTGACTTAATATTGCCTTTTAAAGTAGCAGAAAGAAATAACTGTAAATTACTTCAAAAAGAATGCTTATAGTATTGTATGCGTTTGCTTTTTTTCTGCATTGTATTGATGTTCTGAGGTAAGGAGCTAGCTACCAGCATCATAGCCATGACATACCATGTCATTCCTCAAAGGAGGGGCTTGTGGTTGAGAAAATGTACTCAACATAAGTATGAATAAAATGCAGTGCAGTCCCATTAAAACTGGAGTCCACCAGCATCAGACTAGGAGAACAATACCTTAAATATTATAATCTCAAAAGTTAAGAACCAGCATCAATGGTATGGGGACCAAGGGCAGAGAACTGTGTCCCAAAAGTATTTTGCTTGCAGGACAGATTTCTTTTTCACTTCAAGTTTTTAAACTTACCCTTATTTCTAAACAGGCTAAGGTGTCACAGCTCAGGTAGGGTGTTTCTGGTAGGCCTACCGGCCCTTGTCTTGGTGTCATTACCTCAAGATGTATTTTTGCATTGCTTTGCATTGATTGTCTGTCCTGTTGTGTCTGATGGTGGAAGCCATGCCTGGAACTGCCAGTGCTAATGCAGACTTCAAGAAAGGCCTCCCCTACATAGTGTGCAGCAGTATAGTTGCAATTCCAGCCTGTCTGGGTGCCTGGGATAAACCTGCAGGTAGGGGAAATGACACTGTGGCATTGAGAAAGTTGGGGTAAGTTTTGTTATATATGCTTTTGAAGGCAAGCATAGAATTGCATCTCTCTATACCAGGGAAAGGTAATGAGGCAGAGAGCAAAATGAGAAACCTTGCAACAGCAGGATAAGAGTGTCAAAAGTAGTTAGGGAGTGGAGGAGTGGGAAGAAGCAATAACCCTTTTGACTTACGCACACAAGAAATTAGCAGCCTGGGAACACCAACTGTTGCCTTCCCTGAAAAGAAAAAAGGAGATGTATTTTTGCATTGCCTTGAAGTATGCCAGGCAGAGCACCAAGGTCAGTCATGACTAACTTAATGATTGGGGCTGTGGAGGGGACAGGAAGTTACAGCTCCGTTCCCACCATGCCTGCAGACTTTGTAGACAGGCAGTTTCTCTCTGCCTCAGTTTCTGTGGGAGAAACTCAAGTGCCTTGTCCTAAAGGAGTGTTGTGAAGACAGAGTGTTGCAAAGAAAGGATCCAGGTCAGTTTCCTCACAAACAGATAGCCCTTAGCTCCCAGTGCTGTGCTTAGGGGTTTGTAGCTGATGGTGTTAGGATGGATGCATGTAAACCTCTCTACTCAGGTCCTAGTACAGGGCTGGGGGGAGCAGAAGGTGAGGTTTTACCTCCGTTTTCGAACACTGGGCTGGATCTTCTTGGAATTGGTTATTGCCTTGCTGAATTACTGGTAGAAAGATAGATGCTTCTGAGTTAAAGAAGTGGACCTGTTTTTGCCACAGGGAGTTACAATGTTGTACTGCTTATGTGTTTGTTATGTGTTGCAGGACAGCATTAATCATATCATAGAATCATAGGGTATCAGGTTGGAAGGGACCTCAAGGATCATCTGGTCTAACCTTTCTTAGTTAAAGCATGGTCTAGACAAGATGGCCCAGCACCTGTCCAGCTGAATCTTAGAAGTGCCCAATGTTGGGGAATCCACCGCTTTCCTGGCGAGATTATTCCAATGGCTGATTGTTCTCACTGTGGAAATTTTTGCTCTTGTTTTCAATCATAATCTCCCCAGGAGTAACTTCTACCCATTACCCCTTGTCTTTTCCATGTGACTCCTTTTAAAAAGGGAGCCTCCATCTCTTTGTAGTCACCCTTTAAATACGTGAATGTGGTGATAAGGTCTCCCCTAAGCCTTCTTTTCTCAAGGCTGAACAAACCAAATTCTCTCAGCCTTTCCTCATAGGGTGGCTTCCTGGTCCTTTGATCAGCTTTGTGGCCCTTCTGTAGACCCTCTTCAGCCTATCCACATCTTCTTTGCATAGCAGTGACCAAAACAGAACATGGTATTCCAGGTGTGGCCTGACAAGCACTGAGTAGAGTGGGACAGTTACTTCTTTGTCTCTGCTGGTGATGCCCTTGTTGGTGCAACCCAGCATCCTGTTGGCTTTCTTTGCCACAGCAGCACACTGTTCATTCATATTAAGCTTGTTGTCAACCAGGACCCCCAGGTCCCTTTCCACAAAGCTGCTCTCCAGCCGGGTAGATCCCAGCCTGTACTGCACTCCTGGATTATGTTTTCCCAGGTGTAAGACCTTATATTTGTCTTTGTTGAATTTAAATCATGAGCTGTTTTCAGCTTTTCCATGTAGATTTCTAAATGGATACATCTCCATATTTTTTGTTCTGTTTCTAGAACTGCTATAATCTGCCACCTGGTGTAGATCATGAAAAATCAACTTTTAAACATTTCCTGTTCAGAAAGTGATGTTGATTTATAAAGTCAGAAAGCAAATTTTGGCTTCATTACATATTTTAAAATTAGGATCCATTGCCTTGATTTGCTTCTGACACATGCTGAGAATCACTTCAACTTTCTTGTTATTTCACTGTTTAATAGAGAGATATACATTAATTGCTGCCCGTTAATTATTTTCTTTTAGAGTAAAACAGATTTAATAATGCATCTGACTAAAACAGATAGCCTTTGCCACAGGTTGGTCAGTACTTCTGAAATAAGTATTTTAAATGAAAAAACCCAAAGGATTTGGAGATGATCCTCACATGCCTTACGGTGTTGTTCTGCAGCAGTTCTCACATCTCTCACTGACGTTTTGCGGCATTGCTATAAACAACAATGGATCTCTTAATTTCAGAGTTGTCGAGAGAGTTTCCATTTTCTACATTAAGTTCCTTTTTCTTCTCCCTCCATTCACACCAAGAAGAGCAGGACTGGCTCTGATCCGGCAAATGCGTGGGCATAGACTGCTTCTTTCAGGTAGAACTGGTGGCCTCGAGGTGACAAGGGCTGTCAGTACAGCTGTTTGGGAAGGAAGGCTTATGCAGGGCATAGGGCTGACCTAACCTGAGGCTGACTCAGTCCTTTAGTGCCCTGCTCTTGGACAGGTTGCACAGGTGCCAATCCTTAGTGTTACAAGAGCATCTGTCTTTGTCTGAAATAAACGGGAGTTTATCCCAATGAGAGTTGCATGCCTAAATCCTTTTTGAGGACCTAATTCCTATACTGATGACTCTTCCATTAGTTAGGTGAACTATTCTGCCCTTTCTCCATGTGTTGTTGTGAGATAGATGTGTGAAAATTTGTGAGGAGAGTTGGTACAAAAATAGGATGAGAGGCCTAATGCACAACCATTTCAACAGAGTGTTATTGTTCTTACTGTATCTGAAGATGAATAATCACATAATAAAGTATGTTAACATGGAAAGACCGAAACTGTAGTCATGGCAGATGTGTACAGTCTTATTACCCTTTTTTCTTAGATAAAGCTATAACAGTTCTCTGAAACAGTCCCTAGAGCTTCAGTTTGATTAGGTTTATGTTTTTACATGTGTTTTTTATTTCTAAGAAGGCTGAAAATTAAGAACTCTGGTGTTTCTTATCATTACCGTAGCTTTTTTTTCCTGCCTTTTACAACAGAGTTTGTTGCAGTCCCTGTGATGACCTCCATAGTAATGCAGGTCAAACACCTCCACCACAATTACTCAGTACATGCAAATCACCCCTATGGTGAATTAAATCATTACTGTGTGTAGTTGTCAGTCTTGCAGTTGTTACAGCTCTCACACCCTGCTGCTGAAGACAAGAGAAGAGTCTGACAAAGTGGTGTTCATTTATCATTAAGTACCACTGTAGTACTTACTAGTACTCTCCTTGATAGTTATAAGTGCTTTCCTTCAATAAATACCTGTGGAAGATAGATTTGTCAGTGAAGATTGGCCATTAGCTGACATGGCTTGCTGGCTAATATTGTAGGACAGTATGGGGGATGTTTCCAGTGTGGTCTCTGATGTGTGTTCAGCATCTCCTCTTATTCACCAGATCAGTGTAAACTCCATATCTAGCAGGCTGATTACCTAGTCACGATGGGGAAAATATTCAGAACATTGACTTCTTTTTATCCTACCTTTGTTCCATGAAAGTGGCAAGTGGGAAATGTGCTAAAAAAACACCCAAAACACAAGTTGACACCAAGTTTATAAAATAAAATCAAGTAACAGAATTTTCTTGAAATTTTGACAAGTCTGCCAGCCTTGTCTAAAACTGTCAGTTTCTTACAGTCTTCTCCAGTAATGATACTAGATGAATAGAATGAGAATAAATCACAGAGCTGTAGCAATCCAACCAGAGCTTACTCAGCAGTGAATTTTGATTGTTGCTTTAGTAATCAAGGTTTGACTGTCAAAAGCCTTTTCTCTCTTTTTTCATAGCTTGTGAGTGTTCAGCTGACTGAAGATAACTGAAGCTAGTCATGGAGCATTCTCCCCAAAAAGTCATGCTCCAACACCTTGATGTGCTGAATGTCAAGTAGCACTATTATCTGTGAGAATAAAATACCTGGAAAAATAATCTTTAAAAATTGATCAATACTTTTACCTTTATTGTTAAAAAGACGGGTGTGATGTAAAGCATCTGACTTGAGTCAGCATGTCAGCAGTAAGCTATTTGCTTCCACGTTAGAATTGCTGGGGGAACATTAGCTCTCTTTGTCATGGATGAGGTCAGACTAGCTGATTCTCAGCAGTCCAAGTATATATCAGACCAGCCAAATGGAAACACTGGTTTTGCTGCTGGCAAAGATTCATTTTTTGAAACAGATTTGATTATCCCTCTTGTTACTTAGCTACATCCATGTGTTTTATCATGATTGCTATGATAGCCTTCCAGCAATAGTAGTGTTGGCTCATGTTTCTCTCACTAGAAATCTTCCTTTCTTCCTTTGGGAAGGTGTATTTGGTTTGGTACCCTCTTCTCCCTTGCTTCTGGCCCTTCATTTAATACTTTATGCTGAAAATGCTTTTAAAAAAAAATTAGTGGTTTAGAAGAAAGTTGGGAAACAGGAAACATTAGAGGCCACAAATACGTCTAAAGGAGAGGAAATTGGCAGATAGATAGGTTTATGACCTGAAAAAAAAAAGAGCAGTAGTGCCTCCTGGGGCATTTTGGGAAAGGCAGCTGAATTCTTTTGGGTGTTTTTATTGTAACCAAGTAACTCTGCACTAGAAGAAGTCATGCATATGGAAGTCCTACTGAGGACTTTCAAAAGTGACCACACCATTTGGGTACTCCGTTTGAGGTGTGTTGAAAGCACCTAAATGAAGGCACCCAGTGTTTCTGGTCACTCTTCAAAGCCTTATCTCACCAGTTTGCATTTCTCAGCTGGCTTCCCTGAACAACTCAGAGTTGCAGTGATTTAAGTAAGATTGATTCAATAAAGCTTCAAGCCCAATTCTGAGCTTAATTGGGGAAGCTGGTCTCAAACGTTGAGTCTTACAATAGCCCCAGCAAGCTTTTTTGCATTGGTATCTCCTCAGACACATGAATACTCACCTCAGCTGATGACTTGGTGTTCACATGGGTACAGATGCCTGTCCTATGGATCAGTTGCAGATTTCGGTCCTGCTAACATTTAACATTTAAAGAGTACTGAAGGGGGCAGATATCTCCTCTTAGATTCTGACCATAGAGAAGTATGCGGAAAATAGACTGCATTTGGAATCCAGGATGAGAGCTAGAGCCATTGAATAGGGTGTTACTGAAGGATGCAATGCTGTGGGTAGTCTCCTGTTTGTAGGACATATGCTTTTAACTGTCACCGGTTACATCAAATCAAAGCAGCCTCCACGTTGCCTTGTAGTCATATAAGCAGCCATGAGGCCTCTCACTGACAGGTCTCTTAACATATACCTAAGCAGGTAACATTTCACAAACCCGTTTCTAGTGCTGCCAGTGTCTAAAGTGGAAAAACAGCCTAAGACAAACACAGTCATTCAGAAAACTGAATCAAGTCTAGGTCCTGTAGCTCACAAGGCTTGAGTAAATACATCCCAATACCTACCATTTACGGTCCAGGAATTATTCACAATTTTTACTCTATGTTGTGTAAAGTTTCAGAAGTCAAGGGGAAGGGGGGACAGGGCAGGAACTTTACAATATTTAAACAGAAAAAAATAGGAACCCCTTTTTGCAGGATTTTAATATTTCATCACTATCCAGCCAGCTGCTACAGTAACTTGAGGTCAAGTTTTCACATTTTTTCTCCAGAAAATGAGGAGGGATATTGGAAAATCTGTGAGCTTATTTAGTAAGATGTTCTTCATTTTCTAGCTAGTGTGTAGATTTTTAGCTCAAGTATAATTTCAAATGTGTATGGGCCAGTTTAATACTTGAATTTTCTCCTGCCTGCTCTTCTCTCCCCGTTCGAGGTATTCCTTCATAGCATGATTTTCCTGTTTCAGAGAGAAGCCTTACTTCATGTACTCCATATCCATGACACCCATCCCAGGACCATGCAAGTTGTACTTGTTTTATTGATTAACATATTTTTAGTAAGATGCTTTGAAGATGGTAAGCACCCTCAAAGTGCTAATATAATTATCACCTTTTCTACCAAGTATATTCCTAGGTGAAAATGTAATATGGGTATGATGAATCCAAGATGGTAACAGGCAGGAGTCTCATAACATGTTAGTGGATTGGAAATCACAAGTTACAAAAGCATCATTAGTTTACAGTTTAAAACATAGCTTATAGAGTCAAGTGCACTAATAAAAATGCAAATATGAAAGTACTCTGATGAAGTTATGGAAATAATGTGTATGCATATGCATGTATAACAGCATACTGCACGATATGGCAAAAAGGGGAGACTGGGTTACGTTACCATCTTTTTGCAACACAATATTTTAAAGGATCCCTATACCTGAAAGCACTGCTTCCACCTCTCCCTCTTGCCTTCAGTCACTTTTTTCCCCTGCATTGTTGTCTGTGCAGTGCTCCACGAAGAAATACTGCTGAAAAGCTGGCCATATTTGTACTGCATAGTTATATCCTCACAACTTTACAGGCAGCCCTGACAGGGCCTGCAACAAGGTGAGAATTCCTGAACTTGACTGCTGACAGGGTGACTTTACTGACCAGGCCAAAGTGGCTAGGCAAATCTGGAGAGGCACTGGACAGCCAGGATTTCAACTAGGTGCCTGGTGTCTTTGGATCTAAGCTAAGAACAGTTATGAATGTACAAATATATCTGGGTTTCTCTCTGAGACGTCAATAAATAGAATTGTACTTTACCACAGGTTTTTTAGCTGTGAGCCAAATCAAGGAAGCAGAGAGAGCCAGTGAGGCATATATATTCACACCCTCTTGCACTGACCTCGGAGTTTACCCCAACTGCGCATAATTTCTGCTTGATGCAGCAAACTATTTTTCATACTATTATAGTATGCCACCCCTGAACTCCAATCCTACAAATAGTTAATTATATGAAAAGACCTATTAACTTCAGTAAAAGGACTACTCGTGCACAGAAAGTTGTGCAGTGCTGGGCCAGATGCTAATAAAGGAAAGCTGACCATGTTATTTCAAAGGGCCGAGACTATCTAAGGTCTCTATATAAGTTTAAATTAATTCTTCCAAGGAAGCGAACTATGAGTTTCAATTTCTGTGTTAGTGATAAGTCTCCAACCTTTATTCTCCATCATTTATATTCATTGGCTGCAACAGACTGTAATCTCTGTGGGTTTGCTTCTATACAGAGTGGGATTTTATTTTCTCAGTGTGTAAGGTTTTCTGTTTCCAGTGAAATCCTCTATTTCCCTTTTTCCCCAGCATGCTTTTGTTTATTCACAAGGGTTGTATGTTTTAATGAACATTATTTTTTCTTGTGTCTCAGCCTGTCAGAAAAGTTTAGTAAACCTTGTGCCTTGTGACAAATGCATTTAGCAGGTGGACAAAGCATATGTGTAGCCTGCTCTCTTTGGAGTTGCTGTCTCTGTAAATTACCAAAACGCAGACCAAAAACATCTGGCATTTCCTTAAGGGGAAAAGTGAGCATAGATTGCTTAATGCTGGGCAATCCTAGCAGGTCTTAACGTTTGGCTTCATCAGAAAAAAAGAGTTAGGGAAAAACAGCATGAAGCACATCTGTACACATGTGCAGAGATACATGAAGCAGTACCACCTCAGGGCAAGGAAGCAACAGCCCCCTCACTCCAATTCAACACCTCCCCTGCCTGCATAGACCACTGTGTTCCTTGTGGCATGGCATCACTCCAGGTTTGCATCCTGCTTGCATGGTAGGAGAGAACCATACTGCGCTCACAAGGACCTTCTTTGTATCTATGAAGTGCAGGGTCATGATGCCGAGGGTAGGCTCTTTTGAACATGGGTCCATGGGCCAGACACAACCCAGCCATAAACACATGCACAAAATATAACTTAGGACTTGAACTCTTCCCCTTCGGTAGTCGCCTGGAATCATTGTGGCTAAGTTCTGGGAACAGCATGGGAAGCACTGGAAAATCTTGAAATCTTGACAAAAATTTTGGGATGGGAATCTCTTTTGGAAACCATGTCTTGTATCTCAGAATTGACTCTCTCTTTCATAAAATGCTACAGAATGTCTGCTACCACTCCAGAGAGGGGCAGCTCTTTGGTCCAGCAAGTTTGTGGGATGGCTGAAAGTTACATGTATAAGTGCTCTGGAGAGTTACAAAAAAGCTGAATCCTGAAATTGTGCAGTTGAACAGAATAATAATTTGGCCTCTACTGAGTGTACATACACAAAAAAACTCCTAAACTGAAGAGTAAATCAGAGCAAGAACAAGCACACTGGCTTCCTGAGAGGAGAGAAAGGAGGTCCCAGGTCCCATTGCATGGTGATGTGCTATTTGATGACCCTCACAACACTGCCACAGCAGCTAGCCAGTGGAGGAAGACACTATGAGCAGGGGAGAGGCTCTGGTAGTAAGAAATTATAGGCCATGTGAAGTACATAAAAATGTACAAAATCCATTGCACTGAGATTTCCCCTGTAGTTGCTCTGCTAATTGCAAGGATCAATAGACAAAAAATCAGTTACTGTTAACAGCACAGTTTTCTGAGCTACTGAGTTTCTTTAACACATCTGGGCTTCCGTAATCATTTACACGTGTAATAGAGTCAAAGAATTCAATCTAGTCTTCTTATTTCTCAGAAGTTATTGCATTTTTAAGTGAACAACCTTGCTCAGCCTTTGCCATTGTTCCTTATGATGTTGTCTGATGGATGCTGGGAGCAAAGGAATTACAGTGCTCCTAGCTTACTGCTCTATTTTAAAAAGGATGTCGTGGCCCAGTGGGCTGGAACGCAAGAGATGGATTCTCCACTAGGTAACCTTGAGTGACTGGTATCACGTCTATGAGCTTCAACTTGCTGTGTAGCTGAAAAAGGAAAGGGGAAATGGAGCTGATGGCACCTTCTCTTTGCAACTCTTTGAGGCACAAGCCTCAAATGTAAGAAGCAAGGGTGACCTGCAGCTACACCTCCTGAAGCAGGCTAGTTTTGGTACATGATTCAATTCTCCCAGCAAACTGTCATTCTGTCCTAAAAAGACACGTCTTTAATCGGAACACATTCATTCTGATCTGTCTGTTCAACCTGTTTTCCAAGGTTAATAGTTAAATGGCTAAAAATATACATGAGGATATACACAGGTTTTGCTGGAACAATGGTGTAAAATTTTACTTCCTCTGTAATGCTACCTGTTCTTCATCCATCATAGCCTTACACTGCAAGGGATTCCTCCTCCTGTGAATTACAGTTGTTAAAGAAGAAAAGCATTTTATTGAACACTGTCAGTCTAACCTTTTGCAACAGCTCTTTGAAGACAGAAGCAGAAAGTCTGAATTGTATCTCAGTTGCAGGTGCAAAAGCCATGAAGAAATAGTGAAGCTGTATTAGTAGTGAAAGTCCATTTCAGTATAAATGTAAAATGTTAAAAGAATCTATGCTTCAATATCTTTGGGAAGCTGAAAAGAACATGAAATCCATTTAATATTTGTAGATGAACCACAAATATTTGGATATTAGTGTAAGGCTGTTTTAGACAGAGCTTTCAGAAACAACCAGGCTATGAGCTGGGTGTTGTGTTCTCTATTAAAGAAAAACCATTTAGCTGCTTCCAGAGGTGACATGAAATATTGTTTGTTTTCTATTAGAGCTACACCTAAGTGTCCTCAGAAGGGACTCTGAAAGTGAGTTAGTTTCCTTGTATTTCTTTCCAGTTGTCTGTGTGCTTTCCAGATTTGTAAAAGGCAGTATCTGTCTCAAATACTTGAAGCCTTACTAGGCAAGACAGGAAAGTTTGGTAAGTACAAAGAGGAGTGAAATGAGCAGCCAATACCACTTAACACCTAGATTCTGAGTCCTAGAGAAATGTCCTACACATCAGAACACGGTCTGCCTTTTAAGACACAGAATCTGTTTGAATAGTTGAAGCTATTCAGAATAATAACGCAAAAGAATCAGAAAAGGGACAAAATGTTGGGCCATAGGATAATTATGATGGTGTTACAGATACCTTAATGACCTATTTGATTTTTAGAAAACATATTTTTTCAAAATTGTTAAGTCTCATATTAGAACCTAAAAGTACAATTTGGTTCTTTAAGATGCATGTAAAAATGAAATTATTTTCTTTGCCAAGTCGTTTTCCGCCATAACATGGATGTTTTCTTAATAATCACAATAAACAGAACCAATGCTCATCAGTTCTCCGCATTTAGGGCATTGTAATCTGTGTGTACATGTGTTTTCTTTCTGTCCTAAACGATGGCACAATGTAGAAGAATAAGGCAGCATCCTTTAAAAGAGTGTTCATATTTTCTGATGCTGCAGTTTTCAGAAGCCACCAGGAAAGAGCCAGAGCAGCTGGATGCATGTGTGTCAAATAGCTTGAAATAGTTGTGTACATGTTGTAAGGACAGCTCTGTTGCACCTGTCAGTGTCCATGGGATTTTTCAATGTTTTTGTTTCCCTGCAGCACTAAAGGTGATGTGAGAAAGACCCTGAATGAAGGAGTGGCCATAAAATGGCTTTTCTGTAGAACATGGAGACTGGGTGAAGCAAATTTCTGAACTATTATGAACTGGCATTTGGACTGGCAGTTAGAAGATGCAGCTACCCTGGGCTCATGCTGTACTTTTGTAGAGCATGGTTATATGTCCTCTCTTCCTCTCAGTGATAGATAATTACATGGAAATTATACAGACCTCTAAAATAAATCTCCTAAAACTACTTGATTTCAGGTATTTTAAGATTACTCAGGACTTTAACAAAGACTGAATATATTTCCTGCATTGGTGCATGCCATTTTGGAAACTTTGGTCAAAATATAGAGCATCACATTAGTCCTGAATTTTGCTCAATTTGCATTAAAGGCATTCAGGTCATAAATACCATCTTGCCAAAGAAGGACATATCTCCAAACCACTCTGCGTACTGAACCAATGCTCAGAAAGAAGAAATTACTGTGGATTTCTCTTTGTAACTGCACTGCTGTTTCAAACAAAAGGTGTTAATGTACCTGTAGCCTTACATTCATAGAATCATAGAATCATAGAATTAGTGAGGTTGGAAGGGACCTTTAAGATCATCAAGTCCAACCGTTAACCTACCCTGATAAAAACACCACCACTTCTAAACCATGTCCCTAAGCACCTCATCTACCCTTTTCTTAAACACCTCCAGGGATGGTGAATCCACCACCTCTCTGGGCAGCCTATTCCAATGTTTAATAACCCTTTCAGTGAAAAAATGCTTCCTAATATCCAATCTAAACCTGCCCTGACATAACTTGAACCCGTTTCCTCTTGTCCTATCACTCGTCACCAGGGAGAAGAGGTCATCCCATCTCTCTAAAACCTCCTTTCAGGTAGTTGTAGAGGTTGATAAGGTCTCCCCTCAGCCTCCTCTTCTCCAGGCTAAACAACCCCAGATCCCTCAGTCATTCCTCATAAGGTTTGTCCTCCAGACCCTTCACCAGCTTTGTAGCCCTTCTCTGGACACGCTCCAACACCTCAATGTCCTTCTTGTAGTGAGGGGCCCCAAACTGAACACAGTACTCGAGGTGAGGCCTCACCAGTGCCGAGTACAGGGGGATGATTACTTCCCTAGTCCGGCTTACCACACTATTCCTGATGCAGGCCAGGATGGTGTTGGCCTTCTTGGCTGCCTGGGCACACTGCTGGCTCATACTCAGCCGGCTGTCCACCAACACCCCCAGGTCCTTTTCTGCCAGGCAGCTTTCGAGTCACTCCGCCCCCAGTCTGTAGCGCTGCATGGGGTTGTTGTGACCCAAGTGCAGGACCCGACACTTGGCCTTGTTGAACCTCATACCATTGGCCTCAGCCCATCTGTCCAGCCTGTCCAGATCCCTCTGCAGAGCCAATCTACCCTCAAGCAGATCAACACGCCCCCCTAGTTTAGTGTCGTCTGCGAACTTACTGAGGGTGCACTCGATCCCCTCATCCAGATCATTGATAAAGATATTAAAGAGAACGGGCCCCAGCACCGATCCCTGGGGGACACCACTCGTGACTGGACACCAACTGGATTTAACTCCATTTACCACCACTCTCTGGACACGGCCATCCAGCCAGTTTTTTATCCAGCGAAGTGTACACCTGTCCAGGCCATGAGCAGCCAGTTTCTCCAGGAGAATGCTATGGGAAACGGTGTCAAAAGCCTTGGAAAAATCCAGGTAGATAACATCCACAGCTTTTCCCTCGTCCACTAAGTGGGTCACCTTGTCATAGAAGGAGATCAGGTTTGACAGGCATGACCTGCCTTTCACAAACCCATGCTGACTGGGCCTGATCACCCTGTTCTCTTGCATGTGCCGTGTGATGGCACTGAGGATGATCTGCTCCATGACCTTCCCAGGCACCGATGTCAGACTGACTGGCCTGTAGTTCCCTGGATCCTCCTTCCGGCCCTTCTTGTGGATGGGTGTCACATTTGCCAACCTCCAGTCAGCTAGGACCTCCCCAGTTATCCAGGACTGTTCATAAATGATGCAGAGTGGCCTGGTGAGCACTTCCACCAGCTCCTTCAGTACCCTTGGATGGATCCCATCCGGCCCCATAGATTTGTGCACCTCCAGGTGCTGAAGCAGGTCCCTCACCATTTCCCTTTGGATTACAGGGGCTTCATTCTGCTCCCCATCCCTGTATTCTAGCTCAGGGGTCGGGGAACTCAAGGAATAACTGGTCTATTGGCATAGTCAAGGAAATATTACAGTCGTTTGCTGCAATGACACCGTGGTCAATTCTGCAATGCACTGACACCAGTCCTACTAGTGGCAATGGACCATTCCTACGCGTAGGTACTGCACCTTACAGAAGGAATTCACAAAACTGCCTTTTTAAACAGTAGTCCCCTTACATTTCATGGAGGCTAGCATGATAGGAAAATGTATATATTCTTTCTGTCTGCAATGCTTCTTGCTGGCTTTGGTCTTTCCATCTTGCAAATTTGATCACAGAAAAGAAGTGCAGATTTTGAAATCTGGTATATTGAATTAGTCATTGGTTCATTTTACCATGCTGTGAGAAGTACATGTGGAGTCATTAACAGCTGGTCTCCTGAAGTGTTCTATACTGAAAGATGATTGGTGCGCATTCAACATTTTGAGTCTTGGCATCATATGCAATTACAGAAATGGTGATGGAAAAGTTTCAAAAACAGCAGTGATGTAGAGCAAGAGACTGGTCCATAATTAGTCTGTCCTATCTAGTTTAGGGTTTTGTATTTTTGAAAAGTACATTTTATTAATCTGATAAAAATAAGCATAATGGTAAATATGAAATAGATTAGTAACAGTAGCAGTAAAAAGAACAAAACCAGTCTTGCCATAAGTATGAATGTAATTCTGATAGCATGGCTTTATCAGAAACTCTCTGGTACTGCCTGAAAGATAAAGTTTAAGTACTTAGGAGATGTATAGAAAATTGAAGAAAACCAGAGGTGATACTGATCAGTCTCAACTGCAGAGCTTTGCAAATGAAAAAGCTGATCATAGATCAGACCTGATCTGGCATCTTCATAAGAGGGAACAGGATAGCAAACAGTGAAACATACGAGGTGTTGTGGACAGTGCCGGGACTGACAAACCTGTCCCGAATTAAAAAACTCTGCTTCAAAAACACCATCTGCTCTTGCAAATCTGAGTATTTTAGTGAACAAGGCTGCTAAAAAAACTGCAACAACATCCTTCAAATGCACGCATCATATATTCAGACTATGCTGTCATCAAATAATAAAGCTGTGATTAAGACAGAACAGGAGGCAGTTAAAATCAGCAATTACACCTAGAGGAGCAAATGCTGGCACAGTAAGTGAGGGCAGCTGTCCTAGATTACCCCAGTGTTCACAGGTGTTTGTGAACCCTACAAATAAACATGTTTGTATTTTTCCCCTAATGCAGACTGAGAGTTTTTATGTGACAGATAAAATTAGGGAAATAAAATAGGGGAAGCGTGACCCCTATTTTCAAAAAGAGAAAAAAGGAAGACCCAGGGAACTACAGGCCAGTCAGTCTCACCTCTGTGCCCAGCAAGATCATGGAGCAGATCCTCCTGGAAACTCTGGTAAGGCACATGGAAAACAAGGAGGTTATTGGTAGCAGCCAACATGGCTTCACCAAGGGCAAGTCATGCCTGACAAATCTGGTGGCCTTCTACAAGGGGTTTACAGCGGCAGTGGACAAGGGAAGATCAACTGATGTTTTCTACCTGGACTTGTGCAAAGTGGTATCCTGGTCTCTAAATTGAAGAGACATGGACTCAACAGATGGACCGCTAGTTGGATAAAGAACTGGCTGGACGGTTGCACTCAAAGAGTTGCGGTCAACGGCTCAATGTCCAAGTGGAGACCAGTGATGACTGGCGTTCCTCAGGGGTCAGTACTGGGACCTGTACTGTTCAACATCTTTGTCAGAGACATGGACAGTGGGATCAATTGCACCCTCAGCAAGTTTGCTGATGATACCAAGCTGTGTGGCGAGGCAGACACGCTGGAGGGGACAGTGCCATCCAGAGGGACCTGGACAGGCTGGAGAGGTGGGCCCATGCCAGCCTCATGAAGTTCAGCAAGTGCAAGGTCCTACATTGGGGGCAATCCCAAGCACAAGTACAGGCTCGGTGGAGAATGGCTGGAGAGCAGCCCTGAGGAGAAGGACCTGGGGCCTGATTGACGAGATGCTCAACGTGAGCTGACAATGTGTGAGCGCAGCCCAGAAGGCCAACCTTATCCTGGGCTGCATCAGAAGAAGTGTGGCCAGCAGGTCAAGGGAGGTGATTCTGCCCCTCTACTCTGCTCTGGTGAGACCCCACCTGGAGTACTGCATCCAGCTCTGCAACAACCCAACAGAGGAAAGACATGGACCTGCTGGATTGGGTCCAGAGGAGGGCCACAAAGATGATCCGAGGGCTGGAGCACGTCTCCTATGAGGACAGGCTCAGAGAGTTGGGGCTGTTCAGCCTGGAGAAGAGAAGGCTCCAGGGAGACCTTATAGTGGCCTTCCAGTACCTGAAGAGGGCCTACAGGAGAGTTGGGAAAGGACTTTTTACAAGGGCATGTAGTCATAGGATGAGGGGTAATGACTTCAAACTGGAAGAGGGTAGATTTAGATTAGATATTAGGAAGAAATTTTTCACTTTGAGGGTGGTGAGGCACTGGAACAGGTTGCCCAGAGAGGTTGTTGAGGCCCCATCCCTGGAGGTGTTCAAGACCAGGCTCGATGGGGCTTTGAGTAACCTGGTCTAGCAGGAGGTGTCCCTGCCTATGGCAGGGGCGTTGGAACTCGATGACCTTCAAGGTCCCATTCCAACATAAACCATTCTATGATTCTTTGATTCTATGACACAAGCTTGATGATGAATGCTTTGGACATAAAATCAGATAAATTGAGGTTTGCTTACCTTGCAGTTGTTCAGTGTATGTATTCCTTTCTTGATACTCTAGACTGTCTGTTGCAGATCAGGACTGTGGTCAGATGATACAGGCCCGGTCCTGAGTGAGCCAGGTATCAGTTTCACAGTCTGGAGTAGATTGGAGCATTAAAGGGTTAATCTTGGATAGGTATTCCTTTTTCAATTCAAACCATCCAGACTCACCTCCCCTATGTAGACAGTCAGCTGGCACCTTGTATTCGGTAGGTCATATGACTCATCACTTTAGTTTAGAGCTGGGATTAGGTGAGAGGCTTTCCAGACTGCACATGCTAAGTAATGGTTCAGCTTGCGGTAAAAGTGCAAAATAGCTATTTAGCACCCGCTATTTATGTAAACATTGCTGTTACGATACTCTATTTGCACTCTTCCAAAGTGGATTAAGTTGAATAGCTCAAAGGCATTTTTCTGTGAAATTAGATAACCCCCACAAAGAGTTAGGGAAGAATAATGATGGCACATTAAATTCACACCTGAACTTATTTGGCAATAAATTCCCTGTGATGACAGGTCTTGAGAGCACAGAGCTCATAAACGGATTGCACACATAAACTGTGGTGTGGTTGCAGCAGACAGGCAGCCAAACAGCCTTGAATGCTCAGCGGAAGCACGAAGGGTTATGCTAGAGAGCAGCAGAGCTTTTGTTGGCTAATTAAACAATCGTGCTGTTACAGAGCTAAACAAATGAAGGAAGGGAAATATAAGATGGGGGCAGTGTTAAAATAGCAATGTCAGCTGGAAAGCTATTGTACAGAACATCGACTGACTTTGTGATAGGGATGTAAAGATCTGGACTCAGAGATTTAGATACTAAGGCATCACTTCACAGACCCTTGCAGTGTCTAATCTGTTTACAAAAGTGACCCCTTAAGGTGCTCACATTTTTTCAAAAACAAATGGCCAAACTTTTGTGGTATTTTCCTTACCCATGCTGTGGTGGCAAGTACCAGAGTTATTTCCTCTCCCTGCTACCACTGTAGGCATAGTCATCTAGCTCAGTGCAGCTTGCCCTCCGCATCCTGGAGAGTGAGGCTCTGTGTTGTGTATGCATATGGAGGTGGTGGCCTTGGCGTGCTGTCTTGCAAAGCACTGCTGCAGGACAGATCTCTGCAACATCTGACTCCTGGGCTTTTGCCATAACACTTTTGTCAGTAACACCTACATGGTGGTCTGTGAATTCAGTTAGTTGTTACGGACATCCTATACTAGGATTTTTGGTGCATCTCTTTGTCTTTACTTGTGGTTTAAAGCCATTTTAATCACTCAGTTGCAAGCTGTGTATAAGTCTTAGAAGCAATGATGTTTGTTATGAAGACAATGCCCAGTATGGCACTGCCATGGATGGTTTCCCATTGTAGATTTTGCTACCTGGCAGTACCATGGTGCTTCAGGTACTTGTTTCATAGGTCCAGGTCTGTCATGGCCTGGAAGTCAAGGACCAGGCTGACTGAGAAGATTATGATGTGGGAAATGGGTGAATGGACTGCCCATCAAAACATCTGGGAGGACAGAGCTCATACACCCAGAGATTCATGGTATCAGACACTTACCTGAGTCTGAAGGAACAAATGTTTCCTACAGTTGAAGGGGGGTAGATGGGCTATAAATTAATTTGTTTGTCAGTACTTTGTCATTGCTTATCACAACTGGGGCCAGAGGGCTTTGCTGAGTTCAGAAAGTAGCTCATGTTTAGATGGGCAAATGGGAGGTGGACTGAGGAAAGCGACCTCAGAAAAATACGCCCTCAAAGCAATGTTCTTGCACTGTTCTTGCAGTACACAGGCACCCTTACTCAGGACAGCAGCTGCCTTGCCCTCTCCATTTTTCCGGTTATTCCTCTTCAATTGTGGGCAGTGCTTCTTGTAAACTTTATCACTCTTGATGGCCTTGTACTTATGTGGAAAAACACTGCTCTACTGGGAGAACAGTGAGGTGCTGACCAGAGCTGTCATGCTAAACAATACAGGTGAGTCCAGCACAGAAACCCACAGGCTGGGCTGCAGAGCTGTTGCTGCTCTGTTGCTGTTGCTGTGGGTCCTCAGCCTTGTTAAACAACAATACGCCTTGCAGTAAGGGGGAGGGGAGTCATGCACATCATGCAGGCATCACCTATGTGTGAAGCACCTGGGCAGTGCTAGCACAAAGAGGTGCCTGCAAAGACCATCCACATTCCTGAGCCGCACTGACCACACAAGACACTGCAGGAAACAAGCATCCTGGGCTCAGCCCTTGCTCTAGGCAGAAAATGTTCCCTAGGACACTAACCTCCCCCTCTGGCTGGAGTTTCTAAGATTTCCAGGTCTGCTCTTCTGTAATTTGTTTTCATTTTCTAATGAAATCTATGTGATGAAATGAGACCATGATCCCATGTGAGACTTGAATAGACCGACTCATGCTTGCCAGCTGGGTTTCAGTTCTTGATTTTGAACTGTTAAAATAATTAAGTTTGTATGAAGGGTTAATCACAGAAGGTAACCTGAATCTTACACTCAGTAATGTCAGTAAGAGTTCCACCGGGCAACATCTTTCCGGTTAGTTCCTTCCAACTGTTGCTTCTGGTGATCTGCTTACACCTTTTAACTGGTCTGCACTGAAAGCAGAGTGCTGATGCAACAAACAAATGAGGTACATGAGTCCGGTACATACTAGGTGCCAGCTCAGGGAGACTTTTCTCATTACAATATGTTAGAGAAACTTTAATTACAGTTGAAAAATGGTATACTTCCCTTGGCTGGAGCTGAAATTCAAGTCACGTGCTCATGCCCTTGCTACGTAAATTTGAATATCTGAAGTCAACAGTGCTATTAAGAGTAGCACTGGACCCTTGCCTAAATGAACATGGAAAGCCATGAAGATGACCCAAATCTGAGTAGGGCAAAAGGTGGCTGGATCTCACCTGAGCAATGACTGTGTGCTGAGTCAGGAGTGCTGATGTGGGAACATAACTAGTACTTTTCCTGCTCAAAACCCTCCCTTACCCTATCCCTACAGGTAAATCTGAGCCTGGGAAGGTTGCGTGTTTTAAAACACTTCAATAGACTTTTCCAGTTTTCCTGTTTTGCACCAGGTCAGACAGTGTATGTATGCAATGTAAACATACCACACAGAACTGGACCATTATATTACATATTTAACACATAATCTCTTTCTCCAAAGCAGCATTTTTTTTTAATTAGCTTACCCTTGAATGAAAATGATTTTCCCTGGCTTGCCTGTGGCTCCTCTAAGTTCCACAATGGTTAACAGGCTGGTGCCTTAGGACATCAGCTGTCGTATCTCATGCCAGTTGCATTATCTCTTATATGTCTAATTGCCTTCCCATTTAAAAAAATATTCCTAAATTCTTGGCTTAGATCTAATAAAAACATTACTTCACAAGTCAGGATGTTCTGAGGACGTTATTCTACCACATAGACATGACTTCTTTTTTAAAAAAATTTTGACCAGCATTTTCGTCCATTTTTCTTTCTTCTCCTTTAGGGTATGAGCCAAATCAGGCCTTACTGAGGGGACAAACAAAATCATAGGTGACTAGATTGTGGAAAGACGCAGGAAAGGGAGGGGAGCATCTTGCCTCTGAGTTCCTTGGCACTGAATGGCTGTCACTACAACAGCTCACAGTGCAGTAATGAGTAAGTATAACTAACAATCTAGAAAAAGAGAATCAGAGTATTAAAGCAGGAAAGGACCAGAATGAAATGCAAAACTATGCTGAAAGAAAGATAATGCAATTATATCAAATAAAGGGAAAACCTTGCCCTGAACGTTACAGTTGGGTCTGTTTGAAATGGAGGAGGGTTGGAAACAGGCAACAAAAATAATCAGAGGTGAGGAGATGTCTATAAGCAGAGGTTGAATATACCCTGTTCGGAGTTAGGCAAGAGGTGGAGAGCAGTGACAGGATAACGCTTGGAGCATCATAAGATATTTCAGGGTTCGTGCTCAATCTTGCTCATCTTGTGAGACCAGGAGGGAACAGTCAGTGAAGCTAAAAGGAAATCTTTCTTACCCAGCAGATAATGAACCTTGGCACTCACTGCCACAAGATGACATTGCTCTCACCCGTGTAAAAGCGAGGTTGAAAGCTTTCCTGACTATGGAGCATCAAATCAGTGAAACGGGATTCTCTTAGGTAGTCATTCAGTTTTAAATGAACTGCACACCTTACATCCAAAGACTGGACAGATTAAAAGATGAATATTATGATTAGTTCCTTACACTGGCAATGTAGTAGTGGTGGTGCAACACTTTCAATTTCATTACCATATATGCACCCTTCAAGAAGGTTCTACAGCTTTTTCTTTCTATGCAAATTTATCTATGTCAGTATAGGTAAAATCTTTGCTGAAAGAGCAGAAATGATTGAAACCCTATCAGAAATTAGCAGGATAGCACTTCTTCCCCGACCATGAGAAGCATAGTGGTGCTGTTCGCATCTTATTTTGAAGCAAGTGCTGAAGGGAGATAAGGTGTATACTATGTTATCTTTAGTGTGTCTACAATGCTTCTTTTATTTAAGAGCTCCTGGAATTGTGTTGCAATACTTCAAAGTGGCCATCCATATGTTCTAACAGTGTACATTCCTAGAAACAGGATGTCGTGCATAGATAAGGGCTTAAGCAGGTTTCAAAGTGCTATTATCTCAGTTTGCCAGCATCTGGTTGGATCTTTCTTGATTTTCTCCCTCTGTATTTATCATGACATTCTAAAAACTTTGTTACTGTTCACACACACAGAGTCACATGCACAAATATATATGTATACGACAAACATGCATGCATACAGCAAAACCACATTTACATAGATGTGCGTGTAGGAATCAGTGTGTATGTGTATAATATTTTTTTTCTTTGGGGTTAAAGAGAGAAATCTGTTTTCTGTTAAAGTTCCCCTTGAGTTTCAGACAATCTCTTCTGATCATTCTTATAAATAGCCTTTATTTACACATATGGCTTTCCAGATCTTCTCTGCCCCCATGATTTTCTCTATTGTAAAGAAAAGAGGGTTGAACACAATTGATAGTGGAGTGGACACAGAAACACACAGCTCAAAGATAAGAGCCTCTCCAGTTCAGCTAGCAGATGTGGAAACACACCTATGCTGACAGTCTTGGACACTTTTAGCTTCCCATGATGTCCAGAACCATTTGCTACTGCTGGTGGAGTAAAGTCTAATCTGCAAAGCTATAAGCTGGCTGGTGTTGCACTGGGATGAATTCATGGTCAGAGCTTCTCAAGACATATTACAGGGTGGCTGTGATATGAGCCTCACTAATCTGAAGAAATTTGTCTTCACTGTTATCACTACAAGCTGTCACACAGGCAACCAAGTTTAGAGACAACAGTGTTCCCAGCAAGCTGTTTGCTCTGAGGAATACTTGAAAACCTGCTATTGTGTCTTTCCTGCTAGTGCAGCTATACCTCTCCTATCTGCTCGGGAGTCTGGGTGTTAAAGGACATACCTTGCCTTACCTCCAGCACAAAAAAAAAGGGAAACAAAGAGGTGGAAGTGGTCTCTGATAAATGTTGCAAAGGGTCTTTGGCAGAGCTGGAAATAAAACACACATTGTATGCATCCTTCATCTGCATCAAAGCAGTGCAGCTCCTGCAGGTGCATTGACCACAGCCTTTAGGTCATCCAGTCCTCAGCCTTTTAGGTTAACTTGTCTCCATTACTGAAATATAAAGATTTGTTTTTCCAAGATTCCTAATGCCTTTGCCAGGCAATAATGTATGTTGCAATGAAAAAGCTTGACACTTTCTCTCCTGGTCAATCTCAGGAAAAGAGGAGTTAGCAGTGAGATGGTCAAAATGCATGATGAATGCAGAGCTGCTCAATGAGGGTGCAGGGAGGAGAGGGATTTTTCAAATTATTTCTTTGCACACATGTTAGTGTATATGTGAATCCCATCTGATGGAACAATCTGAATCTTTTCACATGGCTTTGCCAACAGCATTTGTCATGGTAAGTTCAGAATCTACCTTTAAAATTTTATTTATGCAGCTGCTGAGCACTGAAGTCAATGGAAGACCGTGCTGGTCTGAAATGCCACTAGTCTGTGTTGAATAAGGAAGTCAGTAATCAGCCCTTGGACAGAAAACATATTTCTCCAGGGTTGGTATGATTAGCCTGAAAGGGCCCACTATGAACATTTTGCAGTGTCCTTCCTCAAAATATTTCTTTTGGATATTCATCTTCTCTCCACTGTATAAGAAGAAAGATCCTTTTTGTACTTATAGACATGTTAAACTTTCTGCCTTCTGCCAAGCTATTCCCTTGAGGAATGTCTTACAATGCTTTGTATTGTGTCCTGTCCTGTGACATGGTTTTCTTGCCAGCCCATCCCTGCTGAATGACATACTGCCTTTGCTGACCAGCCTCTACTTTCTCTAAATGAAGAAGAAATGGATGCAAGTGGCATGTGTTAATAACAACAACTTGCCACCCAGAAGTCTGTGCAGATGCTCTGTTTTGAAGGCATCAGCCCTCAGTGGACTCCATCTCTCCTGCTTCGACTTGCAGCACCTGCTGCAACTGCTTAGTGACTTGGCAGGCAACACACATCACTGCCAAGTGTTGCATTTGCTGGGCAAAATCAGATGTCAGCAGCACTGACTAGACACCTTGAGTTATAAAGTGATGCAGACCTTGGTTTGATAAATGTCTGAAGGGTTATAGGCAGGGAGGATAACTGGAAACAACTTTCAAGCCTGGTGCCTATGGGACCTGAGGTATCCTTGCCTGGATGCTTTGACATTGTGTAATTACAAGTGGCAGATGTTAATTCCCTGGGGGCTGGCCAAACCAGGTCAAATGCGTTAAGGTGTGAGAATGCATGAGAGGCAAGAAGAGTGCTTTTTTCCGCTCTGAGAGACACTGATGATTCTGGATACTCAAAACAGGCAAAACCATGTTTCCTAGTTCAGAGATGGCACTTCCTATTGGTTGTCCCAGCACCGAATCAAGCTGACCTCTCATGGTGTTACAGTCACATATTACTGGTTGGGAAAGGTGCAAACAGAACGTACCTGCTGGTTGTTGGCCACAGCTTGTAGCTTGCCTGCTGTCTTGTACTTCCACATGATTGAATCTATTTGCAAAGGACCAATCTGCCTAATTTGCTGAATAAATCCTGTTTCAAAGGAACATCTTTGAGTAAAGTTTCCTACAGAAATGGGGCTGGCCTACGTCTGTTTCATAATGTTGCTAGTGGTGGGATCCAAGCTAGATTCATGCCTGATATTTCTGAAAACTTCATGCAATGTTCAACTCATGCACACAGGAATGCCAGATTGGTGAGCTGATAATCAATACAGGTTCCCCGGGTGGCAGGAAAGGCATATAAGTGAAATCCTTACATACACTGCTTAGCTTGCTTCTCTTCATCCCTTGAATGGAATTTTTCTGATCCTTCCCCCATTGTTCTGGCGGCATCGCTTTTGCTTTATTCCTGGGAAGTTGGAGTGAAAATGTCACTGTTGAGATCTTTAATCCATGGAATAACTTGTCTGATTCAATGAAGCGGTTCCCATTACTCTCTGTCAACTTCAAACCAAATCCTCATTTTCCCAGTGTCAAGAACAGGAAGTGAAAGACACCTTGACCTCAGTTGCTGGTAGGTATTGTAACCATCTCATCCCTGGAGCTGGACCTGCTGTCAGCCCTGGGCTGAGAGACCCAAGTGAACTGCAGAGGTCTGGTGGAGGGGGAGCTGAATAGGAAATACTGTGAGAAAGCTCTCTGCTGTGACTTCAACAGGGTGATGAGGTCAGGCCTTCTTCATATTGCAACAGGAGATGCTTTCTATACACAGTTCTCCAGTGGCCCTTAAATCTGCTAAGAACCCTGCCTTTGCCAATCTTTAAGGATCATAAAGTGAGTTTATTATTATATTATGCTTGTTTCTCCCAGGAGAAGCAGGGGAAATGTTAAGGAGGGATTGTCCTGCTAGCTGGCAGTTATTCATTCTTACGAGTATATGGAAGTCCAGATCATGTGTTTATATTCTCAGGCTGTATTATTCTTCCCACGTTTTTTGAGGCCTCCACATCTTTTCTCAGAAGGTTTTCCTCTTAACCTAAGCCATTATCAGTCATAGAAAAATTAGCATGACACAGCAGCTGAGTAGCTCATTGCACATCTAAGGCAGGCACAAAAACGTTTTGCCCATGGACCAACAAAGCTGATTTTTATTTCTGAAGAAAGAGATATTGCAGCTACAAATGTTCTGTGTCTCTGCAGGGGGTGACTCATGCAGCAGTTTGGATAGCCCGTCCCAAGAGCGCTGTTCTCCCTATAACTTCAGTGAAAGAAATTAAAATGCATTATAATAATAGCAGTATCTGATAAATCTGCTGCAGATAGGCAGAGCTGCAGGGTTCAGATGAGCAAATAGGCTGACTATGAGGAAAATTGTAACTCTGGGAGGATAAAGTCTACGCACAAAACTTGGGTGTAACAAAAAAGCCCTCCAATCACACATGCTCACATGCAGCCTTTGGGAGAACAAGGATGTGGTTTGCTTTGCCTTTCCAGTGGCTGGAGCTGAAGCAGCATACCAACCTCCCAGTCACTGCCCAGCAGCCCCTGCTGAGGCAGGGGCAGGCTGTGCCGGCACTGTACCATTTGTGTGCTCCGTCAGTACCTGCCAGTAGGAGCCATGATGAAAAAAAAAGTGTTCAGGGCACATGCTTTGCTCCGTGCTCTTTTCTGACACGCCGAACCCCTCTTGCTGGTGCCCTTTCTTGCAGGTGTTGATGGGAGGGCACAAGTGTAGCCAGAAGGCAAAGCTCTGCACAATCAAGCCACAAAGCAACAAAGGCAAAGCCACAGGCAACAACCAAGAAGTGTCTGTCAGATGCAAACATCGGGGTCTGACTGGGGGCCTGGGGGCAGTTTTGAATCATGCTGGTCCTCCTCGTGCTCTGATCAGAGAGCATACTAGCCACTTTTTCCTCCCTCTGGGACCAGCTATGAAATCAAGCCTCCCACAGGAGGTGAAAATACCGCCAGCATTTCACAGGAGTACTTTTGGCATGTGATGGATGATGGCTGAGTCCCACAGGTTTCCTAGGCATGTCCTTCACAGGCATGCCGTGGCATGGCAGGAGATAAGGGTTGCACGATGCTGGAGGCTGCTGCATCCTGTTTGTGTCCTGTTTGGGAGAAATGTTGCCCACATTGCTAAGACAGATAGTCCAGTCTGCAGTACTGCCGGGAGAAGTCACTCAACAGCTCTTCTCACAAACCTGGAGTGATGACAGGTTATTTTTCACCCAGTAAGCCTGTACATGTAATCTGAACCAAAAATCTACTTGTACTTAGCGCCCTTTAAATAGAAATTATATCTAGCTCATTACAGTCATTGTGGCTAATAATCACTGACAGATGTCTGACTAAAGCCAGGAAACAGCAACACAGCAGAGGAGTGGGTGGTGCATGTGCTGCCTTCAGTGACCAAGTTCTGTGTGTCACTTCAGTGGGGGGGGACTGAGCCTATACTGTAGCTATAAATTGCACACCTCTGCTTCTGTTTTGAACTATCTCCATATGGGAGTAGAGAGATACCGAAAGCTACCCTAGATTCTCCAGTCTGTCGCTGGCATTGGTCCCAGAATGCAGCATGCTGAATCTTTGAATTTACCGTTACAAGGATGTTGGAGGAATTGCTTATCAAAGAAGGAAAAGTCTTTATCTCCTAATAAAATAAAAAATACATATAATGTTTCTTACAACTAGAACTGAGTGTAATGAAGAGACAAAACTGAAATCACAGAAGGTATTTTTGACGTATTGATGTGTGTAGCCTTAGTCATCTGCCTTCGGTTTTTTTACACGAAGCTTTGAGAGCCAAAGATATAATGGAAAATGTAGGAAATTGAAATATTGAAATTAAAAAAAATAAATTGGATTCAGCTGTGCAGTAATCTCCCATGCTTTTTTTTAATTTTTTCTTTCCAGTGTATATTCTAGCCATACTGAGATAAGCTAATTGGAAAAAGAGAGGACTGTGAGCTTGAAGGTTTATGAAAAGCTGGTTTCAAAGTACCTCGTTGATTATAAAATTTCCATTTCTTCAGTCGCTTAGTGACATAAATCATCCCATCATGGTTAGAGAAGAAAGCCATGTGATTCATGCAATTTCCTACATTTCAAATTGTATATTTCATTGCCATGTTTATAATCTGTGTAAATAACCTAAACCACTGTTTAAAGAGGACAAGCAACATAATATAGAATAATTCACTGTGTAGATCCAGACACCTTGAAAATCAGTGTGGACAATGTCAAAGCGATTAATGAACAAAGGTTCTTAACTTTAGCCAGCTTTAATGAACTCCATGTTCTTAAAGCACTGATTAGTCCCTCTCTGGTGGTAGGAGATAACTAGGAAAAGGCAGCTAAACTCAGAAGCATGAAAGGCTGTGGAAAATCACATTGGAGGTTAGACCAAGGAAAAAACTCTAAATGGCTAGTTTGTATCCTAACAGATCAATTACCATCAGTGGTCTAGTAAGAATATGGTCTGCTTGGCACTACAAATACTTTGAAGAACTAATTGGAGAGCGCTGACAGGCGTGCATACTGCAGTCGTGCACACTTTTTGTCATTTGCTGGAGGAATGGCTTTGAATAAATGGTAGTGAATCATACTGCCTGGTGATGCACGCAGGACATTTTAATTAGCTATGTCAACTAACTCCCAGCCTTCTGGATGACTTGTACTTGCTGTACAAGCTGGCAGAGAAACTATCACCTTTCCCACAAATTAGTTTTGGCCAGCCCTGGTAGATGACTGTCAGTCCATAATAACAATGTGTGTCTTGAAGGGCTTTGTATCAGTCTGCTGAACTACAGAAAGGAGTCTGTTAACAAGGTAGCAAAGAGAAAAGTGTGTTTATTTTGATATATGATCTCTCAGTATGTTTTCTTTTAAACAGGTAGAACAAAGAAAGATGATCAGGAGTACTAGAAATACCAGTCCAGTGGTGCACAGGTGAAGCTGTCACTGAAAAGTTAAGCATTGTTAAATGTTGCTGTGTTCTCTAGGGCTTGTAAAGGTCCAAAGGTGAAATGAAATGCTATTAAAAAAAAAAAAAAAAGTTAAAAAAGAGGTTAGAAAAGAAAGTCTAGTCATCCTCTCCCTTTGCATGCAATTCTTTCCCTACTTGCATTGCCTGTAGGGGAACTAGGCCACCAGAAACTAACAATGGCTTATGCTTTGGGTCACAACAACCCCATGCAGCGCTACAGACTGGGGGCGGAGTGGCTCGAAAGCTGCCTGGCAGAAAAGGACCTGGGGGTGTTGGTGGACAGCCGGCTGAGCATGAGCCAGCAGTGTGCCCAGGCAGCCAAGAAGGCCAACACCATCCTGGCCTGCATCAGGAATAGTGTGGTGAGCCGGACTAGGGAAGTAATCATCCCCCTGTACTCGGCACTGGTGAGGCCTCACCTCGAGTACTGTGTTCAGTTTTGGGCCCCTCACTACAAGAAGGACATTGAGGTGTTGGAGCGTGTCCAGAGAAGGGCTACAAAGCTGGTGAAGGGTCTGGAGGACAAACCTTATGAGGAACGACTGAGGGATCTGGGGTTGTTTAGCCTGGAGAAGAGGAGGCTGAGGGGAGACCTTATCACCCTCTACAACTACCTGAAAGGAGGTTTTAGAGAGATGGGAGCTGACCTCTTCTCCCTGGCGACAAGTGATAGGACAAGAGGAAATGGGTTCAAGTTATGTCAGGGCAGGTTTAGATTGGATATTAGGAAGCATTTTTTCACTGAAAGGGTTATTAAACATTGGAATAAGCTGCCCAGAGAGGTGGTGGATTCACCATCCCTGGAGGTGTTTAAGAAAAGGGTAGATGAGGTGCTTAGGGACATGGTTTAGGAGTGGTGGTGTTTTTATCAGGGTAGGTTAATGGTTGGACTTGATGATCTTAAAGGTCCCTTCCAACCTCACTGATTCTATGATTCTATGATTCTATGTGCCACCTCAGTTCCACCTGTTTGGTACTTGAGTGTGAAGCTGAACACATGACCATAGTCTCCTGTTTTAATGTTCCTAAGTTGTGACATTAATGGTTACCTATAAGTTGTCAGAGGTCTTCAGGGACTCTTAAGGCTGAATTCTGACCCATATAATGCACAAGGAAGAGATGATCCAGCCACAAAAGTTGTGGTGAATACAGCAAGTGGCCTGCAGTTGTTAACGATTTTGGTTTCAGTAATTAGGCTGGCATTGAACACATCATAACAATTCAAGGTCTCACAATTTTTCAAGTGCTGTGCCTTGCCCAACCTCTAGGTTTTCCTCCCATTATGCCAAATCCTGTATGTGTCTGTAGTGTCCTCCCTGCATTTGCTATCCGTGGGTCCCACACAGGAACCAAAATGAAAATGTGTGCAGAAAACCACATAGATGTCCATGTAGATTACGGCTTTTTTTCCTGTATAGTTGGGTCTGAAAAGTGCCCCGATATGTTTGGACTAGTGATTTAAAGAGGAAATAATTGACAACAGAATATTTCTCTGTTAATTTAAGCTGAGTCTCAACCTTTGGTTTGTGTCACTACACCTGCAGCTGAAAGAATTATCACTGTATGCGTTATGAAAGCTGTGTGTCAATACCCATCTCTGGTGGGGAGAGAAAATTTTCTTGTTGAATGTTTGGCAATATTTAGTTTCTTCCAAAAAAATTTGAATCCTCACATGTTAAATCAATGCAGTTGGTTTCCTGTTCCCTTCCCCTTGCCATTTCCGTTCCACCTCAAAAGTTACAAGGGTGTGTAAAGACTTGGTTTCTCTCTCTCTCCAGTAAATTGTTATTTAAACAATCTGGTTAAATCAGGAGAAAAACTGCAATCCTGACTCTCTGTCCAAGCCACCTATTCAGACTAAAAAAAGTTTCCATGAAAAGTGATCAATACTTCATTTACTTAAGTAATTTGGGAGCTATCCAGTGCAGAGGTCTGGGAGATGCCTGCCTTCTGTGTTGTTTTTACAGATTTCTGGAAAGGCGCCATGTCTTCCATTCTTATTTCTGACATAGAAAAAGGACAGGCAGATGTAACTGTACTAAAAATGAAAACACACTTAACTGAGAGGCACCAGCTGCATTCTGAGATCATAAAAACAGTGGTTACTTTATAAAAAGGCATCTACAGAAAGTGGCTCAGTGGCAATTTACAAAATCAGATCAGGTGTTGAGACACTGGACTCCCATTTCGTCTGATGGGATACACATACCATAAGAAACTTGGGAACCTGGGCTCGGAGAAAGATGACCTAGTTGAAATCTGTCCTGGCAAGATCAGCACTCTGAGAATGTAGTGGAAAGAACCAAAATACTGTTGGGTTTGTTGGTGCTTTGTTTCTTTTTTTTTTTTTTTTTCCTAGCTCCATACTTTGTATATGCCCTGGACAAGTTATATGGTCTCTCCCACAGTTCTTCGGGGTTATTCAGGTTTTGAACTAGCATTGATTGTATCTCTAGTCTAATCTGTATGTGAGAAGCAGTATTTAAATACTTCCAAGGATCTTAGCTTTTCTGTCTCAGAGAAATGTGAAAACACAGGTAACAGCTCATCTGATATCACAGACGGATGAGAGAGAAAATTATGAGTCCCTCAGGTCCTACAGTACTGGAGAACATATGACTGCCCGGGGATGACTAGAGGGGTGTTTATAGGAACCAGGACTCCCAAAATTTCCTGCTCAGCTAGATCACTTTTTATCAGCTTTGCTATACTTTGAAGCACCTGCCCATGTGTTATCTTTTAAAAACACAAGCAGAAGAGTGATTTGGCAGCAATATAGGTTTTACACGTGCACAGGCAGTTCCCAACTTACTCTCTAGGGAGTAACCCCCATGTTTCTGTCCTCACCTTACTTGTCTCCTTTCCCCCAGCACTGCCCTGCTCTTGTGTCTAATTGTGTGCAAGCTATTGGTGGGGAGGGTGGGCATCAGCTGCGTTTGAATACTAATATTTTAGGAGGTGTGCAGATTCTGCATATGAAAACACAGTGACCGCAGACAGACCATGTCCCACATGTCTGCACCTTGCCTTACTGACATTTTCTGAGTTGTGTAGCTCCAAAATGACAAACTTGTGTTTGCATCATCTATATCCAATTAACCATAATGCAGCGGGGAGTGATTATGAAACTTGTAGCATAACCTCCAGGAGCATGTTGTGATCCTAAATCGTATGTGGGACTAATTGGTAAATAATTTCAGAATGTTACCTTGCTATGCTCCGTTGTCAGATCAAAACCACTGAAACTGGCAGACACATAGGATGATGCCCTTAATTTCTTTGCCTTTCAGAAGCCTCAGCTAGTGGGAAAGATTAATGGCCTTGGTTAACTCCACTGACCTAACTTAGGTTGCAGGCTTTTTGACTGTGAAGCATGAAATATTTTGTGCATTTAGGAGATTCTGCATTTTTCTGTTCATTCCCTCTGATTAAGGGAATGTAGTAGTCAGCTGAATTCTGGCAGAAGGTTTTTTGATGTTTAGACCTTTTTAAGAAAACCTTGCCAATTCAGCCAATTCAGTAGCCATTAAAAACTGACTAGTTGTCATAGTGCAACATGGAGTTGAACAGTGAGTCTTGAACTCTTCTTCACACTCTACCAGTGATGATCTAAGAAAGATGAAAAGCTAACAGCTGCTTTTCCTGGGTAAAGCTTTAAAGGTTCATTATCAAAGAAATAGTGAAAACTTCTTCTATTGGTGCATGTTTTCTAGATGATCTTAATAAGGTAAAGCTCTATTTAAATGGTATCGGTTGAGAGAGTGGGTCGTGAGTCTACAGACCTTGCTAATAAGATCATGTGCAGTACACTTGGATTTATTTCAAAAACTCCAAAGTACTGTGGAATAAATGTTTGGTCAGGCTTTCAAAACAGAGAGAAGCTGCATCTCAGGAAATTCTTCTGCCCTAAAGCCAGATGCTTTGTGTGTTATTTTATTCCCTCCTTTCTGCAGCAGGCCTTCTCATATGACTTCTCCTTGTGGTGGTAGTGGATACTGCCAGGACAATGTGTCCCCATCCTTTTATCCAGCCCTGGGAGCTCTCTTTCCACCTTCCCTGTAGAGCCCTTTGCTGCTGCTCTGTGCTTCGGAAGTACCACAACATGTGGAGCTGCTGCTTCGGGATGTGGTGTCCCAAAGCTATTGGTCTGCATACAGAAATCTACATCTAACCTAGTTGATGCACATGCCTCAGGTGACCCAGAAAAGAAGTCCACAGTGGACTTGGAAAGGAGGAAATTCACAGTATTCACTCCCAGAACTTGCAGACACTGAGTTGGTTGGAGCTTTCTCTGATATTCTGACTTCAATCTCTTGAAGCATTTTTTCTGTCAAAGGTTTCAAGTATGCTTCTCACACTGTGTAGTGGGGTTTACATTTCTACTCCTTTCTTTCCCAGTCTTAGGTTTCTGCATTTTTATGTAGACTTGCAGCAGCTGCTGTCCCATACTTGGAAATAATTTCCCACGGATAATTTATAGGTGTTAAATACTTGCTGTTTGAGCCAGAATATAACCCTTCTTTATTGGCAGTGGCATGTGAGTGCACACAAGTTATCCCATTAACCTCAATAAACATAATTTCAATTACACTAATTTTAGCAGTGACAGCCAGAAAAGTTGTATATTTTTGGGATTAGGGAAAAGTGCCTCAAATTTTCATCTTGCTTTTTTCTCTTTCTTGTTTCTGAGGGAATTTTGGAAGGTAAAATAGTTTTAAAGCATATTTATTTCAAAGAACAGATACGCAAGTAAATACTGTCATTGTGTCATAGTCTGCTTCAGGAAATCACTGTGTCACAATGGTAATGTTTCTTCCAATACCTAATGACCCTTTATAGGATCAGGAAAAAATAGAACTTGTATTAAAAATAATCTTTTCATGCAGGGTTTGGAGAAGTCTTTTAATTCAAAATCATCCACTGACTTTTTTTTTTTCATCCAAATAGAGCCTTTATTCAAGTTCACTTAAAGCAAAATACAATATTCTCCCCTTACCTTGTACCTGTTCCCTCTTCTTCCACTTGAAATGAACTGTCTTTCCTTATACAAAAACAATTTTTTATCCCGAAAGCATCGGCAGTACTTGTAAAGCTGCTTGTTACATCGCCATCTAGTGATTTAAAAACATTGCAAACCTTATCTGAAGAGAGTTTCTCTGACGGCCAATTATAAGTCTCAGTATTGAAGACACTTACTTGCCAGTGCAGTTGCCAGTGCTTTTAAGTGGAATAGATAATTGAACATGAGTGACTTCTTCGTATGTGAACAAGTAATCTTTTCTCTGCTGTAGGTGTATTTTTATATAAAATGGATGCAAGTGGAGGGAAGAAATACTCCAGAGAGCCTTGAGGACACAACTGAAAAAAGTACTGATATATCCATTTAAAGAACTATTGATTTGGTGTACTGAAGCATAGTAGCACTAACTGAAAACTGCCTGTGCATTGGCAAGTAAGTTTCTTCCATTGTTTGATTTTTAACAGAATTTGTATTATTACCTGGAGTACTGTGTCCAGCTCTGGGGCCCCTAACATAAGAAGATAGACCTGTTGGAGCGCATCCAGAGGAGGGCCATGAAGATGATCAGAGGGCTGAAGCACCTCTCCTATGAAGACAGGTTGAGAGAGTTGGGGTTGTTCAGCCTGGAGGAGAGAAGGCTCTGGGGAGATCTTATAGCAGCCTTCCAGTGCCTAAAGCAGGTCTACACAAAAGATGGAGAGGGACTCATTATCAGGGAGTGTAGTGATAGGAGGAGGGGTAACAGTTTTAAAATGAAAGAGGGTAGATTTAGATTAGATATAAGGAAGAAATTCTTTAGTGTGAGGGTGGTAAGGCACTGGAACAGGTTGACCAGAGAAGTTGTTGAGGCCCCATCCCCGGAGGTGTTCAAGGCCAGGTTGAATGGGGCTTTGAGCAACCTGGTCTAGTGGGAGGTGTCCCTGCCCTTGGCAGAGGGGTTGGAACTAGATGATCTTGAAGGTCCCTTCCAACCCAAACCATTCTTTGGTTCTATGATTCTGTGGTTATCTGTATTCCTTTGTCGAGTGTTCATATTAAGCTACAGTTAATATGGTACGGGAAACAAAGGTATGGTATACTTTTAAAACACATTTGAATTGCCTGGCCTAGGTTTCTTTCAAGTTTGCCAATTACAAGGTGATCAACTGTGGAATGACCATGTATGCATGGTCTTCATGTTTGTAGAGGGAGGTGAAATACCATAGAAGACCAGGTGCTGCTTTTGACTTGGACATATTAGCACAGGCAAATAAGATGTTTGGGGAGCTTTTCTTTACTGAACACTTTAAAGTAAGGCCAAGTAACAGATGTTAGGCAGGATCTGATTCTCTGATATTATTATTCACAGCTGTGCTGAACGGGCAAGGATGTAATTTCTAATCTGAGAGACCAACAGCCCTTTTATTCCTTGCAACAAGATCATTTCTCACTGTTTATATTTCTCAGTGTCTTTTTCTGTTCATGTGTTGTGAGAGCCATTTTCACTTGGAGTTGCCAGCAGTGATAGTTTCATCAGCCTGTGGATAGCAGAGAGACTTTTGCTCAGGTAATATCTGACAGTTCTGCAAACTTCATGTCTGAAAGAGACACATTGGATGTGCTGGCCCTACATGATTCCTCAAAAATCTCCTTGTAATAGTAGGCTCTGTCAGGTACAAATCTGTGTAAAGTATCAGTGACTGAAATAACCTTCCTCATAAGTGCAGTGTGCACCTATCTAAAATATCTTTTATTTAGAGTCAGCAGAGGGGGAGATGAAGTTGCACTTTCTGGCAATATTGTACATAATGATTTTGATACCTCCACCATTGGCATTGGGCTCCCAGGAGCCACAGGTAAGAGTTCAAATATGGGTCCCTCTGTTTTCAGACTGGATGCTTTGCACTGGCAGCAAATTAACTGCCCTGCCCATCTCTGATTCACAGCCTGGCCTTTGGTCCATTGTCTTATTTACTCATTTCTGTAGTGACCTTTGGGATCCAGTTTGGTTTTGACAGAGAGGAGTTTCCTCACCATACAGTTATAGCTCCTCTCTGGACAGAGACATGAAGTGGTGCCTTGAGTTGTAGTCTGCCCCAGAGCTGAGATAGTGCTTTGCAGGTGAGCAATTTTTTAAATTCCTTAAAATCATTTGGGTTCCCCAATAAAGGACCATGGAGCAGTATTCAGATGCTCGGCTCTGGAAAATTGTCTGCTGTCTTACTGGTAGGGGAAGTGCATGTCCACTGCAAAAAGTATTTCTGAAAGTCTGGGGCACGTGTCTCCCAGAAAAATGTTGCAGAAGGGGAGTATGGCCTTTCAGCATCAAGTAAGATAGAGCAGAGATCAGTTTAGTAGTTGGCTATGTAGGTCTAACGGATTTTATGGTGTGCAGAAGAGCCTTCTGGAGAAGTGAATACTTGGGGGAGGGGCAATGAGCAGAGACAAGGAGTCCTCGGAAGGATCATACATGACTTTTTCAGCAGATACACCTTGAAAACACTGGATGTTACTGCTTGCCATTATAGTGCCCATGTAAAATGTCAGGGGGAGCATCAGCCTGCCCGCTCCAGTCACCCAGGCAGCTCTTAGCACTGTGCTGATGCTGTCTGCCCTAACAGGAGTCAAATGGATTGGAGGGTGGTAAGGTGTGATTGAGGGGGAAGCTGGACAGCCCTAAATCTGGGGCCATAAAGCAGAACTGCTCTCAAGCCATTAAGACTTCTGAAGACTTGTTGGAATAATCCAAGTGTCAGCTAAGCCACATCCTCCATAAATGGAAAAGTGTGTGAGGGACATTTGTTGAAATTTCACTAACAAGTCCCGCCAAACAAAATCTGCTGCCCATGTAGATAATTTAGTTACCAGCTGCCAGGACTGCTAGCCAGCTAGCTTTGGGAAGGGAGTTTAGATGGGGATTCTGGGGCTGAAACCTTCCTGTTACAATTTAAGGAGAAACTTTTGCATTTCAGTTGCTTGCCCTGTTATTTACTTTCACAAACTTTCACTTTGGGGATGCTTTAGATAAACTGTGCTTAATTGCTGTATTTAATCCAAAAGCTCTATGGCAAAGGTGAAAGGAGGGACAGATAAAGGAGATGATGAGGCAGGTTGCTTGTAGTGCTAGAATATAAGACTTTTATGTAGTTGACTGCATTTTAAAATTAATGCATGGGGTTTTTTGAGCCAGAACTGGTACTGGAAGCTTGTTTTACACAAACATATTCCTCAGCTGAAAGATGCTTATTACATATTTTGATTCACTGGGTTTATACCCTCTTTGGTGACATATATGTGTGATTTGATTTTCAAGCTGCAGTACTGGTATCTGTATCTGTGTCTTGTATTAGTGATGGGGAAAACACTGATTGCAAAAACCTAGCATATCCTGAAGAATTTTCCAGAAGAGGTCAGTGTAAATATCTGCATTTTACAAGGTGGGAAAAGTGAACTAATGGCAGTATACTAAAGCAACTTATACAAGGTTCCCTTGCAAGCCAACAAAAAGGCAAAAGAGCAAAAGTTATCAAATACCAAGGTGTACATACGAAAAGAGATTCACAGGCAGTCTGGAACTTTAAATCTGGAGGTTTCCTCTGTCCCAAACAGTTAATCAGCATTTACCATGTCCCTTCAGTGAGGTATAAGGAAAATCTTAACTCCCTTGCGCACCAAGATGGCTCTGTAAGTCACACAGGTCCTCACATGCTGTACTGCAAAATGATGCTACAATTTGTCCCTGAGAAACACCACAGAAGCTTTAAACCTCAGGAATTAATTTTCTTTTTCTTTTATGTCTGTGCAAGGCTAATTACTGATAAGCTGACTGCACTGGTGACTTGTATTACTGCGTGGGAGTCATCAATTTACCTCAATAACACACTGAGTAGAGAACAGAGACAAGTTTTTGTTCCTTGGGCTCTATTATGGATTCAGAACTATACTACGTGTCTTTTTTCCATTGTCTTCAGGAATAAATATCATCATAAATTGGACTGTGCATATATAGATTTAGTTCATCCTCAGACGACAAAATAGAAAGTTATCCTGACTTTAAATGTTGTATGTGGTGTAAAGGTAGTCTATGTTGGTGGTGTTTTGATCACAGCATGATGAAGGTCATAGACTGTAGAAGTCAACACTAATGACCTGCAGTCTCTTAAGAAATGATCTGATTTATACTATGAGAATTTAAGGTCCTGCGGGAAGGCTAGCCCAACTGAGGAATCATTTTCTGCCCTAGGAAAGTGCATCTCCTTCCTGTTGAGAGCCAGGACTGAGGACGACTCTTCTCTCCATTATACTCTCCACTGAAGTTCATGAATGTTTTGTCCATAATAGCTTTTTTGCCTCATCTGTGCATTTTAGATTCTTTCTTTCCCATTTCCTGGGAAATCAATAGGTCTCTGTACCTACTGTCAGTGAATTATAGAGCAAGGACTCATGGATCTGTTCACAACTTCCTCAACAGCAGCAGCCCAGTTTCATAGAATCATAGAATCATTTAGGTTGGAAAAGACCTTTAAGATCATCGAGTCTAACCATTAACCTAACACTGCCAAGTCCACCACTAAACCTTGTCACTATGTAAGTGCCACATCTACATGTCTTTTAAATACCTCCAAAGGATGGTAACTCAGTCACTTTCCTGGGCAGCCTGTTCCAATGGTTGATAACCCTTTCAGTGAAGACATTCTTCCTAATATCCAATCTAAACTCCCCTGGCACAACTTGAGGTCATCCCTTGTCCTGTCACTTGTTACCTGAGAAAAGAGACCTCCTCCTTGCTACAACCTTCTTTCAGGTAGTTGTAGTGAGCAATAAGGTCTCCCCTCAGCCTCCTTTTCTCACAGCTAAACAAGCTCAGTTCCCTCAGCCACTCTTCATAAGTCTTGTACTCTAGACCCTTCACCACCTTTGTTGGTCTTATTTGGATGTGCTCCACCAGGTCTTTGAGCTTCTGACTGCATTATTAATGTCTAAAAATGAAGAAGGCCTGAGCCCTTTCCTGTTGTTCTGGCATACTTAAAGCCTTTTTCCTGTTAAAGCTCTCTGGCACTGAATAATATGCTTGCCCAGCCTTTTTTAGAGAAACAGATTGGTGTCTGGCAGCTCTATTTTGCCATCTTTTTCACAAATCTTTTAGAACTGAGTGTGACTGAAAGCTTACTCTGCAGTCAAATTTAGATGAAGTTGGCCAATGTAGTTTTTAAAGCTGCTGCAAAGCAGGAATGAATACACCTAATTCTCTTTGGAATCCCAGCTAAAAGCTAAGGCATACCTATAGCCCTGTGCTGGTTTATGAAGGCAAATGTGTATGGTCATTTTTCACTGTCCAGCACAAAAATGCTTTAGCAGATCTTTGTACTTTGAAGCCAACATCACATTGGCTCTTCATATTTTCTAAGATCCTGTTCGGGAAAGAAGTGGGGTATTTCCTGATGTTGAAATGGGTTCAAACCACACCTTTGAACTTATTCTCCTTTTCAGATATGTGTTATCAGCTGGAACACGACACCACTCCATAAATAGCTCAAGGTCAAATGAATGAAGAAATACATAGCAATGCCTTCTTTTCCCAAAAAGTGAAAGGAGCATTCTCATTGAGTGGCTTTTTGAGCAGCAAAGAAAACCTAATTGTTGCATTGTCTCTAACTGACCCTCACTCTACAGCAGTAACAGTGCCTTTAAAGTACTTGACATCCTTTGCTATGCTGTTAATTTCACCTGATACTGTAAGCAAAATTAATAAAAGGGCCATCTGTGATGGATAGTTCTGTCCTGAGCAGTTCCACTGAGTGGTCTAGCAGCCATCAGACATTTTGCCTTTGTGTACATTGGATCACAAGGCATGAAGGTGATTCTTGGAACCTTGCAATCTAAGCACTCAATATATTAATTTCTAGAGGTGTAGATTTTTTCTGCTCCATTGACTATTCTGTGAAATTAGCTGTTAAAAGTACACTGGCAGGACAGGTCACTTTGTGTCAGAAGAGAACCTTCTCTTTGGCCATTTGTAAAACTTGACATTTGTTGGAGAGACGTTGAGAGTCACTAGGCATGATCAAATAAAATACAATTGCAAGAATGTTGGTTTAAGTTATTTCCTGTGGTAAAGTGGATTATCTCCATTGCTTTTGTTTCATATTAATTGAGCATCATGTCTCACACACAATAATGTTGAAATTATTGGAAGTTTTACGAAACTTTGGTTTATCTATTTACAACCATCTGTTGGAAATGTTTGGAGTCCTTGTTACTCAGTATGAAATGTGGTAACATTGACATGCAGTGAAGAACTGCTTGATGCACCATCATATCACAAGAAATTTCAGTGCAAATAATTGTATGGTTTGCCTAATATAGAAACTCAGGTACTGAGGCTCCTGTTAGTCAGAATTCCACTGGACACGATGATTTACAAATGTTTTGCAAGAGATGATCCAGTTCAAATGTGTTTATGTTAGGTACGATAACCATGAAGGGAAGTAGGAGTACTCCTGAGATCACAATAAAAGTCTGTCTCAGAACTAGCTCTGCTGCCTTGTTGTCCCTTTGCTCCTTATTATTCCCGTCGCATCTTGATTTTCTCTCCGTGTGCACAAATCCTTCAGCCAAAGTCTGTGGACTACATTGAGGAGGGAGGTTGTGGGAAGGAAAATCCCTGAGAAAAAATAACTTGCAACAACTTGGTGTCTCAGGTATTATTAATTTACAGTAAAGTTTGTACAGGGAGCTGGTATGCAAGAATAAAGGGAATTATAATATAATATGGCTAACATCGTAATTAAAAAAAAAGAACAGTGAACTGCAGGAAATGCAAATTTGGATTACAAAATTATTCATTAATTACCAGGATTTTGCTAGCATTTCTTTAATCAAGGCATTTTTAGTTTAAGGCTAACAGATGGTACATCTTGTAGTTCACAGTATGGGACTGGCCATTATCTTGAGCAACCATGTCTGAAGACAGTTGGAGCTAATATATGTGACTAGAGTTTGACTGTCATGTGGGGTTGTAATAGGGCCCAGGCATCAGCACTACTGGAGAAATCAGGCTGGGTTCCTAAAAAGGGATCTGTGGGTAAAAGTTTTGTAGGGAGATGTAATATTTTCTTTGGAACAAATGGTTGTACCAGCTAAGGCCACCACAGCTGTGACACCTCTTCTGCAACACTGTGGAAAGATTATTTGTCTCAGATACCAAATCATCTGACTGCAAAAGAGATCACAGAGCATGAAGAGGGTCAGGGCAGGCAAGTGAGAAACCAAACAAACTAAGCAGTATCATCTGCTTAGATCAGTGCATCTTATAGAAGATAATATCACTTTCTGTAAATTCTTACATCACCACATCAGAACTGTTACTGCCACAATATGGAATTTAGGGTGGACATACTCAAAAGCAACAGGCTCCCATTTTTTAAAGTCTCTCAGTAGTACCACTCTTCTGGGACTCCTCTGTTGTTTTTCAAGATACAACGTAGGCCACAACTTAAAATCTTATTCAGTACAAATGACTGGCCAATGTAGGTAAGTCATGACCATGGAATCTTAAAAACCAGAATGTTTATATGCTTTGACTTTTCTTAGCTTATCTCATGCTGTTAGGGTGCTTCATTGTCTGGGAGTTAAGATTTTACATTGGCTAAGTAGCTGCACTTAAACAGGCACACTAATTTGGTTACCCTGTAAGTTCACTCTTCCTCTGGCTCTCTGCTTTTCTGGGAGAGCTGTTGTGCTAAGATCTGACTGCAGGTCACAGTGTTGCCTGCTGGTACTATAGATTTCTCTCAGTCTGCAGGAAACACTCGAATTCAGAGCTCCTTGAAGTGACCAAGTGTTGGACATCAATGAGAGAAGTGAGCAGTCCCCTGCCACCCCCACATCCAGCCTGCTCTGGGATCACTAGAGGAATAAGTGCACCCAACGGCCTGCACTGTGCTCACCTACAGCGTTCACCAGAGTGTGAACTGCCCCCGCAACAATACCAGGTGCCAGAACAGATTAACTTTGCAGAAGCAGCACTGTTTTCCAACATGTGATAGGTTAAATTCTGGTGAGTTGCATCCCATGAGTCGGTCTATGCTGAATATCTAAGGAATGAACATTCAAAGGCCATTTGAGATGGGGGAAAAATATCCCTCCAGAGCTTAATTTCCCAGCACTTCTACTATGGCAGATAGAGGGCTAGGAAGAGGCTCTGTACATGCATACTTTGGGTTTTTGCTGGCTGTTCCCCGCGATCAGCTGTCTCATGGTTTCCCAGCCTGTCAGCTTTCCCACAGCAAGAAGGAGATAAGGTGTGCCCCTACTTCTCTGCAGGCTCTTCCCACTAGCCATGGCTAGGTAATGATTTAGCCAGTAGATGGCATCAGCAGTATAGACAGGCTCCAGACAACCTTGCACAACTTCTTCAGCCTCTGTTCTGCTGCGAACTTGAAACCTCACGCGGGTCCACTGGGTTAACTCCAGACTTGACTCCGGTTGGGCCGCCTCCACACCCTGTGGACAGGTTTCTGGCAACTCATCTGTCTGCACGTTGCAGAGGGTTTTTTTGATCCAAACTAGGGATATTGTTTGTTTGTGCTGTGTTCAACCTGACCCCTGGTGGCACGTCTGTATCACGCCAGGCATTTTGCGATGGTCACAACATCTGAAAACATCAGCATGTAAATTTGACAGGACTGTGGGCAGCAATGCTGTGGACTTGAGGAATAACTAAACAAATAAGAACAAGGTTGGTGACCTGTCCATCACGACATACATCTGATGCAGTGTTTCATGGTGCAGGCAGAACTTCTGAGGCTGGTCTTATCTCAGAATGAGGTCTGGTGCTGTTAGCTCATACTAATTCTGGTTGCCCCACTCCTGCCATAAGAAAAGCTACCTGGCTAGACCAGTTTTGTCTTCCCCCAGTAGCCTCCTTATTCGATGGTGGACATCAGAGCTCCTGCTGCTCACATGGTCAGAACTGGCCTTAACTGCAAAGTTAATGTTGGGTTGCTCATCTTTAACTTTCAGTGTTTCACAGGTACACAAACAAGTAAATAGATGCATAAGTATCTGAATCTTTCTTATCCACTTTAAAAAAAAAAGTTAATTCCTATCTCCTGATCACCTTCGTGGGTTGGTGCTGAGCTTTTAGTGCTGTATTGTGCACCTGCAAGTTTGCACTACACGCCAGCTCCTCACTGCACTATGTACTGTTCACATAAAAAGTAAACCTGTCTCTTGTACAAGTGGGTTGGCAGCATGTACTTCAGGAGCAAAATATGGAAACAAGAGCACGGGGAAGCACTGATGCTGCTTATACTGCCAGCACCTACTGGAGAATATAGAGCTTCATGAATTCATGGGCTGACCATGCCAGCTATGTTCAAGAGGATGCATGTTTTTGCGCCGAAGTAGTCTGAGTACTAAATTAGATGGCTTCCCAGGCACCCTCTGTAATCAGCAAGGGTAGAGGTTGTTGCTCTGGATTGCCTTCTACAGGAGCCTGCCTCAGTGCTTCTCAGAGGGGTCAGGTACTTAATGCAGGCATTATTTATATATGAAAGAGTTATATCAGGTCAGACTACAAGCTTAGTGACCATTAGAAGGAAAGTACAGATAGATAATCTTCCTGCATGCTCCTTCACAATGGATTTTGTCCCACATTAGTAAGATTGCACTAGGGACAAACTTGATCCATGACTTGTACAATATGTGATGGGTGGAAAAAAGAGGATACTTTAATGTACTCTAGAAAAAGACCAAGCCAAGTTCTTTATGACACAGGTTGTGCTTTGGCAAAAGTCTTGACTGCGATCTGAGTTAATTAAATTAATCAATTAGAATTTCTCAAATGTATGGAGGTTTCTAGACTAGAGGACTTTGCAATAGCACTAAGTGGACTGATGCACTTATTTATACATTTTGGGTCCTTTTGTATTTGATTTCTGGTTTCAATCTTTTGGGTGTACTCCATGTTTAAAGCTACACAATTACAAGGCCAAGAAAGTTCTTAAAGTGAAACCTGAAATTCTTACTTGCTGTCAATCTACCAAAGTAGATTAATTTGTAATTATATCTACTGTAAATTAGAGTAATTAAAGTGATACAAATCCCATCTTATAACAGAGCAGTAAGTTTACCTTGAGGGGTCGTATTGGGCATGCATGCCAGAGTAAATAAGTGCATCATGTTCTCCACTAGAATGAATACTTCAGCCATCTGACTTCCCTGTCATTTCGCTTTCTTTCCCTGTGAGGGAGCTCTTGGTCTCCTTTCAGTTTAGAATACAGGTGTTGGTTGGCCAAAAATAGGGACTGAGGCAGGTATGAGGAATGACAGGAAAGCCAATGGCTGAGAAGCTTTGTTTCAAGCAGCTGGCTGAATGACAGAATGAAACTGGTGGTAAGCCAAGGCACAGTAGCCTGGAGACAGGCTCAAGGAGGAGAAGACAACCTGGAGCGTTGTGGGTAACCTGGATGTGCATGTACACAACTCTTTAGCAGCTTTCACATTGTGCTCAGCTCAGACAACTCTTTTTTTTTTAAGCTGTATATTTCTGAATGGACATTGTGTAAGACAAGCCAGACAGTTCCCAGTTGAGTTTTTCTTGGAATTATGATGTTGCCACTTCCTTAAATAGGATTTTTTTTTTAATCTATGAGTTTTCTTTTGGCTGGAAAGTAAACAAGTTAAGTTAACAACCAGGGTGAGATCAGCAGCATTTGGGACCACAAGCTTCGTGGTTTTAGGTTCCAGGAGAAGCACATTATTATAGCTTTTTACTTATTTTTCCCCTCCAAAATTATGTTAGGCTTGATGCCATCTAATTTTCACTGTGGTTTTTATGTCTCCAGGAGACTTTCAGAGGTCTGAGGATCTAAGCCTGCTTGTGGATTTCTTTGTTGGTTCTTAACTGACACACTGTCACATTCAAAGTCCCCTTTCACTGTCAGTCTTGCCAGAACATTGCAGAGCTCCCCAAATCACCAGATACCTTAAAACACACAGCTAGTTTATCAGTTTTCACTTCACTTTCAGAGCTTTTTTGTTGCAGTTCTTCTGTATCTTTCACCCTTCCTATGCAGCTAGGGAGTTTAGAAACTTGCTTTGTTTCTTTTTCATGAAAACTGACTGTGTCATCTACTTAGGTACCTTCAGAACCTGTAGAGAACATGATGAAATTCTCAGTAAAATCACAGGCACTGGTAATATTGCTTTCCTGCTGCTTTGAAAGTCATAAGTTTAAGTATTCGCTGTTGTCTGAAAGTCTCTTAGCATGACTGTCAACTGAGATTCACAGGAAGGGCCCTAATTGAAAAAGACTTCTGCAAGGGATATGAACCTCATATTCATGTTGTTTCGTATTTATTCACACTGTTAAAGTGTTCCATAGTGCAAATGACATCAGAAGTTATATTGTACCATGGAAACAAATTCCTGATTCTTATTCAAGTGTCAATTCCCTTGTTTCTAAGACAAACTCAGGTTTTGCTACTTGCAGTCTCTAGGTTTGCTTCAGTTTCATGTACCACCTGCATGTCATTGTTTGTCAACAGAGAATTACGATTTCGTATTACTTCTTCTAAACCACATTGTATTTAAGATGCTTTGAGGTAGTACCCCTGTAGGCTCATTGCACAGCGGGTCTGAAGTCACCAGAGGGGTTTGTGTGTGACTGAAACTTCTGCCATGTGTGGCATCTGTGGAGCATGATGTCAGGTTCATTCAACTGCTATTCATGAAGAGCACAGAACAGGTGATAGTGCATGGTATTACCTGTCTGTGTAACTCATAAAAATGCAGTGAAATCAAGGGCAGTCTCTCAGCTGTCATATGACTGAGACTGTTGCAACACTGAAGAAATGTGGGTGTTACCTGTGTAATTATTACACCTTTGCAGATGGCCCAGAAGTGAAACAACTTGCTGGGAGACACCCAGTGAATGAGGCATTTGGGCTAATCAAAGAAATAACACTGTTTCCAGACCTTTAATTTTAACCATATATGAAGTGATAAATAGTCCTTACATACAGAAAAAAACATTAAACACTTATGGAAATGCAACACTGAGAAATACAGTACCTGATATTGCCCAAGAGTGTCTTTCATCTCACTGTGCTGTTAATTGGCAGCATTTAATGACTAACTTGATGCTATCATAGAAATTCATCTCTAGCTTCTATGGATTTTTAAAGAAACGCTTCCCTTTTTGAGCTTTGAGCAGTAGTGCATTTGTGGTGCCTTTAAACACTGGATCTATAAAAGTCGAAGTGGCAGTATTTTTTTGCTAATAAACTTGTTAATTGTTTTACTACAACGTGATTTTGCATAAACTTCTTTCCCCTGTGAAATAACTCCCTTCCCCTTCTACTTAGGATCCTCAATGATGAAACCATGCCTACTTTAAGAAAAATGTCTTTAATGTGTGTGGAGAAGGCAAGTGATTTTATGATATGGTAGCTTGATAGAGTAAATACTCATTTGATGATTTGTAATATATAACGATAGTCCTGTCTACACTAGGATTTTGACAGGTGCAAGTTAAAATGCCTTCATAACAAAGATGCGGAATCATTAGACAAAAGCATAAATGCCTCCCTGAAGAAGCTGCTGTGCAGCAAGGGATACTGAGGGTTAGGAGGGGGCTGGGAAAGTTGGCTTCCTGCTGGAAAAGAAATGTCAGGTGAAGGCTGTGGGCATTTTTATGCGTACAGATTGTTCATTTATGCTATACGCACTGGTCCCTGGACAGAAGCAATCACAGAAAAAAAACTTACCGCTATAATCTCAGACTAAACATTTATATGCCTTTTCAAGCAAATGGCTCTTCCCTAGGGATTTGCTCTACCTCAGAAAGATTTTAAGTGGTCATGCAATTCTTTGTTGCTTGCCATAGCACTCTTACACCTCTGCAGCCACCAAAACTCCCCGACCCCAGAAAGCTCTATATCCCACTGCCTAATATCTGAAGGACTAAGGAAATGGAGCCTCAAAAATATGTGTATTACTGCATCAGCTACTGACTGCTGATAAAAAAAATATCCTGAAAAACAGTAAAAAATTTAGAAGACAGTCATATTCTGTGTCTGTAAAGTGACAAGCAAGTTGGGGCTAATCACGATGAAAGATGCCCTGGATTGTGTTTCAAATTAATGTATTTCAAATTAATTCCCATTTTACGGTCTAAATAAATTAACCTCCGTTGATAAGAGTTCCCCAGTGCTTTTAATGTCAGTGTCATAATCAGATACCAGAATGGATTTGCCTTTCTAAATCATAGCTCCAAAAGGCTTTCAATCTAAAGCTCTATTTTATGTGTGACCCAATTAGAGACCGCAAGACCTTGGGCCTCAATTGCTTGCTGATAGCCTGCTTTACACACACAGCTTGTTGGTGGCCTTCATGACTGAAAAGAGACCTCACCCCATACCTCACCCTGTGTGTTTCCCACCACCTGCACTCCTCGATTCTCACATTTTTTCAGCCAGAGACCCCCTGACCCTGCAGCAAAAGCCAAACTCAAGAAAGCCAGAGGCAGGCAGTGTCACTCTATCTTTGATTCACACACCAGATCTACGTGGAAAGAGGCCTCCAAGCCGTTTATGAAGATGAACTCATCTTGGGAGAGAGCACCAGAGCTCCATCAAAACCCTCCCATTCCTGCCAGGAATCTCCCAGACAAAGCAAAGCAAAAACGCAAAGGATCTGATTATCTATGGGTGTTGGTCTCTTTTCACAGGTAACAAGTGACAGGACAAAAGGAAAGAGCCTGAAGCTGTGCCAGGGGAGGTTTAGATTGGATGTTAGGAAAAATGTCTTCACTGAAAGGGCTATCAGCCATTGGAACAGTCTGCCCAAGGAAGGGGTTGAGTCACCATCCCAGGAGGTATTTAAAAGACATGTAGACGTGGCAGTTAATGACAAAGTTTAGTGGTGGAATTGGCAGTGTTAGGTTAATGATTGGACTCAATGATCTTAAAGGTCTTTTCCAACCTAAATGATTCCATGATTCTATAATTCTGGATCTATTTGTAATATGCAAAACAAACAAATTGGATAAACCCCAAAACCACAGGGGTATAGAAGGGTGAGAAGATTTCAAGTAAGGCTGAAAATAAATTGCTTAAAATTTGAAATATTTTATACTGCAATAACAGTGTATACCCTTTCTGACATCAAGTCACACTTTCTGCCCCTTTCTGCCTGGGTACTTGATATGAAATTCCAGAATAGGTAAATAAGAAAGAATTCTAAGAACTGTTTTATCTAAAATAATAAGCTCTTGGGCTTAAGAGGGGGGTTTTGCATAACTGGATTTTACATTATCTTTCTGCTTAGGTGGAATATGAATTATAATTTTCTGAGTGCTACCTTATACTTCCTGCATATAAATTGCTGTGAATGATGTGAGTATTCTCAGTAGACTACGCCTGCTCCACACTTACCATTTTGCCCTTCAAGAGCAGCAGACTGATATTCTCTGATAGGCTAGATTGCTTCGGACAATGAAGTGTTGAGGCTGACTGTGTTTTCAGGTTGAGTTTTCTGACCTGACAAGATCAAGTAGGCTGATATTTCTGACTCTAAAACATGAATTCTGTATAACACTGCAAGGTGTGGGTGTCTATGGGGTACAACGATGAAAAAAAGCAATATTATATCTGGCATCTTGTTATCCATTTCACAGTAGTAATTCCAGTGTTGTTTTCTTGCTATGTAAATTAGTGTCTACACATCAACAGTATGGTAGTGAATGAAGTTTGATTACTCCATTGTTCCAGGTCCAAATATAGCTCTGAAGAGATATTTTTGTTATTATAAAGGCTAGATATGTAAACCAGCCTCACATCACTTGCAGGTATTAGGACAAATTGAGAATGCACTGCCCTGAAGATGTCACAGACTAGCTAGGAACAGGCTAGGACATGACAGATGACTGAAGACATACTGCACATGAGAAACAGTAGATTGAACTCCAAAATTATTTGTCTTTAAATATAGTGATCTGAAGTCACATGATTTTTTTTCTGTCCTTCAGACTGAGAATACCTTTTTAACATAGTTAGTACAGATCACCTGAATTTAACCCCAAATAAGAGAAATTCCTGGCAGCGACAGTGGGAATTTAAGATTCCAGAAGACAAGAAAAAAGAAAGAAAAAGGCAAACCAAACAACCTGAGAAACTTCTTAAAGTCTTCCACATTTTTCTACTTGTTATCAAAGTCATGAAGAGTAATTCTTATTCTTATTTTTAAAAGTTTTGAAAAGTTCCATTTAATTGCTTGTTTGTGATATTATTTATGATAATAACGCCCCAATCAAAATACAGGGGCATATGGTAGTTTCTGTCTCGTAATTTCTTTTTGAACTTTCACTAAATTAATTCTTTCCTGTCTCTGGAGAAAATATCTGTGAATTATGATGACACCTCTTGGCAAGTGCTGTCTTCAGAATCATGTAGTTGTCAAAATATGTGATGAAGTCAAATGGCCTCAAGGGAGGAAAATGTCATTCGTTTGTCATCATGACAAGTGATATACCTCTGTGAGACAGTCTAACAGATTAAAGTTTATCACAAGAATCAAGAAACTTACTTTAATGATCGAACTTCCTCACTTCCCAGTCTCCCAGCTGTGTCCTTCTTCCTCCCTTTCTTCCTCGCTCTGCACTTCCCCCAAGACAGTTTCACTGGTTCTGTCAATGTGAGATTTCCACCTGAGATCCAGTCAGATGGCAAAGCACCCTTCTGTTTTCTTGTGGACACTGACTCTGACTGTATTTGAAAGAGGGCAGTGATTACAGTCAGGCAGGCTACCTCTGTCATGCACTATAAGACATGTCACCCACTGGGTACTAATCTAAAAGTTGATTGTATCTGTAGAATGGAATCAAGTTAGGCTCCTCTGGAAGTTGCTCTTAGCACTGCTTTTCTTGGATTCAACAGCTCTGTGGCAGGAAAGGTGAAAAGTCTACTGTGAGGTTGTTGCCAGTATAAAATCACATGCTGGTCCAGTGTTGCTTGTTTGTTTGTTGAGATTCACTAAGATCCCAGGTAAAAGCTGGTTTAAGTTGCTGGGTGCAGTGTTCAAAAACATCTTTGTACCTCAGAATACCTGGGCTTTTCAGTAAGGAAAAGCAGAAAGATATGAAAATTCTGGCTTGAAGGAGGGTGACTGAATCCAGCTTTCCCCTTGGAGCCAGACTACCCCCAAAACTACATCAGGGCAGCCTTTCCTTTGTTTGACCAAGTCTTGAAAACCTCCCTGGTGAGCCCATCCAGGGCTGCATCATCCTCTGCACCTTCCAACAGGTTTTCCTGTTGTCTGTCCTGAATCTCCCACAGTGCAATCCATGGCCATTGCCCCTTGTTATACCATCTGCAAGTGATGGCAAGTCTTCTTTGTAATTCCCTTCAAATATTTGTAAGCTGCTACTAGACTACCACAGCCTTGTCTTTGCCTGGCCAAACAAACCCAGCTCTCTTACACTCTTTTCTGGGTCATACTCTTGGCCCCTGACCTCTTTCATAACATTAAACTCTTCAGGATGGAGCTCTCTGAAACAGAACTAAAAGACTAGGCAGTTTTGAGAATTTCATCCATAGCTGTATGCTGTCAGTAGCTGTTTCATGTATGATGGTTCATTTTGTTTTCCGAAGTGGAAGACAGAAAAGAAAGGAGGTGCTAAGTCTGGAATGCTCATACTGAAAATGGATATTTCTGCTATGCAAGGACAAAAGATGATTGCATGAACAGTGGTGAAGAAGAGGTATGCTCCTTAGTGAAATGTCTACTGTGTATGCTGTGCTAACAGTTAAGTTAGGTGGAAGCATTGGTTTTGCTTGAAACTCCTCACTGTCCACCAGTGCTTCCCAGTGGGGCTGTATCTCGCTTCAGAGACACTGCAGGAATTTTAAGGGATTGCTAACAGCAGCTGTGGTGTATGGGGATGCTCTTTCTGTGCTCCCTGTGGTATTCCCTGCTGATGTGCTTTGATCTGGGTCTCACATCCTTACACACTGAAGCTGTAGGTTGGAAAAGAAATTAAGTTAAAAAAATTCCCATTGAGATCTTTCTCTGTGTTCTTGCAACCAAGTGGATGATAGTAATGAATAGCAACATCCTTGTCATGTCCAGAAGATCACTGTCATTCCTGCTTGTGTACCAAAGGAGGAACAGAAGCTCTTCCTCCCCATGCTCTGCTACTCCAAGCAACCAGCTGATCAAGCAGGAGCGTCCTGATGCCCCTACTGAGATCACAGAGACTGAGTTCAGACTCTAGAGATACTGTAGTGTAAAATAAAATTTATAACAGCAATCAACCAGGAGAGGTGCAAGGATGCGCCTGCAGGCATACAGCTTGTTTATAGTAAAGCTAACCTTAAAAATGCTATTCCCAGTACTCTTACTTTTCCACACTGTCTTCTTTATTAAGTTCCTTTACATAAATTCAGGGTCATATTTGTTGCTTACATAACCACACAGAGCTCAGCAGGATTACACCAGCAGAAAGTTTTGCCTGGAGAAGGGGGTAATTGACAAAAACCGTATTCATGCAACTTAATGGTTTACAGCCTGCAAAATGCCTTGAGGTGCTCCAGTGGTGTCTGTATCAGTGCAGTGTATTACCATTAACTACACTCTGGTGCACACTGTAATTCAGAAGAAAGCTGAGCACTAACTGCCGATGTATCATAGCTTATAGCATCTGCCTGTTTGTTCCCATCTCAAGCAGCACTTGCACGGTCACTTCTATGTTCATTTTTTCACTTATCCACCACTTTGGCAGCAGAGCAACCAAGCTGCAATGAACTTGAATTATGCATCTGAGTGCTGGTTCTTCTATCCACAGTTACTTGGTATGTGTCAAGTACTGCAGTAGCGTGGGTTCAGCAACCTGTTCAAGACTATGTGTGTCTTGACATGTTTCTGAGCTTACATGTGCCTGAGCCACCAGAATTTTTCACTGAAGATAGTTGTGAGAGCAAGCATTTGCATGAACATTTGCAAGGAAGGCTGTAAAGTTGCAGTTTGCCACACAGAAATGCAAATTTCCATTTGCAGCACTTTGTATTGCCACATCCTCAATTTGATATAAAGTACGCTTGGATCATTCTGGTATTAGAAATATACTTGGATGAGGGACTTGGTGTCTGGGTAGAAGAAGCCAGACAAAGTGCAAACCTTGGACATCTGGCAAGGCAGAGGCAGCTTGACCCATATGGATCTGTCTTATATGAAAGCCTGGCAACAGTTATTCGAACAAGTGTGGGCTGATCCACCTGCAAAGCATTGGGTGAACTGGTAGCAGCCTCAGCCCTCTTGAGCGATGGTGACAACTGCTGGCTGCGTGTGAGGAGTGCTCATCCATATGAGACGCCCTGTGTTGCAATGAAGACACTACAGAGCAGAGCTTGTGGCAAGTGAGGGATGAAGGAGGTCAGAGGCAGAGCTTTGAGGCGCCGTGATTGTACCCTGTGCTGGGCAGCAGTTGTGGTGACAGGAGCAGTGATGGCTGTGATAAGGGAAAGAGGTGGGAGACGTAGAGTCAGCTCCAACTGAGGTGTGAAACACGGAATGGATGAGAGTCAGCTTCCGAAAAGTGGAAGGATCCTCTGCCATGAAAACAGAGAAGGCAACTGTTGTGGGGCGCTCTGCCTGCAGATTTAGTGCCAGCAGCAGAGAGGTGACAAACCTACCTTTTGGATCTTATATGAAGATACGCTGAATGGGGGCTGCTGTGGAAATGGAGTTAACAGAGCAGGTATTTAAGACAAGAGTGTGACTCTTGTCTTAAGTTAGAAAGCAGAGCTGGTGGATGGTTTTCACCCTGCTGTGAAAGCACCGGGGGAACTCCTGCCTCCATCCTCTCCCCATCAGTCCCTAGTGCCTCGTGTCCTTGGGTGAGAAGTGCCTCCTTTTCAGCCCTGTAGCTGAAAAGCCTCTACCTTTACTATGCAAGATAAAAATCTTCAGGAGGAAGATGTGGAAACTGCAGGAAGCAGGTGGCTGGTCTGAGGGGGTGAATGATAAAGACAAAAGAAACATAATGCGGGAAAGCATGTGGGGGTGTTAACACATTGAAGGCCTGTGATACATCCTATCTTTTAATAGCCTGGCAGAGGCACTGAATCAGGCTTCCCCAAGAGAGGGGTGCCTTGGGGTGCAGAGCGCGTGCAAAGGTGGGAGGATGCTCTGTGAAGGGCTTGCTGCAGCTTGTTGAGTACCACTGTGTGCCATTCCAGCTGTAGGAAATTTACTACTGACACCAGCTGTGGAAAAAATAATGAGTGTTTGCAAAGGCTAAGAGGTGGCCTGGGGCACTGCATGGTACCCAAAACTGTCTTCACTCTACGCCCTCCACCCCCTCCAAATGAGACTTATTTCAAGATTACTGTTGTCCTTTTAAGCTCTAAGAATCTTACCTTTAACAGATTAGTAAAATTGTGTACAGAGGCAAAGCGAAGCTCAGGAAAAAGAAGTGTGGAGTGATCCCTGTCCAAGCATTACAGCTGTAAAGCCCAAAGAGATTTCACAAGTCTATTCTGAAGATTTGTATGTTTAGAATTTTACTGGATTTCACATTCAGACATGGCAAAACAAACAAACAAAAAAAACCCTCTCTGTGCTCCTGCACAAATCTTCTGTAAGGAATGTGCAAATTAAGATTTTCAGGCATGGCTGCTGAAAGCAGTGTCTCAGCTGCTGGGCGTCCCCTTGATACTTTGAAAGGAACAGTATTTCAGTACTCAGCACTCACCCTTACCACATCCACCCAAAAATACATATGAGATACCCGTACTTAAGCACCCCAAATCATCCTGGTTACAAATGCAGTCCATAGGCTTTGGGAAAGATGCATGCAAGGACTTCTCACTTTTCGGCTTATAGAGTAATCCTGCGAGCCTGGCAGGATGTCCAAGGCTGATAGCTTGGAGAGGGCTGTGTGGCTTGCTGTACGTGGAGGCAGGCCATGCACGTGCCTCTGCTGGTGAGGTGGCCTCAGCCATAGAGACCTGGGTTTGCTTCAGTCTGCAACTCCGGGGCATAACCTTCTTAACATGGCAGTAAGTGGCTCGGCACAGGCTGCTTTGCCTGCTGCTCAGCCAGCACCAAGAGTCACTTTATAGGTAGATCTCATCAGTCTGTGCTATTTCACAACACAGGGAGTCCCCCAGGTTGCCTTTAGAGCGCTGTTTTGAGTAGTAGAAAAGCAATTTCTGCAGCAGCAAATGGCCTTAAAACGCTCCCAGAATACTTGGAGGAGTTGGCCTGGTATTTTATCCACATGACAGGTTAAGTGCCTATTTTCTGGATTTACTTTTTATTTGAAACAAATGGGTTGGGGGAAAGCGGCAGAAAGGGGAAGCCAGCAGGTTTCCTTGCTTTTGGGATGCCCTGTTTTGCCGAGCAGCGCTGCCCCACACAGACCACTTGCTGCTGCCAGGTGGCATTGCTCTTGATATTGCTGTGTTGTCATGTTGTTCCTTGGCAAGGTCATTCTTGATGCTCTTTTTTCCTTAGTGTACCCATTTCTCCATCTCCCCTTTAGTCAGAGATCCTGGTATTTTTCAGCCATTCCCCTCCCCATCCTCATTACCTTCTTTTCCACTGCAAGCTTACAATTTTGCTGACTGACTTTTATAGGTAATACTGAAGCTGTCAAGTGCAGTGTAAACTACCCCCACCCACATCTTCAGGTGAATTAGGGGAGGATAGTGAAGGTGCCTCTTTTCTTGGCAGTCACTAGAGGAAAATCTCTCTTGTGAAAGGGTTTTCGGGCTGTAAACTGTTTTGGACCTATCCTTCATGAATGGCAAGCTTCAGCTACTGAGGTTATCTACTTTCAGATGTCGCTATATGCTAAAGATTACCAAAAATAAATTTGCTGGCGAGAAATGTTGTACAGCAACAATTAAGCTTGCTACTCCTCTTGAATTTCTCAGTTGAAAAGCCTGTCATCGCAAATAGCTGGTGTAATTGCCAGCTTATAATACTGACATGGCCCAGAGCAAATTCAGTGATGGCACTGAGCATTCAGAGCCTTTTCAGCAAGAGAAGACCTTCTGATTTCATTTTCTCCAACACCCCACAATAAATTCCTTCTGTTAACTGATGTTTTGGACAGTTGAATGACAGTAAAAGATTTTATATTGAACCACAGCCCAGATAAGTATGGACTGCATCTGAATTGTCAAATTATGGCTATTTGTCAAAGGAAAAGGCTTGAAATGCTTACATCTCTCCTGTACTTAGTAACAATGCATGTGAAATCATTTCTATTAGATAGACTGACATTCATACTTTCCAAAGCAGTCGGTAATTAGAACTGAGTGATATTTCCAATGTGCCCGTTAATGATGGCTGCCATCCAAATGTATCACTTCTGGACATTGACAGATTCATTTGCTAGCAGCATAAATACTGGTTTTTGAATTGTGAGTGTGTGTTCATGTGGCTCCCTCTTTCCCCTTCTCTCCCCAGAGTGGCTTGTAATAATTAAACACTCAAATCCTCATTGAAATGAAGGAAAACTGGGGAAATTCCTCCCTTGGGTGTAGTTTTTGAAGTGCATAGGCTTGCTAACTGCAGTGCTTTGTAGCTCAGATGCTTTCCCTCTCCATCCACTGTTTCATGTCAGGTGTAGTCTGCAGCTGGGGTGGTGCTGTTCCCTATTTCACTTTTCCTCCCACTGAAAATGACTCAGGGACACCCCTTCCCCTGGCCCTCAGCTCTACAAATGACCAGGACTTTTTACTTTTGCACAAAGATGGAGTGCTGTAAGAAAACGGGAATGGCCAGAGGTGAGGTGATTCCCCTGTCCCTTGGTATCCTTATGTAGCAGCTGAGTGTCTTGGGCCTGAATTTGTCTGTGCCTAAGTATGAAGTCGGTGATGCTGATGACCTTTGTATGCAACAAACCAGCCACTACAGGTCCCTTCATACCTTAGTTTCTGAACTGGTGATGTTCCCAGTTTGAAAGTGAGAGGCTTGTGGAAGGATTTAGGTCCAGCAAAGCTTCCTTATCATGCACAATACATTGAAGTTCTGCAGTTCTTCCTCCCAGGAGGATCAACGCCTATTTTTTAAATAAAAGCAACTTTCTCAAGTGTAGGAGGTGGAAAATCTCTAAAAAAGTTATTGTCTAGAGAAATAACAGTTCAAAAATATGTTCAGTGTAGTAAAAAATTCTCTTGCTCCTCTCAAAATGACTTGAAATTGCTGGGAAGAGCATGGTATACTGAGCATGTAGCACTAGGAAAATGTCAATGAGCAAAGTTAGCCATGTGTTACAAATGAAGCAGTTACTAAGACCACATATTCTGCACTCCCTGTCACTTCCACCTTCCATGATTGTCACTGTCTATGGTTGCAGTCACCAGCCTTAAATTTAATAAGTTACTTCCATCAGAGACAAACTCGGCTGGTAAAGGAATTCCAAACAGAGTAAGATGTGAAAGGGGATAAAATCTTCTAAGGAACCTCCAGCACACAGTGATTCTGAGATAGACATGCAGCAAAGATCAGAGTATTTGCTTGTGGACTGCCTTTAGCTTCATCTGTTGGGGCTCACGTACTTAACCTTATGGGTTGTCAATATAATGGACTGTGTGAGAGCATTGTTCAAAACTTTTGAAATCCATGGCACAGACATGGTGGGGAGCCTCCCCTTCTCTGTCTCAATCTTGAATATTTCAGTGCATATTGTTGTGAAAGGAAAAGTGACATCATCATTACCAGTTTAAGAAAAATGAACTGAGATTGGAAAATTCTACGTGCTTACCTGCAGGTATAGACCTGATTTCATGCATACCAGTTGGATATTTACTAACCACAGGAGTCCTTCTGAAGATGGCACTGTCTTCAGAAAGCTTTACAGTCCTCTGAGGTACAATCTAAACACTTTTTTCACAACTTGCCAAGAATGAGCCTCTCATAGGGGCTTCAGCATCTTTGTGGGTTTAGTGTCCATCATCACCCAGGTTCAAAGAGCATTCTCATGGCCTTGTTTGGTCTCTCAGGCAGTCCAGGGAGGAAACACTTTTTGTCCCTTCTTCATAAGACAATGCAAAAAAAAATAGAGTTTCTAGCATGCTACAGCAATTTGGAGAATCACTGCAGTGTGGATGCAGAATAAGCTTGGAGAGTGGATAGTTTGCACTCAGTTTCTCTTTCTCCTTCTGAGAAACATACAGAGTTCCCAAGATGAGTTTCAGCAGGGACACCTTCTGTATGCAGCACCAGTGTTGTGGTAAAGTTTCAGGCTATAGGAATGGTGCAATGCTAGGACGCAAATCCTCACGTGGCCCCAGATGAAGCTGTTCCTGCAGCTACCAGACCTCAAAGAGAGTTATGGGCCTCTTCCCCTTTATACATGGGAGGAAGGATCTGGATTTTCAAATTTCCTAGTCTGATTTTAAATGACCCTCTGGGAGCATCGTAAAGAAAGCTGCCAGGTGGTGATCACTGGGGAAGTTGGTCTCGCATGCAGCAGAGTGAAGCATCATCCCACAGGAGGGCACAACGTATTCTCATTACAGCAATAAATTGGTGATGGTGTGTCCTGCAAGGCAGCATGGATTGGACAAGATTTTGGAAGTGCCTCTGATCTACATTCCCAGATCTTGTTCTGAGAACAGCATTTACTGTGCAACCCAGAACAACCTAGAAATTACTTCTGACCTCTTGAGAAATTTTGCTTAAAGATGTACCAATGTGTGTTTGAAAATGAACTGGGGCAATCTGCTTAACTCTTTCAGTTGGTATTCTGAGTCTGCAATGCAAACTGAAACCAGGTTAGTTCTTTGTATAATTTTTTTTCTTCTTGTAAGTGCCTCATTTATCCCAGGCTAGAAGTTTTTTGTATTTTGGGTTACAAGAATGTGCCTGAGGTTTTGGGACTACTTGCTAACATCTGCTACAAGTGTACTTTTACTGGCTAAAGCATGCAGTCAGTGAATGTGCAGAGCTACATTCAGATTTAAGAAGCTTGCACAAATAACTTACCACACAGAAAATTTGCATAGGAGTGTCTGCCATTGGGGTGAGGATTAATTTAACTATGCATTTCTAACCAGTATCACCTTCTGAAGTCTATTCCAGACTTCCCACATCAGTAAAACTGTCCTTAAAATCATTGCAAGAACAAATGCAATGGAGGTTTCCAAGTTTGGGAAGTGGAGGTGGCTTTGGAGCTGTTTAAGAATAGCCTTAATTTTAGTCATGTTCTTCCTTGGGACTTTTGCATCTTACAGGCATCTGCCACAGGGAGAGGGAGGTTCAGCTGAGTGAGAACCAGGAGCAGGCTAATTCCATCCCTGAGAAGCTCTTTGGAGAAGACGGCAGACTGGAAAGGGAAACGGCAGTACTAAGGGGAGGAAATCTGGAAGTGTGCTGGACCTTCACCAGCTCTGCTGCAGCCAGACAGCAGAAGCCTCCTGCTTTGGAGCTAAGACCTTAGCAAGGATGGTGCATTAGTCAGGAAAGGAGGGAAGATCGGGAGAGGAGCAAGCCTGCTGCTTTTCCAGAGAGGGAGCAGGTGAAAGGGAACAGGGACAAAATGGATGTAGAAATTGAGGAGGGCTGGCCTCTGGCACTCCTGGGGCATGTTCTTCTATAGATGAAGTGCAGCACCAGGGTCCGAGGAAGCGAAGAGTGTAGCTGCTAAGACCAAACTGCAAAAGCATAGGGCATGCTGCTTTCCAGCTCAAACTGACTTGCAGGCAGTTTGCTTGGAGGTGTCTGCACTGCCTTCCAGCACTGCCTTTGGAGAAGTAGGGATTTGAGGACAGACATCTCTATAGCACTGAAAGAGTTATGTCCATGCTCAGAGGTCATTGTTTCCTGGAAGGTGTCTAAGTTCCAGCCCAAGAATAGAGAGCAGCTTGGGTTGCATGGCAAAACCAAAGTTGTGCATTACTTTCACAGCACATGTCCTCGGTGGCATGGATTGCCCTCACAGTCAGTTAACAGCAACTTACAAACCCCTCAAAAAAGAAAAGTTGAATAGTGAACAGGAGAAATTCTGCAAACTGGTGCCAGTTTTATCCTCACCCCCTTGGAGACTCTGTTCACCAAGAGCCTGAATCATGGTCCCAGAATAAAATAAGGACATGGCACCTTGCTCAGAATGCTAATAATTATGTGTTTATGAAGCTACTGTCCTTTTACTTCACCCTGGTCACAATACAACTATTTTATTCATGAGTTTTGTCAATCGGAGGCAGCTGGTTTTAGAAGTAAGGGGGTCAATTAGAAAAATTAAAAAGTGGCACATTGCTCTGCTTTTTTTGGTTGTTGTTTTTTGGGGGATTGGTTGTTTGTTGGTTTGTTTTTTTTTTTTAATCTAGTGGCTGCATGTTCTAAATACTGCAGTGAGGTGTTTGTAGTGTAGGAGGTAGTTTTCTGTTACTGGAAACTTTAGGGATAATCCCTCTGAGAACAGTATTGTTCCAAATTCAGGAGAGTCAGCAAACAGGAATGTCACCTGCCCGGTCATTGTCAAATGCTGAAAAATTCATATCCTTTTATCACTGCAACATATCTGGCCCTCTGTATCTTTTCTGAGACCTGGCATTTGGAGTATATTTTATTTACTTATCTATTTTATTTTTATAATGCAGGCTTTTATCATCACTTTTTCCAGGTTAGCCCTTCTGTATGTCACTTGAGCAACAAAATGGGATACTGCTCATTTTTGCCTCTTGGAGTCTGACTCTCTATCCAGCTGCATTAGATTCATATTGATATGCACTTTAGAAAGAAAAAATGTTTAGATCTACAGGGCCTGTGTGAGATTGGGTATGTGTTGTGCCAGACACTGTACAAAATGAGAAACCATTGATTCTGTGAGATAAGGAAGGAGGGGAGAGTCATGATTGCATGTGATGGGCAGAGATGGGATGGAGGTCTTTTGTTTCCAAGGATGTACTCTGACTGATTCTCCCCTACTGTCCCATGGTGTTCATCATGGTAGCCAGAAGAATGTACGGGACTGCAGGAAGCCATCAGAGGCCTTAGGACAATGAGAAGGAGCAAGTGAAGTCCCCCATGTTACTTACATCATCTGTTCCACAGTCTCCAAGAAGAAGGGAAAAATATCATAACTTGATAATCAGCATGATCAATAGGTAAAGAGACTGGTTAACAGAGTGGGAAAGAGAAGTCAGTTAATGGCTCAGTGGAAACAGTATGCACAATGAAACACTCAGAAACAATGAGGAAGTCAAGCATTTGGAAATCTCAGAGAAGATATAGCTCATTAGGGCTTTTTACTGCAGTACTTTGTGGCACAGCTCTTCAATGCACATGGAGGAAGGAAATCAGAAGTGTTTTTTTCATGGGAAATTCAAGAGAATTTTAATACTGAATGTTTTATCATCTGACAAGCTGCCTCTGCAGGCTGGACAGGAAGGGGGGAAATTTTCCCCTCCCACCTTCCTTGCTCAAGTTATGGTTCTTATGTAAGGGGGGGCATACCAAAAGATGTACCTCTTGTTTCCAAATCAAGAGGCCTCATGATAGTCTTCACTAGGTAGTGGGGTACAGTCTTGTGTTTATAAAGGGTGTTGCATCTGAATACACCCGCAAGTACTTGTGCTTGCAAAAGAGTTAGATACAATATATGAAAGCAAATCCAAATATGAATGCAGTAATAGATTTGACAGGGTGGAGAAAACGTCTTCCGGTTCCAACATCACTCCGGTGTGGTTTAATTGCAGGCATTTTAAACAGTAATATAGTAGCAAACCTGCTTCCACCCTCCTGCTTTGGGGAAGAGATTTTCAAGGGACTTGTCACCGCCACAGTTTCATTGAGAACAAGGTGCTGACAGAATAAGAACTGTCTTACAATTCATAAAGAAACTATTTCTATTTCCCCTTTGCTAGCAGTGCTTCTGCAGTCTTAAAGGAGCAGCACTACCACCACATTTCCTCTTCAAAAATACAAGAAAATTGGGTAAAGTAACAGCTTTTAAGTCATCTTCTAGTCCCTCCAAACTCTCAGATTTGCTTTTCAACATCTCTTTTTCCATGGCTGTGGGACTATTTACTAGTCTTCCTTTATGCCAAATGTAGTCATGGCTGTCACTGCTGCCACAAGCACAGGAGTTCCCTAAATTTCCTGTTCAATGTTTAATATGAGCACACACCTGGAAAAAAAGATCATATTTCTTTATTCTTATTATGTATGTTACAGTGATGTTTGGCATAATAGGTTTTTTGTTGCATAGAATTTAAAATGTTTGTTTCTTTTTCTGTTTTTATTTGAAATACTGGGACATCAAATAATAGATTGTTGGCTGTGCAGAGATTTACAGAGCAAGGCAAACGTTTAGCAACAGTAAGTACCACAGCAAGCTTTTCTTTATAGATGGAAGAAGAAACCTTCAGCATTGAGCTGATACAGAGTTGGTGGCAATCAATACCTGGTCATAATAACAATATAGCAAAAGTGCTGTGGGGTGTACTGGCATAATTCATCTTATGATGAACAAACACACTGCAGGTCCTGCCACAGCTATCGCATCTTCCCGTTGTTTCCCCCAATATCTCTGGGGGAGTCCTCAGCTGTTCTGAGATATGTGGTCAGGGAGGACTTCTCACCAGACACGAAGGAACAAGTTGGAAGCAGCAAACCCATTTTCAGCAGTCCATAGATGTTTGTCCTGCACTCCTCAGATCAGAGCAAAACACTGCAGGGCAATAATCACTTTTCTTAAGGGCCCACAAGCGTAGGAAATGCTTGATATAGAGGAAAGTTATTGGTATAGATTTTTCTGGGCAGTTTTAGGTTTTGGCATACCTTCCAAAAACCAGAGTTGCAGAGGTTGTAAAGTGATATTCTTCACCTCTGCAGCAACACCAAGAGATCCTTTATGACTTCTCTTCCATGGGGCATTATAACAAGAGAAAGGCAGCAAAAAACACTGGCAGAAAAGCAGGACCACTATAAACTATAGCTGGTGCTGCTTGGTGATCTCCTGTTTTCCTCACACCACCTTCCCAAGCAATGCTGGGGTTGTTGTGTTGCACAAAGCATGTGTCCTCCTCTCCTTAACAGATGCTGCTTCCTCAGGAAGAGGTTGGTGGAACTAGAAAACAAACAAACAAACAAACAAACAGCGATGATGTGCATGTTAGTGACCTTCTGCCACCATGGGCTATTCCAGCATGTGGTGTCATGCTCACTGGCTCAGGCAGGGAGAGGAGGCAACCGGGAGTGTGTCATGGGCTGCAGCTCATTGTGTGGCAGCTGGAGAAGAAAGCAACTGGAAAAAATGAATTACTTAACAGGGTAGAGAGGCTGAATTTGTAGCTGATCCCATTTGGCATGAGTCAGATGCTAAAACTTGGTGCTCTTATTCTGCGCCTTGCCAGAACTGCTCCACTGCCATTGTGGAGGGTGCATACAAATGAAGTGTAGCCAACTCATGTACTGGCAGTGGAATAACTAGGGAAGCCTAAAGCACTATGTAAGTACCACAGCCTCTTCAGGAAGGAACACAGAGCCCTGCCTTTCTGTGCCTGTGAGCTCAGTTTTGCTTCTGGTGGTTGATTGCACTCCAGCGTGGTGTCAGCAGTGCCAGGCCAGGGACTGCAGCCAGGTGATACCTGGCACTGCTACCATTGCTCATAGTACCCAGCAAAAAGGCAAGCAGAAATTCTCCTGAAGCTGTGACAGGATGGTCCTGTCAGTCCAAGTGGTATATAGGATCAGGCACAACCGACCTTGGATGAAAAGCCAGCTTCAGAAATTCTCATGTGACTGTATTACTCCTCTGTTGCAGTGGGGTAGCTTTCAAAAAGGCAATGAGCATGGTTTTGGCACAGAAATGATGAAAGTAGGCAAGCATGGTACATCAGTGGTGTGGTAGGGACTCCAGATGCCCTGCGCCCACCCCTTGCTCTGGTACGTAGGGCAAGTGAGCAGCATGGTGATATGTTGTTGGCCAGCTGTGGCAAACCTGCCAGCAGAATCTACTCCACCCTCCTTGTGCTTCAGACACCTGAGGAAAGGCAAGGGGTTTTGTGTTGCTTTCAATACTGACAGTTTCTTCCATACAGCTTGGCCTGCCAGTTGCCAACGCAACATTAACACCATTTCCAGAGGAGTGAATAAATGGTGAAGAAGGGGCATCTGTTACTTGCACTGAGTAGGACTGGAGTTGAAGAAAGCAGTAGCAAACAGCCTGTTGCAGATAATTGAACACCAGAAACCTTTTTTTTTTCTGCCAAGTTCTCAAGGTGGTGCCTTATTTTCTTGCTCCTTGTTACTCTTGTGTAATCTCTGAAGCATGAGATGCAGCATTAGGAGTACTGAGAGGAGTAATACTTGTGTGTGAAAAAACAGGGAATGTGGCGATGAGTGAAACTTTTGTAGAATCTTCCTTAGCAAAATAGGAGGGTGAAAAGCTTGCTTGGTGGTCCCTGTGTTTCTAGCATCACCCAGAAGCCAGTGGTAAAGATGGAAAAGAGTGTTAAAGTGTACTGTGCTGAAGTCAGGGCTTTCTCAGCTAAAGCATCTCTTGATGCTTGACTTTTTCCCCTCACTTCTCTTGCCTTTTCGAAATGGCTGTTCTTTCAACAGCTGAGTCATGGAGTATCTTGAGGCAAAATGCAGTGGTGTAGGGTCTGGTGTGAAAGAATTAAAAGTTTTAGAATAGGCTCCAGGGGTCTAAAGACATCTGTCTTCTCTTGATTTGTTCTTCTTTTGTACTTAATTTTCTGTATGTTCATGTGTGTTTTTAATCTAAGTCATTCTGGGAAAGACAAAGGATAGGGGAAGTCATCTCTGGAGGTTAGCCTTGCCTCCTATGTTGTCTCTCCTTGCTAAGTCTGTAACACCTAAACTGGTCAGAAAACAAGAGTTCTCAGGAACAACTCATGTCATCCTTGTCAGATCTTGCTTGCCTTCAGATGCCATTGAATTCATTGTATCGTCTGGAGTAGGCATATGGGGCTGAGCAGCTAGGACAGTGGACATGTGGTGTGAATGAGCCACTTTGTAATGTGTTTGTGTGGATGTAAGCATGGATACATGCACAGACTTTTAACCCGATCCCCATTAGATTAGTAGTGCCTGACCATTGTACAGCAGCGGTCCCCATCACTCGTTCTTGTAAGCCATTGCTGTCGCTTGTTTTACATTTTAATGAGAATATTGTAGAAATGATGGGAGCAGCGGCTAAGAATCCCTTCTATAAAGGGAATCTAATCTAATCTAATCTAATCTAATCTAATCTAATCTAATCTAATCTAATCAAGGTAAATATAATGCATACATCTCAATTTATGCTGTTTTCTTCATATCAATTGCCCTGGAATCTGCCAAGATATTTGTTTTGTAGTGCCTGTTTTTCTCACATCTTTTGGTTAAACTGAGGAATTGGGTAGGCTGCAGGACATCCCTTTTAGGTGTCTCATCTTTGGGACTTTTGTCTATGTGTGCCAAGGTCTATGCTTTACTGCATCTTTATACTGCGTAAACCCACTTTGCGTCTCCATTCCACTGCATTGGTATCTGTCCTGCAGAAACTGGCTACAGTAACTCCTTATCTTGTTCATGGTGACTGACCTATTTAATTCCATTTGTAACTGTGGACTTCAGCGCCAAATATAGCTATTCCAAACTGTTATACCGTTGTCAAAATGCTGACCTAGAGAGGCAAAGTGAAGTTATGTTTGAAGAGTTTAGGGATGATTTAAGTATGTTTGTCGCATAGAGAGAAATCATAGATTGCATCTTTGTCCTTTCTGTCTGTGGAGATTAACCAGGAGCTGAAGGTGGTAGAGGAGCAACAGACAGGGAAGTAACTTAACCATACTTAGTGATGTAAAATCTACTGGCTGCAAGGAGTAGCCTGCAAGCCCCATCTGCTGCTCAGGGGCTTCCCAATAGTGCATGATGGGAATAAAATCCATGCATGTTCCACCTTGAGAAAATTTGTTTGCTTCTGCTTCTTGGGAGCATCCTAAATGGGTTCTATAATCAGTGTTTTAAAGTAATGCAGTTGTTACCTGTGAAGAAATTTCAGTGCACTGACCCCAAAGAATTATCAGTCGTAGGTGCAATTATTTGTAATTGTATTTGCAATTATTCAGGCCTGAATTATGAAATATTTGCTCATGTTATTCTCTTGAAAAGAGAGGGCACACAGTTCAATTTGCATTGACCTTTTCTAGGCAGGCCTTTGATGTTCCAAGTGGGTGGAGGAAAGGTGGAGGCACTGATGTTATCAACACGAGCATGGAAGGGTAATGCTGCTGGAAGCTGAAGATTTCAGGAGAGAGAGGGCACCTACACACTGCACAGCAGGGTAGTGAGTGGTCAACAGGAGGCAAAAAACACATCTGTCTCGCTTCTTTGCTTGTGGAAGTGTGTGACGCTGCTGTGCAATAAAATACAAGCCGTTGGTCGCTGATTGCATTTTCTGGCTCACTAGTTGTATAATGCGGGGTGAATGCCTATGGGAAAAGTACACATAGTCACTGAGCAAAGGTGGAGAAGCTCCCCAGGAAAACAGGCAGGGCACGGGGAACTGCTAGAACTATTGAGCACTCATGGCAGAAAGCTGGGCATAGGTCCTTCTTGGATGGCATGCCGTAGCACAATTTTTGTTTCTTGCACTCCCTGTCTCTCAATCAAACCCTGCTGCTGCAAGCATTAAGGTAAAGGGAAAATGGATCTTCATAACCCCACACAATCAAACTACTCCAGTTTGCTGTATTTTGGCAGCAACTTAGTCTCCTTTTTTTGGCATTGAATAATCTGCAGTAAAACTCAGTGGTTTGGTGTAGCCAGTTCGTGAGCAGGAGTTCTGCCGTTACTTGGCCATAGCACGTGTCAAATACACCCAGATAGGGTGTTGAAAGGTTCTGTCATTCACTTTTTATCCAAAGGTCACTTCGTAATGTGTTCTTCTAACTCATTTGAAAGACTTCTAGTGGTGGAGATGGATCCCCACAATGCCCCCAGGAAACCGTTGCATTGCTGCGAAGCTTTTCCTGTTGTCTAGCCTCGCTGCCACTTAGGGCTGTAACTGCTTCTTCCATGTCCTACAGATGCAGAGAACAGAGTGCTGCATTCCTCTGCACATCAAGATTTTGAAAACAGAAGTATCTTTTCACGTCTTTTACCTTCCAAAGAATGTCACTTCATCGCCTCTTCCCCCAAATCAATCATATTTTCCTGACCTCAAGTCATTTTTGTTACTTGCCTCTGGACTTTTTCCAGTTGGCCCACCAGTTCTTCTAGTTGAACGTGCCCCAAGATGCCTGCTCAAGTCAGCAAACAGTGGATAACAGTTGCCACTGAACTCTAACAGTACAGTGTTATTAAACAATGGTTAAAGCACTTGATTGTAGGTTGTTTTAAAAGGCCATAAAATCAGCTAGCATCTTTCTCTGAAAACAAATTTTAATATATTCTCCACCCATTTGGAAACCAATTTTAACATATTCTCCGCTCTGTTGTATGTACTAAAGGGGCAACTTCTTGCTTCAGCAACTGCCAGTCTGACACTTCTCCCTGGCTGTTTTTTCAGAATACTCTATGCAGCCCAGAAGCATACTGAGCTTGAAGTGCTATTACACACTGTAACACACTGTATTACGCACTTAACTGAGCATCACCTTCAGTAACTTGAGTGATATCATACAGATTGTACTGTGCAATTTAGCATGTATTTCTGTGAAAATATCCCCTACCCACTTGTCACGTTCTGTTTTTGTGGTTGGTTGTATTTTTTCTTTTGGCATAGCAAATCTGCTGCAGCTGTCAGTGCTGCAGTGTTTTTTAGGTTTCTCTTTTTCCCAAGGAAAAGCTAAGAAAGCATGGGGCTGCAGCTATACTTTTTGGTTTCTGAGACCAAATTTGCTTGGTGGAGGTGAGAGGATGGAGGAAATAGGATTAAAATATGGTGTGAATTTAAAACATTGTAGTACTTTGCAATTACCAAATAGTTGGTCTTTATTCAGACTGATCTTAGTATGGCTAATTCAGAATAAAATCCTGTAATTCTGATACATCAGTGCCTAGTAGAACTAGTGTAGAATAGCTCTGCTGGAAAAAGTCCTCAAGCAGACAAGCCCTGGAATGTATGATCCATCCTGTCCTCTGCAGGCTAATATCCCTGACATCTCTGTGTTGCAAAATTCCTCCTTGTCCTCTGAGAAGGTATGTAGCACCGGGTCCTTGGGCAGGTTTGCCAGACATTTTTTAAGGCCTGCTTAGAACTTTGCGTGTTCTTATATGACAGAAGAGCAATTCCCTATGCATTCCTCCAATTTGGAACCTTCCACCATTTACAATTTGTGACATGAAATCATGGGACTGTTTGTCTGATTTGTTGATGGGTTTTGGGGCTATAAAAGCATCAGTAATATCTTTAAAGAAACAGATAAGCCCCCAGATTGTAGTCTGGGTCCTTTTGTGTTTACTTCTTGTTTTGTGAAATTTTATGCGATCTTGTTTGCAAGAGTTTCTCCACAGCTGCAAGACATCGACATTTACTGCTAAATGAAGTAAAAAAAAAAAAAAAGCTGTTGGCATTCCCAGGGAGTTGTATGGCTGTAGGAGCTGCAATAATATTTAAAAAAAAAAAAAAACAAATCATATGAATCCCATTAAAATCATGTGAGTAGCCAGTGCTGACTTCAGTGTTTTAGTTGTACAAGAGCACGGACATTTAAGTTCCCCATCAAGTTGCTAAGGTTAACAAAATCCCATTTGTTTTCAACAGTAGGCCACCATCTATGGTAGTCAACAGCAAACTCAAATACAATTCTTTGACATAAATATGATCTTTCATACAAAGAAATGGGATTTGGGGCCTTTTGAACTGCTTCTGCGAATTCAGATAGCTGATCTCAGCAATTATGTTGTATTGCATATCCTCCTTGTTAAAAATGGTTAATGCTTGTCAGTTATCTGTGTTTTGCAGACCCATAGCTGTGAAGCATTTATACTACAGAGAATCCTTCGCTGTTTATCATACAGCTGTTGTAATAGCAGTCATTTCCAGATGATACTTATCTTCAAGGACATCAATTCCCCGCTTCTTGTGCAGTACATATTCTAGCAGTATTTGCAAAAGGCCAACTGCTTATTATTTATAAATAGTTGGAGCCAGTAATTACTAGAGCAGCTTTTGGTACTTTTGCAAGCTGTATTTCAGGTTGTTTTTTCCACAGCTAAAACGATGTTGACTGAAGATTTAACTTGCTTCTCACCGAGGGACTCTGCCCAAGGCCCACAGTTTTGCCAGCATTTGAGATACAATCATAAAATCACAAGTGTTGCAATTTTAGGTTGATTTCTTTGGCAGCCAGTAGTTTTCAGACCGCCGCAGGCAACTCAGTAGTTTTGGATCTTCCCTAAATTGATTGTATTGTTTGTGTCTATTTTGAAGCTGTGTTGAGCTCTCAGCTGGCTACATTGCACAAATGTTTCTGAATGTTGGAAGAACCTACTCCGGAACATGCTGGCTCTCAGCTTTTTGTTAGAGGTGCCTGAATCCACATCTAGATAGGAAAGTTAATTCAGACTGCAACAGGTTGTGAATTAAAAGCTATTTTCAATTAACATCTTAATTTGGCAGCGCTCTATGTATACAGTGTGGAAGGCAGACTCACATTCTTTTGCTCACACTGAATGATGCTCAATAGGCAATTTCCCAAGGTGCGCCTGCGTGGAGCTGGTTGATCTAGAAATGTTTTCTCTGGCCATGTACGTGGCAAGTCTAACCTGTGACTCTTTGGTTTAATGTTTTGTGTATTATCATTATGTGTTGGAGACCATGTGTATGTCTGTAGCCCCGCTGAAGTGCACACAGTCAAACAGTGTTGTCAGGAAATATGGAGCAGAGCTGTTCATTCATGATCCTTTTTGTCCAGACTGTCAGGACCTCTACCTCTGCCATTTAACTGTGATTTACCCTGTTGTGTAGCTCCCCAGAGAAAACCCAATGAAGGCAGCACACAAAGAGCATCCAAATCCCTGAGACACTTCTTGTCCTGTCTCCCACATGGAGCCTCCATCTGTTTGGGCCCTCCATGTGGTATTACAATAAGAAAATAGAGGCTCAGCTGTGTACTTGTGTTAACATCCACTCTTGCTGATGTACAGAGATTCGCAGCCTAGAGTCTGTAAATGTTTAAATGTTAAGTCTGCTTGTCTACAGAGGTGCTGTTAAAAAAGAACAGCAACCACCCACACAGTGGTGAACTCCAGATAGTGGCTAGCCTGGGAGATTCAGCCCACTGAAGTAAAAACTCTTCTTACAATAGCTTTACAGCTGTCTGAAATGTTTTCTTTTTAAAGTTTTATTTTTATGTGTATTTACTTCACACAAAAAAAAAGATGGAAAATTTCAAGATTGTTATAAGGACTGGGATTGTAGGTCTTCTGTTTGCACCAGCTTCAAGGTATTTTGTATTAGGAGATCCTGTCTGAATTTGGTGAGATTCTGGGTATGTCTTTGCAGAAGGGACAATGAGTATCATATTACAAAATGCAACAGAAATACTACAGTACAAATGCTTGTTTCACATTGCAGTGCTCCTGGTTGCTCTTCTGAAAGCATATAATTTTAATAAATTGCAATTTGAGAAGACAAGACAGTTGTGCGGCTTGTCATCGCTGTAGTTTATTGATGTTGTCCCAATGTGAGAGAGCATAACAGCACTCCTACCTCAACTGGTTAAGAATGAGCAGTATTTAGACTACAACGGGTGCTGCTCAGCCTTTTAGCTGCCAAACCCTTGTACACAGTCTTGCACCTTTTTCTGAAAAATTTTCAGTGGTTAAACTGACTTGCCCCTGAAATGAAGACAAAACCCAGTGAACACGTAATGAACTCGTGAGGTGTCTTCCAATGCAAATTATCCTGTGATCTTATGATGCTGCGTGGCTTCACTGCAGTGGTAAGTGTATGGACAGGCATGCTGCATCACCTAACTAAGGGTTGTCATGTCCATAGTGCTGCTGCCCATGTCCATTACCAGATACCTGACATACCTCCCACGACTGTTAGTGGTGGGTTATGGTATTATTACTGAATTCATGGGGATTGTATGTTTCTTCTGGGTCTGCAGGGGACTTGTGGGAATGCATCAGAGAACCATTATACTTCAGTGGTGCAGCTGATGTCCCTATCTGACATATGTAACCATGCAGCTCATTAATCTGCAAAATGCATTTGCTGTTGATACATATGATTTAGCCTAAACGCCAGGAACAGGTTGTCTCCAATTATGAAGAACTCCTTGTCAGACAAACTATCTCCTATGAAGCTGCACCCTATGTGAGCCTCTTGAACTGTTTCCAGTGCCTAAAGTGGCTAAATACCACTGCAATGCTAAATGTGGACATGTAATTATGACAAGTTAGCCCTGCCTTTAACATGACAGAATCTCAGCTGCCATAAATTAGGGCAACTCTCTGCTGAATCTCTGCCACTTTACATGAATGAATCATCTGGCCCATTGACTCTCTTTTCATGAGGGGAACTTTATGCCTCTGTCATGTTGCATTGCAGTAGAAAAGCCCTCCTTGTTTCTGAGACACCTGCTTTCTCCATCATTGGGACTGTCTGCCTGTTGGGACATCTATGGCTCTTCCCATGGTGCAGCAATCTGCTATATGCATCTTTTGGCTTTCAGTAACATCAGCCAAATCAAGACCTCTAAATTATATTAGCTTATAAACTGGGTTGTTCTTGTCTTCAGCTATTTGAAACCTTTATAACTGGACTATGTTTACACAGGACTTGCTTTATTAGATTACCTTCTTTAATTGGGCTGAAATTGTATTATTATGCAATACCTGACCATCTCTTTCCTATGCCTGTTAAAATTCTGCCTGTGGATGTCACAAAAAAAAATTTTACTTGAAAACTTTAAATGAATCTTTAGCTCAATATGATTTTTTTTGGAAAAAAAATATAGTTTGCTATTTCCTTAAATAGAATCAGGCACTCTTCTGTGGAACTTTTAAAGATAATTTGATTTATTTGCTCTCTAAATCCTTAATTTGTTGTTAGTTTTCCACTATAGAACAGAAGGATTCCTTCTTGTTGTCATACAGAGAGGGGGAGGGAAGAAGAAAATGCATGATAGATATTCATGAGTCCAGATTTTCTCCTTTATAAATGTGTAAATTCAAATTAAAATATTCAAAATTCAGGACAAAGTGTGTAGGAAACTTTAGGCTACTGCATGTTATTGGAAGCAAGACAAAAATAACATAGCTTTGGGACTTGTCATTGGGATTCTCGGCAGCTGCAAAAGAAGGACCATTAATACTTTTAGTTCAATCAGATTTAATTCATCATTAGTGGGACTACAGATCACTGTATATGTTAAAGTTCTGTTTATGAATAATTAACAATTGTTTAAAAGGTTAATTCTTATACGTCAGTGAGTTGTGTATAACTGTGTGCAAAATCACCTGGCAATATGCTTACATCCATAAATAATATATCTTTTAGAGCTGAATCATGGTTCTGTTTGCTTAGAGTATATTAACCTCTATACAGGTATTTTATAATGCGACAAAAACATAAAATATGACTAGAATCTTCTTGTACTCATTATGGAGAAGACTACAGTTAATCAGTAAAGCAGAGGCTTTAAGGTCCCCTAACATTTCAGATCATCCTTATCCAAATGCTCCGTTCCCTGTGAGCTGAGGTTGGATGATGATGTCAGAATAAAGGTACAGTAGAAAGCCTGAGCATGAGTTTGAGCTATTTTGCCTTCCCCTGAAGATATCCAGCATTTTAAAGAGAATAAGAAGAGCTGAAGTGGAAAATGAACTCAAAAAATAGTGGGGTTTTACAGCCTTTACATTTACAATTATTTACTAGTGATAGGTAGCCTCACACAACTGTGAAACTGGAATAATGTTGCATATGTGCAGTATAAGACACCCTGCTCCAAAGGGCTCAACATCATAAGAGCGATGGCCCCTTGCTCTGGTGCTTGGGTTGGGACTGGTGAGCTCTGAGGGCACACTGAAATTAAACAACAGAGGACAAACTTCTGAAAAATAGCAGCCTTTCTCAAATGCTGCTGAAATGCCCAATAGCAGACAAGTGAGATACTATTTGACTTTTTTGGCCCAAATTAGTGAATGTGTGAAAGGACATGCACCTGTTGGACCAGGCAACTAAAACAATATTGGATTTCTTCCTTCTTTTGTCAGTAATTGTCCCTTTGCCCTCGGTGGGACTCTATTGAATTTTTGTCAAGAACAATATTCTGCAGTTAGTGAGATGAGACGATGTTTAAAATGGGGCAGGAGCCACTTTGGCCCCAAAATGAATGATGTCCTTGGAAATGAAGCACGTTTCTTTTCAATAGAATTCTCTTTGACAAAAGGAGCATTTATATCACAGAGGTACCCTACACTGAGCCTAAACAAGTCCTGTCACAACCTCTACAGCAAGATGGTTTTCGGTCCATGTCATTGAGTGAGATAAATAAGAAGACCCTCAGGGTCCATTTTGGTATTTACATTTTTGTATAGTAGTTACCAGCAGATATTCCAGTTAAAGTCACTTGATACTTCCTATTGCCATTCCTTGATTTGACATAACTTTACAAGGTATGTATTTTTACCTTGTTTTGCAGAGCAACTTTTTTTTTTTTTTTGCGAAGCACTGCGCCCTCAAGGTTGCTAAGTGGTTTAGAGTCAGTAAGATTTTATCCATTAGTGCCCACACCTTGGTAAAATATGGAACAAAACAGGTTAATTTAAAAAGCAAAAGAGGAAACAGTTTTTCTAATTCTGATCGTTCTTCCGGTACTTTAACGTGCCAATCGATAATTTTAGGATGATCATTTCATCATCTAGTGTGGCAAAAATAAGCTAGACCTTTCTTGAAAAAGGGCTGGGAGAGTTCATACAGATCTTTGGTAGAGAATTAGGCACTAAGTATTTTGAGCCCTTTGGATAATTTCTTCTCCTACCATCGTAGGATGTATTCAGAGTCAGTGGCAAGAGGGCAAAATCAAGGCATAAATTATTTAGATCTATTACATATCAAATTAAGAATTGTCAATACTAGCATTGTGTGTATGTTTTAAAATAGTCCTGCCAGGTATTAATTTTTCATTGATTTCACAGCATTTTAATTGGAAAGAAATGTTCTGCACAACCAATTAATTCAATCAGTTCACTGGCAGCAGATGTTTTTGGTGACACAGTAGCATAGCACATAACTTCTGTTTAGTCGAGGGCTAGGACATTAGAGATGTCACTTCAAAGAAAAACCTTTCAGTGCTAGAGATGTACCTTATTTCTTGACTCTTGCTTAGTGATGAAACTGAATTATTGGTCAATTTACTCTCATTGTGTCATTTGTTAAATTTTCTTTCAATCCTTTTATGCCTTTCTCTGAACAGATGAAGTTCAGCTTTTAGAGACTCCTCCTTTAAAGCTTCTCCTTCCCACTTGATCATGTGGCCTCGGTATTGTAGAAGGATGTTGGAAGCCTCGTGGTCACCAAGGTGCTTTTCCAAGGTGGTTTTGTCCTTGCAGCCAGACCCTAACTCAAATGGACTTAACACCTTGCAAGTCAATGTAATTAGGCATTGGGTAATAGAGTGTTGAGAGGAGAAGCTCTTACTATTATTTTGTCATGTATTGACTTATAAGTTGTGCCTCGGTTCTAATAAATCAAAAAGCTTTCTGAGGCCTGTTTTTCTCAGACTCCGGAGATCATCAAGTCCCTCTAGTAGTCGGTGCCGACACTGTTAAAAAATATGCAATTAATTAATGCCATTCATAGTTGAAGGTTGCTTGGTGCCATATTTCTTTCTCTTGCTATAGGAGAGCCTTCTTTTTGTGGTAATGATATTGGTATTGATTCCTTCACAAGTGGAAAGGGAGAGCTCACCTCTGCTCTCATGAACTTTTCGAGGAACAGATGGGGGGATACCTGTAGAGTCATAGGTCAGCCCCATAGGCTGACCACCTGAAATGAGAGCAGAGTCTGCATTTTGGATGAGGCATTCCTCCTCCAAGCTTTGAAAGGGAGCCCAGAACGAGCACTTCTAGAAAGACAGACAGAACTTTTCATGAGTGTGTTCAAACCCGTTTTCTATGAGTTAAATGTTATTTCTGTGGAGAAGTACAAACACATTGGAATGTGGTGTGTAGAAAGACTTCACCTGTGGTCCAAGTGGGCAAGACAGTAGGATATGAAATCTAAGGTTGTAGCTGTCTTCTAGATTTAAACTAACTGATTAGTAGTTATACCCATAGGCTGCACATAAGATCAGGTGGGTCCCCATTGGCTTTGCAGCTGTACAGGTAGAGTTTGAGACCCTTTAAGCTTTGACAAGATTATAGCTAAATGCCTGAGACAAATGAAGTTTGTGGGAATGTGACCACATGGATAAAGAGAGATGATGAACTGAAGACCACAAAGGAGTTCAGAGGTAGAATACGGGATAAAAGCTACATTTTTAAGGTGTCCATTTTTAATCTGATTTTTCTGGAAGTTGTTATTATCCATCAGCTCTGTAAGGTGTGTGTGTCCTGCTCCATGAGCCAGGATGTTACTACGGCAAGTGGTCTGATCTTAATGGGAATAATTGTGGGTTCCTGGAAACGATGATTCACATGCTGCATGGAAGAACTGGTCTTTGGAAGCTTGCCTCAGTGCTTGGACCAGTATAATAACTGTTTCCTTTTTAGAATTTTATTTATTTAAAAAGCAAGCAGATTCCAAGCTAGCCAAAGACCATACAAAATAATGGTGATGACACAGGTTTTGTCTTTTGATTCATAGTTGCCAGAGGATAAAAAGCCATACATCGGTGATGATATGCAAAATGAGGAGGAAATCGTGTCAGTACATTTCTGATAAAATATTTATTATTTCTGCCAATCTTTCCTATCATAGCCCCTCTCCAATATATTCAAGAGAATATAGCCTCCTGAGGTTACTCTTGATATTTTCCAGGTACAGAACCACCAGTTTCCTCTTCTTTTAGAAAAGAGCACACACAGAGTTCACTAGGGGACTAAAAAGACAATTGGTATCTATATTAGCAATCCCTGAATCTATTTAAATGCAGATTCCAAAAGTTATAAGTGAAATTTGGAGACAACATGTTCTGGTTTTAGTGTTTTATTATTTATCTGTAAGGTTCAGTTTAAGTTTTCATCACAATGTCCTACTAACACCTCACAGAGAGCCATATGAGGTGTCTAGTAGTTACACCTTGTTTGTGAGCTAGTTCTTCAGCACTGTGTTTTGGTAAGGACACCCTGGGAGAGGCTCTAGTGAATGCACAGTAATTCATTAAGCAAAGTGGCTTTATGAGGCCATGAAATATAAATATCCACACCAGAGTAACGGATGCATATTGAGAAATGGAGTCCCTGAAGACCTCCAACCTATTCTATAGTCCCCAAACAGGATCAACATTTTATTGATATTATTCACAATGTTCTTTTAGACTTTGTAGTCTTTGAGGATGTGCCACAAACTGGGTCCTTTGTAGTGTAGACAAACAGAAGATGTGAATGCATGGAAAGAACAATTTTTGCTTTTGGTCAGGGATTCCCTTCTCTTTTTTTCCTCTGCCTGACTGCATTATTGTGGAGTTCCTTCCTCGCACCCCTTCCTGACGCACCCAAGGGGAAGGTCTTGGCTCAGCCCTGTGACTCTGCTTTTTGCAGACACACAGCATCTGCTGTCACAGGTAGGAAAGAAGAGTGAAATGGAGGCAGGGCAGCTGTTGACATAACTGAAGGCTCTGACATCAGTCCTTTTAATTAGGTGGAGAAGGAAGAGAGCTAGCAGATATTTTTAGAAAGCAGGATGCTGGGGAAAATTACCTCATGTTTGAGGTCTCTGGGTTTTATCATTTTAAGCTCTACAGTGAAAAAAATTGAAATTACATCTTTCTAATTCTTTCCACTTCCTTATTTATCCCTCGCCCTTTTCCTACCTTTTCTCAACAACTGGATTATTCATGAGCTTTAATAAGAAGTTAGTTCCACAAACTTTTTATTGGTTACCTGTCTCCTGCAGATCAGTTGGATGTAATTTCAGACCCTCAAAGACTGATTAATAGAAATCAGAGCCAAGAAAAAGGGGGACGTGGAGGGAGGGAATGCACTCAAAAACTGTTTCTCCCTGCTGCCACTGAAGCCCAAGGTAACTCTTCTGAATTTCAGTATTGCTTTGTTATTACTTGTGCCCATGCTAGACCAGCTGGGGATTTCAAGATAAGCAGAGGTGGGCCAAAGCTCAGCTCTCATGAGTATGACCAAGTGGGTCTGACCCACAGTTCGTTGTGATCAAGACAAAGTTATTTTTTCACTTCACCTAAGCTTGGATCAGCCATCAGAGTGCAACAGTCTTGGTTTTACAGTTCTCCAAGGGTTTCTGCCTCTAACTCTGCCCTGCCCTTATTTCTCTTTATGGCAAAGCCCAAGGGTTTATGGCAAAGACCTGGGTACCCTGGCTGGAAGAAGCTACCAGGTCTCCCCTAAAGAGCAGAGCTTAACACACGGAGCTTTTTTGCTGCTGATCTTGCTTTTATTTTCCCACAGCTTTACAGCTTCAGTACTGTTTGGTTGACATGGGTGTGTTAGAAAAACGCCTGCACAGTCCCAGCCCCTGTGCCTGACAGCCTGCAGTGCAAGAGGGAAGCAGTATTACTGTCACAGTGCAGTGAGTTAATAACACACCACTTGAGGCACAGTTACTGGCCTTTAGGCTATAGGAGAGGTTGCAGTGCAAAAAACACTAGCAGAGGGAGAGAAAATGAAATACATTTTAAAAAATAAAAAGATATAAATTGCCAGACCAAACATAATGTTTACCATCTAGGTCTTCTTGGTTATCTGTTGAGTGCTCCACCATTTAACAGCCAGTGTTATTCAGGAGGTAAGAAAGTTCAGGAAAAGGTACCTCCTCAGCTGAGATTTTCTGCAGAATCACAGAGCTTACATTAAATTGGGAAAAGGTTATGTAAATTTTGAAGATCCCTCTTTGGTAATCAAGAATATTACAAGCTTGGTTTTGTACTCTGGTTTCCTAAGGAATGAAGATCAGAAGGTTATGTGTAGGTGGGTACCTCAGTCAGTAAGTATTTCTGCTTTCCTTTTGTCTCCCAGATAACATTTAAGCCTGGTGATGAAGTTCAGCTAAATTTGGCAGCAAGGTTGTGATCTCCAAGCTTTTGAGTTTCTCCAAGTTTCATGAAAATGGACAGCCAAGGAGACAGGGTTCCTAGATATGGAAGTACTACAGTATAGCTCAGCACTTATCAAATCTTGTAGAACTCAAGTAGGGGACATTATGAACACTAACTTCAGAGACTGTACATTTGGCACATGATATAATAAAATCATAGTGCTGAAATCCATACAGAATGATGTCTGTAATTTCTGCTCTTCAAGAAATATTATTTTTTTTCACTGGAGAAACTGTAGGCTTGGGACTTGAAGATCCTGAATGGACTGTATACACCAACAGGCTGGATTTTTCTCTTGGATTGGGTGTCTGATAGCTGCCTGGCTTTATGCAGAATGCAGCAGTTCTCATAACACTGGCATTACAAAGTGTTTAGAGCTGTGATCCAGCTATAAGTGCTTTCTCATACAGCCTAAACTATCTGGAGAGCTGATGTGAATTAGCATAGCTTCTTCCACACCCTGTAACCTACAGTTTGAGCCCAGCATTTATAAAGCAAGGAAATTAAACCCATTATTTTTCATTACAGCTCAGAGCTATCTATTTGGCACTTGAACAGCTTCTTGAGAAATGCAGGCGATTGATAGATTTTTATTGCAGCTGAACTATTTATTGTTACACAGGCACACATTTTGAAAGGAGTATTAGTTGCATTAGTGCTTTGCAGATGAACTGAGGTTGTTTACCGTGGTGTCTAACTGGCCATATAGTGTCCTTCATTGGTTGCAATGACTACAGTGCAAAACAGCTTTGCAGTAAAACCATTGCACACGTACTGATGATCAGAGAGCCAAATTCTGTTTTTGTTCTGCAAATGCAACTCCCGTTAGAGCTGGAAGGCTGTAAGTTTGGGCCCTCCAGTGTGCAATGTCCCTCAGCTGTGACTGTGAGATCAGAAAGTCTTTGAATATTAACTGGTACCTGTAATTATTTTGATGTCTTTGTTGACTCAAGTAATTACATGCTTGAGTATTTTGTTGAATTAAGGCCTAAATTGTAAGCTTGCTTATTTTATCTAGTCACTGTTCACTGGACTCAAAGAACTACTTTATTTTAAGGTTGAAGTATCTAGCTGGTTGGATTAAATGTCTAATACTATGTGTAATGACATGCTAGAAACAAGGTTGCTCAAAAAAAGAAAGACTACTTTCTGTGAACATTGACAAAGGGAAAAAGAAAAATGGATGACATCTTCTAAAGAACATTGCTGTCCCAGACAGGGTGATTTCTCGGAGCTTCCTAATTTGCTTTCTATAGATATAGTTTCTATAGAAACTTTGAGTTTTAAGATGCAAATCCAATACTGCTTTACCTATTAAAACACTTTGTGCAAAGCAAGAGTGGTTTACTGCACTGTCACAGAACCAGTGAAACCAACCAATCTTTCCAGTGTAGGACAGCTACTTCCAGTAAACAAAATACTCCAGTGTACACCTCTTGCATAGTGTCCTGAATGTCAGTTAGCTGGCTGTAACCCAAAAGCCTCCTTTCTCCCATACAGAGAAATCTTCCTTGCTCTAGAGATATCTTTTGCACATGTCAGTTCATACATTTGGAGGATTTGAAATAAGGATATGTGTAACACTACATAACTTATGGATCTGGCTGGAGGAGCGGTTCAATTTCAAGTACTGCCTGGAGGTAGTTTTACCCAAGGTGCCTGCAGAGAGGTAAGAGGAACAGATCAAAAAGCCACCAATAGAGCGTTACAAGGAGTGTTTATGGCTGAATCTAAGCAGTGGTAGCTTATTTAGCTATAAAACCCTATATGGTACAATTCTCATTCCTGCAGTGAGATATCTCAGTCTATCTCCATTTGGCTGGCCACCAGCTCTGTTTGGTCTTCCCCATCAAAGATGACTGTAATCCTTTACAGGTCATCCTATTAAACCATAGGATCACAGTTAAAGCTTGTTGGGGAATAAACTATCTGTCCTTGTCCATGTAAAAGAGAAGCAGAGCAGTTGTCTTCTTTCTTCAGTCTTTCTGCCTATTTTACATGTCCTGGTAGCAGGGGGTTGTTCATACCCTCAGAACAATGCACACAACTGGGAGCACAACTTCAGCCTCAGATGTTCCCCAAAGGTTAACTGTTGATGAATGTTTGCCTGTGCAGAGATTAGAAATGAATGTAGTTACCTGTGTCACACATCCTGTTCCTAAAACCTTTTAATCTTTTTATATATAGGGCAAAGACGGTAAAGCTGAAACCAGTAATGCAAATACCAGTGTTCAGAGTTTTCTGCGTGGTCTTCGTTAGCTGAGTGGGTTACCAAGAAATCAGAGTATTAACTGTATTTTGTGGGCTCATTAAAGCTTGGCAATGGCTCTAGATTCAGTTGCTTTTTTTTGAGGCAAGAAGAAAAGAGATGATCTAGAGGTTACTAAAGACTAATATCAGAGTTAGAGGAGTTACTGAAATGGCCACCTCTACTAATTCTGTGAGTCAAAGGCTTTTCAGAGAATGCATTTACCTACATGACACTGGTTACCTGCTGCTTGCAATAAAAACAGGTTTTGACCAAGAAAAGGGCAACAAATTCATGCCTTGCAGCAGGCAGACACTCTCAGGCCCAGGGTGTATATTAGCTTACTGTTGGGGACGACACTTTTGCAGGAAGTGGCCTTCCTTTGCTTTCTTCATTCAGAGAAGAGATATGTAGAGTTATGGGGAAAGGGAGTATTGCAGAGGCAAAGCAGTCTGTTCAGTCTGTATCTACCTTTGTCCTGGAAGGCTTCATAGCTTAAACAGTGAAGTGAATGAACCCTGTGTTGGCCTAAAACAAAAAAAGCAAGCAGAGAAGCTACAGCAGTGCCTTGCTTTCCATGCGTGGGAGGATTTGAGCACTGGGATCAGGAGGAGTTATTTCAGACCAGTCCATGACTGCATCACTGAAGCTCTGAGACACTCTATTCAATCAGCTAGGTATTTCAACCTTTAAAATAAAGTGCTTATTTGTGTCTAGCAAACAATGACCAGATAGAATAAACATGCTTGCAATTTAATTCACATGCCTGCCTTCCCTTTGGAACCAAGTGTCTGATATGCACCCATCCTACAGCCAGAAAGGGAGGCTTGTGATTATCCCATTCAGTCCGGCAGTGATGCACCTTCCTTGTTTCATTCAGCAAATCCAGCACTACAGGAATTATTGCTCTCTCCTTTTTCAGGCCAGCAACCAATGGTGGATGTGGAACAAGCCTGCTGGGAAGACATCCAGTGACAATGAATTTGCTACATGCCCCACCCCCACTAATCATAGCTAATTACTGTCACTGCTAAGAAGCCCTTTTGCATCTGCCCACTTGGCTTTTGTTCTGCCTCTGTGAACGCTTGGTGAGACTAAACCCTGGACCGGCTGCCGTGCAGGGATGTTCACACAGCTTTCAATTCACTTCTTAACCTGCACTTCCCATCAGCAGCAAAACTTCTGCTGTTGCCTGGGAGAGGAGCGTGGCTCTGGTGAAGAGAGGCTTTAGGGAGAGCTTGAGTTCTCCCAGGATAGAGGCCTTTTTCATCCATGTGTTGGCAAATCTGGAAGAGGCAGCAGATTGAGTGTCAGTGTAAGGGACGAGAAAATGAGCTCCTGAGCTATATTCTTCTCATTCCATGCGTCAGCTAGCTTAAAGCTTTTAGGTTTTGAGATAACTGGTATACTGATTCTTTCTTATCTCTCAGAGAGTTCTAGAACTTAATTAATTAACATTTATGAACTGTGAACGCTTCCTCTGATAGGAGCTATTAAGTATCAGAGTGAAATGTGAATAATCTGGGCATGCTCAAATTAGCTCAACTTTGGTATATGTGAAAAGAGAATGAGTGACATTTGCTACATCATAGGGAATATCTTGAATTATTTCAAATGCTGTAATCCTTCTTGTGTGGATTTCTGGGCTATTTTTATAACATTAATTATGATTAAAATATTAAGTCTGACTGTCAGCTCTAATCCATGCTTCATCCTTGCATATCTAGCAATGATTATTTAAAGGCATTTAAAAAACATTTCCATGCTGTAGAAACTTCTGAGGAAACATCCAAGCTACACACGTTTCTCCAATTCTGTGGTGTGAATAGTTTATGGAGCTGCACAAGCCAGGGAAGCTGCTGTATTTAGTGTATTGGCTTGGATTATGTCTCAGTTTGAAAGCAGCTGATTTAGTTTTTAGCTGTCTGTTGTATCAATGTAAGTGGAGCTCAGCCATGATCGTCCGCTGATATAAAAAATGGTTTGTCCCTTTCCAGTTATTGTAGTTTTCCTTTGTCCTCCATATGGTAGCTGCTCATCTCCACTTTAAATAAATTAAGCTGCTGTATAAAACTGGGCTGGAAATGCCTCCTCCAAAGTGGGTGCAGTTGAGAGGCTGCTGCTGTAGTCTGTTCCCTGTGGAGGGTACAGCTGCTTTGAGCCCAGTCCAAATTACAACCAGGCAAAAAGAAAGTTTTACCAAACTACTCAGCAGCATGTAACTCACAATAGCAATGGAGAAAAAGGCACAACTCTGGAGTTACCCTGTGTTCTTACAGAGTTTTGCCCCACTTTGGCTTGTATTTTAGGCTGTCTGTACTGCAGATAGAAATGTGCTTTGCAGCGTTGAATTCTACATTTTGATACTTTAATAGCTCAGCTAAGCTCCCCAAGCTGCACAGCTGTTCTGAGAGGGTTTTTAGCTACAAAGTGTGAACTCTTTAGCACTGCTATGCAATTAAAATGGGAAAAATCACCCCCAAAGAACTTTTTAAAAAATATGTAAATTGGTGTTGGTTTTCAATATCCTGCATGTAAAAGACAGGTTTTTTTTCTCAGTTTTCTAGTGAAAACTAATTTGACATTGCAAGAAGCGTTTAAGCTAGATTATGTTGTTCTGTTTTATCAGATCTTTAAATAATTTAGAGGCTGAAGTTATGGGGGTTTTTTGTTATTTGTACTGAATGATAAGGACTTTGCTGATTATACGTGTGAGTGAACACAGCAGGCAAATTATATGGGGCACATAAAAGTGAGAAAGGACTAAGAAAGAAAGTATGTGAGGAAAAATGTACTTGGTCCTACGGAGTTTGGCAGCCATATGTAGTGTGATTTTCTGATATGGACAGATGGAGAAATAGTAATGTAAAAATGTTACACTAGAAATCACCCAGTTCAAGTCTCCATCTGCAAGTTGTCTTAAAACTTCAAATTTTTTATTGCCATCTGATACATTACTATAACAGGTGCAATCTTATAAACTTCCTTAGTACAGGAAAATGGAATTAGGGATGTGTTTAAGGAAGATCCAGAGAGTATATTGCATTTCAGTTTTGTAGTTAAAACTTAAAGACTGGTTTGAAAGCTTTTGAAAGCCGAATGCTTTTCATTAAACATTTAAGAAACTTCTGCTGTAGGTTTGCAGGCTAAACAGCTGTTTGCAGTCTAAAAAGATGAGAAGTGCATAGATCACTTTCTGTGTTGAGAACACAGTGCCTTGGGACAGGCTGTCCCACAGGGTTGTCTTGCTTGGACCATCCATTGCTTGGATATAACTCAATCACTACTCACCTTCACAAAGGCTTTTCTGTTTTCAGAGTGCAGCACTTGCTGAGAAATTAGTCGTACGCTTCGACCCAGTATATTCACTGGGGGAATATTCCTTTGTAGTGGGCATGTATATGGGTTGGTTGGCTGTGCAGCCAAAGGAGAAGGGAGATGAATACAAGTAACCGTGATCACTTCAGTGCAATGGAAGAGTAGGCATGGAGAGAAGGGGCAGGGGGATTATGAGGGCACAAATGCTGGCTTTTTGAGGACACAGGTAACGGCTGTTTTGAAAGCACAGGTGGTGACTGGGATGTAGGCATCTGTAGGAAAGCAAGACTTAAAAGACACCTAAGACACTTTTTCAAGTGGGCTGTGAGTTCAGGCTTCTCTGTTTTCAAGCATGCTTATAGCTAGATCTTAAAAGATCCTGGGTGGCTCTTCAGAATATGGTCATAGAATCACAGAAGGATTTAGGTTGGAAAGAACCTTGAAGATCATCGAGTTCCAACCCCTCTGCCATAGACAGGGACACCTCTCACTAGACCAGGTTTCCCAAGGCCACATCCAGCCTGGCCTTGAACACCTCCAGGGATGGGGCCTCAACAACCTCTCTGGGCAACCTGTTCCAGTGCCTTACCACCCTTCAAGTGAAAAACTTCTTCCTAATGTTCAATCTGAACCTGCCCTCTTCCAGTTTAAAGCCATTCCCCCTTGTCCTATCACTACATGCCCTAGTGAAAAATCCTTCCCCAGCTCTCCTGTAGGCCGTCTTTAGGTACTGGAAGGCTGCAATAAGATCTCCCTGGAGCCTTCCCTTCTCCAGGCTGAACAGCCCCAACTCTTTCAGCCTCTCCTCATAGGAGAGGTGCTCCAGCCCTCGGATCATCCTTGTGGCTCTCCTCTGGACACGTTCCAGCAGGTCCATGTCCTTCTTATGTTGGCGACTCCAGAGCAGGATGCAGTACTCCAGGTGGGGTCTCACGAGAGTGGAGTAGAGGTCTTAGCACTTTGTGCAAACCAAGCTCCAAATAACCCAGGCCATCCCATTCCCACCACCAAAGTCAGTGCAGTCACTGGTTACTTTGAAAAACTCTGTCCATCTATCCTAGATTTACAATAAATGTTATGGCAAATACATTCAAATTAATTCATTTTCTCACATGCAGTAGTGACTGTGAAAGTATTCTTTGCCACTATTCAATATTTTTCCCCAGATTGGCCCCTTTGTGATTAAACAGAGCCACAGAGTGACTGTGGCCTGCTGACCTTTTTTTTTCATGACACAATGGATCAGTCTTGTTGTTCCATCACACAACCATGAAGCAAACAAGGCTCTGTCAATAAGCTGGGTTTATTTTTAGCTTCCTGCAAGCTGCCTCCTGCTTCTTGGCTCCTATCTCTCCAGGCAGTTGGGAGATGCTGTCTTCCTCTCTCACAGCCCCTGGTGATTACACACTGTCTGTTCCGGAGTTTGTGTCCATTCCCCAAGTAAGAACGAAGATAAGATATGATTATCAACAGTGGGTACCTTGAAGCCTCAGGCTCCCCAGATGAATACTCATGCCAAAACAGGTGACTGTCTATTGATTTCCATTTCACAGACTTCTTTCTTCTCTGAAATAACTAAGTGTAGTTGCTCTAATCCTAAATGCCATCACATCAGGAGCATTATGGAGTTCATGTCACATAAAAATAGCCATAACAGATCAGACCAGTGGCCACTAAGCCAAAGGTGCTGACTCCAAACAGGCAGTCCTGTACAAGAATTACAAGAACAGGACAAGGACATAGACTCTTCATTGAGCATTGCCAGAATTTTTGGAAGGTAGTGGCTGTGGGACTCCTGAGCCAGAGGTGGAGTATTTGTGCTTAGACTTTATCAAGTCCTCATCAAGGACTTTGCTCTTTGAATTTGTTCAGTTGCTTCTGGAGCCTGCATTTTTAAAATATTTTTTTAGTATTTAAAGTGGTTTATAGCTTGGATTTCCAAAGCTGAACTACAGGTTGCATGAATAAGCATCACCCTTTTGTTTCGAAACTGCAGTATTTGTCACTCCTTAATTCTTGGATAAGAAGAGATGGTGAAAAAATGATTCCTGCTTATTTTGTCTGTGATGCTTATGTTTTCATTGACCTGTATCATATAATCCCTCAGCTGCTTTACTTTCTTTAGCCTGAAGAGGTGGCATTTGCTAGAGTGCATGCATCTCCATAAAGATTGCTCACAGAAACGTCACAGGCAAGGGAGTTTCTACCTGTTTTGAGTTCATACCAGGGAGAAAACTCTTGCAGAGAATTCTTTCCCTTAGATCTGCCCAGAAGTCTTTCACAGCATACAGGGTTACTAGGCTGCACACATTCACTCCAAATTAAATGCACATAAAAAGCAGGCTTGCTGGTGTCACCAAGTAATTCTTTTTGAGCAATGGCTGGCAAATGCCAGGAACTACCTGTCTCAGTGATTCCTTAATGTGAACCAAGAAGCTGACTCCATTCCCAATACTTTGACATTTCTTTTCTGTTTCTGGTTTTTAAGATGGTCCATCCAGTGCCACTTTAAAGAACAAAAGCATGCAAAATCCAGCTCTGCTTTGGAGTTTTCATAAGGATAGCCAGGAGATTGGCATTTCTCTGACTTAATGCATTGGTTTCTGTCTGCAGCTGCCTTGAAGCCATTAGACACTAGCGTCAATCATTCTTTATTTTTTTTGTTGTCTGTCAGTTCCTGTATTGATAATGCTGGATGCTATCAATACTACCCACAGCTGTTTTAGTTATAGCTGTGCTCCCTGCTGCTCCAGAAGTCATACTGGAAAGCTCTGTGATGATGCATTGATGTAGAATCAGGCAATTATTTATTACACACACAAACTGTGTTAAAAGAAGATTATTACGGTTGCAAAATGTACTTCAGTTTTAGGAGATACGAGAATTGTGCCTGTCTGTGTGGTCTTTGGTTGATAGCCTTAAGTGTGTGCTTAGCCTCTCTACTTCACTGCCTTTCAAGTGGAGTTTTTTTCAGATATTAAAGGAGCATCTGCACTGAGGGTGCTACAGTGGGTAAATCACTTCCTTATCAGAATAAATTCCTGCTCTATAATTAGAACGACCATTAAGCTATGAAGGATTTTGTTGATAAGGAGAGATTGAAAGGGGAGTGTGGAGCTCCACAGGGATAGATAGGAGTTCTCAGTGCCCTGCTGTGAGGTCCTTCTGCTAAGTCCTTTCACAATCATCTGGATTGTTCCCGTCATTAAAGCAGGTTGCAAGTGTTATCCTCCACTTTGACCTCTCTTTATAATCTCTTGTCCAGATTATGGTCCTAGCATTTAACAGTTCATCCTGCATAAAGCCACTGAGATATGGGCTGAGTATATGCTGATAGGAGGTGTTGTAGGAGGTCCACACAGCTCAGCTGAACCAGCGGAAAAATTTGTAGTACTTGGACTAAGCTCTTCTGACAGCGCAAATTTCAGAAATTTTGATTTCTGATAATACTTTGAGACCTCCTTAAAATTTACTTTGAAACAAATTTCCAGTTTTGGTACTTTCTGTATCAAAAGTGGTGCCGTTAAAAGCAGTGTATTGCTGCTATTTTTTAAAAAGCCTGATTTACTGATAATGACTGCAGAAACACCTAAATGACTTCAAAGTTTTTGAAAACATTATGCCAAGAGAGTGACTTAGGCCAGTTAAAGATCCTTTCAGAAAGCTTTCATATGCTGTGCGGTTATGAGGTAGAGTAGAGCAGAATCCATTCTTCTTCTCTACAGCTATGGTTAGCTCCTCAGCTGAGATTTGCAAAAATCCATGAACATCAAGCTCCTGCAGTGTTAATGGGATGCACAGGTAGTGTCTGCCACCATGATCAACAGGGAGGGACAAAGGCTCATTCGGAAGAGGGGTGCAATCCATGGTACTGCAGAGCTGGCATGTTGTGTTCTGGATTTTCATTTCATGCAGAACAAAATTGTCTTAGACCTTTAACTCTTGGAGCTGGTTGTGTCGGTATGAAGCAGCTATAGATTGCTTTATTTATGTACTGCCTGTCTTTATTTGTTTGTGAAAATAAGCAACCTGTAGCAGTACTAAAATATTCCCTGAAACAGTGGACTAACCTTTTAAAATTCATCCTGCAGATAAATGCTAAGTCCTTAGGCAATATTCTCCCCACTGAGGACATCTGCATACACTGGGATTTTATTATTTATATATGGCTTGTTACTAACAGTCTCAGGTTTAAAAGCTGAAATTCCATTTTGTTAGGCACTGCATTAAGTGAGAGAAACAAGGCAGTTTTTGTGAACTCACTCTCTGATATCAATGGGACCTTCCTATCCAGGGCTTCTAGATGCTACTGGATGATGAATGGTAATAATTTCTAAGGAAGTGGGATGAGGTTATGGAAATGGATAAGCAAGCAGAGAATGCAATGCATGACCAATTTTTTCTTTCTTTTTATTTTTGATGTGGGGGGAAATATCTCTCTTGAAGGCACCACAGCACCTGTCAGCGATTATTCTTCTGAATGCGTGGGTTGCAAATACTGAAATTTAGAATTACTAAATGCCTGTGTGACAAACCATAAAATGTTGCAGGTTGGAAGGACCTCTGGAGGTTGCTTCTGCTTCCCCCTCCTCAACACTAGTCCAGCTCGATCAGATTGCTCCACACTCTGACCAGCTATGTTTTGAACATCTCCAAGAATGCAGAATCTGTGGTGTCCCTGAGACTTTCCTATAATGGGGACCTTCCTCTTTGGGGAAAAAAAAATGTTCTTAAGATCTCATGGGAGTGCCCAATGTCACGTCTTGCGCCTGCTGCCTCTCACCCTTTCTCTGTGCATCTCTGGGAAGAGTCTGTCTCCATCTTTGCTCTCCCCTCCCATGAAGCTGCTGAAGACAGCAGTAAGGTCCCTTTTAAATTTCTCTTTTAAATTTCTCTTTTAACCCTGCCTTGAAAATCATTACCTATCATAAAGAAATATAAGCTTTAGGGATTTATTATTTTGGTTTTTTTGAGCAGGAAGGGATCACGTTTTTAGGCTTTTATGCGCAACCGCAAAGGCTACTCTTTGTTTGTGTCTGAAATTTTCATTGTTTATATCAAGCTGTGATTCTCTGGTTTTCATTTATTCCAAGGAGCTGAAGCTGTAAATAAGACATGTTAAAAGAAAGGAAAGAAAATAGTGACAATTGCCAAAACTATAAATGCAATTTTAGTTGAAAGTGGATTTGTAGGCATATAAACATGCTTTAATGTGTAGCATTGCTTCAGTTCTTGTGAAATAGTCAGCAGTTTGCCCCAAAGAAAGAAAAAAAGATTCACAAACTCAAAAGAGCAGTGTTGACAATTGACTAGAAATAAGCATTTTCCAGCAGCACTGAAAAGATAAGGTAGGTGTTTATACCTCAAAATAACACTTTTGGTTTCTTATTTCTTGCTTTGAAGATACAATCCTTCAAGAGACTCACAGAAAAGGTGGCAAAATGTGTTAACCCAGGGTTTGGGCAGAGAGGCTTCTACAAGCCTTGCATTTAAGAAGTTTAGGTTTCGACATGTAAGAAATTTTTCAAGAAATAAAAGCAGTAGTGACTTACTGAAAGATGTTGTACAGTCAAGATACCTTAGTAAAGAACCAAAGACAGACAAAGGAGAGGGAAAAAAACTGTGATGGATGAGTACTAAACAAATATGCGATTAGAGAAAGCAAAGCTATTGTGCAAACAAAAGTGAGAAACAGCACAAATAGAGGCTGGAGATCAAAAGGACTTGGAATAGAGGAGGTTAAGTTCTGGGAAAATCTTTGAAAACAATAAGTACGCCTTAGAAGTGCCTTCTTTGATAAACAGGAAGGAAGTAAAAGCCCAGGTTGGTAGCATGATGCTTTTTAGTAGATTTTAAAAGGCTGCTTTGGAAAAGCAAGGAGAATAGCACTGAAGAAAGAGTAGGTCTGAATAGAATGCGATCTTTAAAAAAACCCAATAGGCCAATGCATCACACACCTCACTTCCCTTGGTGAGAGAATCTGTGTGCTCCTGTTACATGTGAAAAAGCAAAAGAGCAAGAGCTCATGACAAAATTACCTTTCTTGCTGATTCTCTAGGCAACTCTGAAGAGCCTGAAAGTGTTTGGGCTATTGCTGATTTTTAGTGAAAAGTTGTTGCAAGCAAATGTAAGTACAAATAAACATACAAAAGTCCCTAAGAGACTGGATTCTTCAGTCAAAGAAACTAAGAGTAGTATCTTAAAATGTTGTACTCTGTCAGGGTTTGGAGGGATGGCTCTGTATCGTACTTTAAGAGATTCTGCTGTAAGGTAGAGACTGTAGAAGTGAAATTCCTCCTCAGCCTTTTCTCTTAAAAGACACAAATGACTTCAGTGGTATTCTTCTGCATTCATATGAATGGGTGAAAGCATCTGTCAGCAATAACTTAGCATTAACTGCTTTTCAGTTAGTGTAATGAGCATTTCTAGATGGTGCAATGCTCAAAAAAAAAAATTAATTCTGCATGTCCTCTCTGAAAAATGCCGTAACTAATGTGAATGCTGTTTTATCATCCATCTTCATTATTAAGTAGTATGCATAGCCCAGTCAAATTCTGTGAGAAAAGTCAGGAAGGGAGATCATTTAAAGAGAAATAAGAGCTCAATAAAGACAATGCTTATTTATAGAACAGTATTTAGACTCACTCACAGTTGCCTTAGTAGTCAGGCTGAGACTTCGGACTGAAGGACAGATGCCAATCTCTTTCCCTCCTCACTGGTAAAACCTCCTGCCGTTTACATGGCCATGTACCTGTGGTGCTCGTGGATTCATTGTTTGCTCTGTAGCAACAGCACAGAAACTATTTTTATTAACAGCTCCATAAACCTTTCCGATTCCTTGGGTTGCTCCCACTACAGCACATACCTGAGGATCCTTCATCAACATTGCAGGTAAAGGGAGGTCATACGAGTAACTCTGATACTCAGACTTTGTGCAAATGAGAAGGCAGTAAGACCAAATAGAGGAGAATTAGATTGGAAATGTAGTGAGCATGACCTCAGGTGTTAAAATACATGGACTCAGTGCTTTCAGGCTGAGAAGCTGTCAGTCCACCTCCGATGCCTCATTTACAGAGCAGCATGTTGGAACGAAGAACATCAGAGCAGTCTGATGGCTGTACCTCTGCCCCTTCTGCAGCAGGGACTATTCCCTCCATAGCAAATTCACAGGTGCAGTTTGCTAGGGAGACACATGTCAGGTTAATAACACAGCTTTTGCTGACCTGAGCCAAATAAACCCTTAATGCCAAAGAGGATTTGGATTGCACTTTTCTGAGGGGAAAGTTATTCATAATGAGAAATGTTGCCAAGCTATTTTTCTGCTGCATCCAATGTCTATTAATGAACAGGACAGCAGGGCTGACATGCCCATGTTTAACATTCAGGTCCCACCATATGTATTTGTCCTTAAAGAAATGCTGAAAGATTAACTCGGGCTTGATCCACTGATCTGCAAGGATCTGATCTGCCAGTGAAGTCCTCCACATACCTGTTGCAATGGCATCACCAGTTCTGCAGCTTGTGTGCCCTCCACCCTCTTCAATAATCCCAGTACAAGGCATTCCCAGTGGGCTGACACTCAGACAAAGCAAACAAATCTCCTTGGCAACCAGCTTCTCCAGATTTCTGCTGGGAGAGGCGTTTGTATGCATGTGAGTGTGTGTGTGTGTTGGAGGGGGGAGGCATTTCCGGTAAGAAGCTATGTTAAAAAATGGTGGAGGGTGTCTGTAGATCTATTCAGTGAGTTTATCTAAATATTCCCTTTTCTTCCCTTTCTTTTCCCCTTACCTTATTCCCTTCTCTTCTCCCATTTACTGTCAGGAAGGGCCACCTCTGAAGGGTCAATTCAGTACAGCCTGGCGCCAACACAGACGGACGTCAACAACAGTTCCAACAGTGAGTCAATTTCCAATTGGGGGACTACTTGAAATGGTATTTGTTTATGTGCATGTGGAAGGTGCAAAAACTCTGCAGAGGGCTTCCAGAAGAGAGGAAATGTAGGTTTGTTACCCCTAGCTCTGTCTGATTGGAGCAGCCTGCAATTTTTTGATGCTTCACTAAAAGCATTAGATAAAGGTAGCTTTTCACGAAAGACACAAGGATCCTGATGTGCAAGGGCCAGTGCCAGGGCATTTTACCAACAGAATAGGATATTGCAGCTGGATGTTATTCAGAGAAAACTGACCACCAAGAAACCTTAAGACACTTCAGCTGACTAGGGAAGAACAGGCTGGAAGCCATGCACAGACAAGGGTCTTCATTGAATTGTTACTTTCCCAGCTGGAGACAAGAGCTGCCAGTCCCAGATTTCTGTAGGAGCACTGATCTGTTTTAGGACAGGTGAAGAGACCTAGCTTTCAGTTGTGAGGTAATTTAGCTGCTATCACTTAGATTCTCTGGTGCTCCCTGGAGCACCTGGATGGGGAAGACGAGCCCTTGCACGATATAATATGCTCTTTCTCTCTCATTATGCAAGCATACAACATTATCCAGCACTTGTGATCCCAGTCCTCAGTGGCCCCTTCTCCTGATATGTGTGTTGGGGGGAGAGACTATTTATGGGGTTGTAGGAGGGGAAAGAAAAATTCATAGAATCATAGAATTGTCTAGGTTGGAAGGGACCTTTAAGATCATTGAGCCCAACCATTAACCTAACACTGCCAAAACCACCACTAAACCATGTCCCTAAGCACAATGTCTACCTGTCTTTTAAATACCTCCAGGGATGGTGGTTTAGCCACTTCCCTAGGCAGCCTGTTCCAATGCTTGATAACCCTTTTGGTGAAGAAATTTTTCCTGATATCCATCCTAAACCTCCACTGGCACAACTTGAGGCCATTTCCTCTTGTCCTATCACTTGCTACCTGGGAGAAGAGACCGACCCCCACGTTGCTACAACCTCCTTTCAGGTAGCAGTAGAGAGAGGTAAGGTTTCCCCTGAGCCTCCTTTTCTCCAGATTAAACAAGCCCAGTTCCCTTAGCCACTCCTCATAAGACTTGTGCTCTAGACCGCTCACCAGCTTCATTGCCCTTCTCTGGACAAGCTCCAGCACCTCTATGTCTTTAGGAGTGAGGGGCCTAAAACTGAACACAATACTCAAGGTGCGGCCTCACCAGTGCCAAGTATAGTGGGATAATCACTTCCCTAGTCCTGCTGACCACACTATTCCTGATGCAGGCCAGGCTGCTATTGGCCTCCTTGGCCACCTGGGCACACTGCTGGCTCATATTCAGACGGCTGTCCACCAACATCCCCAGGTCCATTTCGGCCATGCAGCTTCCCAGCCACTCTTCCCCAAGACTCTAGCAGTGCATGGGGTTGTTGTGACCCAAGTGCAGGACCTGGCACTTGGTCTTGTTGAACCTCACACCATTGGCCTCAGCCCATCAATCCAGCCTCTGTAGAGCCACCATACCCTCAAGCAGATCAACACTGCCACCCAACTTGGTGTCATCTGCAAACTTACTCAGGACGCACTCAATCCCCTCATCCAGATCATTGATAAAGATATTAAACAAAGGTGGCCCCAATACTGAGCCATTTGTTACCAGCTGCCAACTGGATTTAACTCCATTTACCACAACTCTTTGGCCCTTACACAGACAAAGTGAAAAATGACACCTGCTCCTCACTATTCCTGAAAGGTACTCCTGTCCTATATTTTCCTTTTGGTGACATCTGTTCTGACATTTTCAGACATCTTCCAACATCTGTTGGAAGGGTAACACAGCCAGGCATAGGCAATCCAGGAGGTTCTTAAATTGCATTGAGGAAAACTTCCTTCTCCATGTGGTTGAGGAGCCAACGAGGGGAGGAGCTATGCTGGACCTTGTTCTTACCAACAAGGAGGGGCTGGTAGACAGTGTCAAACTCAAGGGTAGCCTGGGCTTTAGTGACCATGAAATGGTCGAGTTCGACATCCTCAAGGCAGCAAGGAAGGTACGCAGCAGGCTGACTACCCTGGACTTTAGGACAGCTGACTTTGGCTTCTTGAAGAATCTCCTTGGTATGGTGCCATGGGATGAAGCACCGGAGGGAAGAGGGGCCCAAGAAAGTTGGTTAATATTCAAGGACCACATCCTCCAAGCTCAGGAGCAATGCATCCCTACAAAGAGGAAGGCAGGCAGAAAAGCCAGGAGGCCTGCATGGGTGAACAAGTTGCTCCTGGACATGAGCAAAAGGAAAAAGGAGGCCTATAGGGAGTGGAAACAGGAGCGGGTAGCCTGGGAGGAATACAGAGGAATCGTTCAAGCCAGGGATCAGGTTAGACAAGCTAAAGCCCAGATAGAACTAAATCTGGCCAGGGACATTAAGACAAAGAAAAAATCCTTCTTTAAGTATGTCAGTGAGAAAAAGAAAGACTAGGGAAACTGTGGGCCCTCTCCAGAAGGAAACACAAGAACTGGTTACCTGGGACAGAGACAAAGCTGAGGTACACAATGACTTTTTTGCCTCAGTCTTCACTGGCAGGGACTGCAGCCACACTGCCCATGACGCAGAATGCAAAGGTGAGGATTGGGAAAATGAAGAACCGCCCACTTGTAGGGGAAGATCAAGTGTGAGACCACCTGAGGAACCTGAAGGTGCACAAGTCCATGGGACCTCAGATGAGATACATCCACGGGTCATGAGGGAACTGGCAGATCAAGTTGCTAAGCCACTAGCCATCACATTTGAGAAGTTGTGGCAGTCTGGTGAGGTTCCTGCCAACTGGAAAAGGGGAAACATAACCCCTATTTTCAAAAAGGGAAATAAGAAAGACCCAGGGAACTATAGGCCAGTCAGTCTGTGCCTGGCAAGATCATGGAGCAGGTCCTCCTGGAAACTCTGCTGAGGCACATAGAAAAGAAGGAGGTGATTGGTGACAGCCAGCATGGCTTCACCAAGGGCAAATAATGCCTGACAAATTTGGTGGCTTTCTACAAAGGGGTTACAGTGGCGGTGGACAAAGGAAGATCAACTGATGTCATCTACCTGGACTTGTGCAAAGTGCTTGACACTGTCCTACAGAATATCCTGGTCTCTAAATTGAAAAGACATGGATTCAAAAAATAGACCACTCGATGGATAAAGAACTTACTGGACGGTCGCACTCAAAGAGTTGCGGTCAACAGCTCGATGTCCAAGTGGAGACCGGTGATGACTGGCGTTCCTCAGGGGTCGGTACTGGGACCTGTACTGTTCAACATCTTTGTCAGCGACATGGACAGTGGGATCGAGTGCACCCTCAGCAAGTTTGCTGGTGATACCAAGCTGTTTGGAGAGGTAGACACGCTGGAAGGGAGCGATGCCATCCAGAGGGACCTGGACAGGCTACAGAGGTGGGACCAAGCCAACATCATGCAGTTCAACAAGGCCAAGTGCAAGGTCCTACATCTGGGTCAGGCCAATCCCAAGCACAAATACAGGGTCGGCGGGGAATGGCTGGAGAGCAGCCCTGAGGAGAAGGACCTGAGGCTGCTGGTTGACGAGACACTCAATGTGAGCTGGCAATGTGTGAGCGCAGCCCAGAAGGCCAACCTTATCCTGGGCTGCATCAGAAGAAGTGTGGCCAGCAGGTCAAGGGAGGTGATTCTGCCCCTCTACTCTGCTCTGGTGAGACCCCACCTGGAGTACTGCATCCAGCTCTGGAGTCGCCAACATAAGAAGGACATGGACCTGCTGGAATGTGTCCAGAGGAGGGCCACAAGGATGATCCGAGGGCTGGAGCACCTCTCCTATGAGGAGAGGCTGAAAGAGTTGGGGCTGTTCAGCCTGGAGAAGGGAAGGCTCCAGGGAGATCTTATTGCAGCCTTCCAGTACCTAAAGAGGGCCTACAGGAGAGCTGGGGAAGGACTTTTCACTAGGGCATGTGGTGATAGGACAAGGGGGAATGGCTTTAAACTGGAAGAGGGCAGGTTCAGATTGAACATTAGGAAGAAGTTTTTCACTTTGAGGGTGGTAAGGCACTGGAAGAGGTTGCCCAAAGAGGTTGTTGAGGCCCTATCCCTGGAGGTGTTCAAGGCCAGGCTGGATGTGGCCTTGGGCAACCTGGTCTAGTGGGAGATGTCCCTGTCTATGGCAGAGGGGTTGGAACTCGATGATCTTCAAGGTCCTTTCCAACCTAAACCATTGTATGATTCTGTGACTCTCCCTGGGCCAACAATCTTTGGCCCAGCATCATAGAGAAGGTCGCTGGGGAAGGAGATAATGCTCTAAAGGAGAAGTGGACAAGTGGGTGAGCTGGAGGGAGTGAGAAGAGGTGACAGCAAATGGAGAGGATACCAGAAGGGAAAAGAGATGGCAGTGAAAAGATCTAGAGAAAGCAGTTCTGGGTTCCTGGAACAGCAGTCTGAGAGCCGAAAATGTTACACTAAGCTGTTTTTTGGCTAAACTGTCTGTCCTGAGATCTGGAAAAGTCCTCCATTCACCCCTTTACTTCAAAGACAATAGGACAAATTACACCCTCTGACAGGGACTGAGTGAGCAGCCCACCAGAGCTATGTAATTTGTAGCATCTCATTCATGGAAAGGTACTGTAAAGCAGTGGGGAATTACTGCACTGTGATGGGATTAACCCTGTTTTTTATTAGCTGTGTTGTCCTCAGCATAGTTCAAACATTTTCCATATGTCTATTAAACACTGTATCTTTGGTATATATGTGAGGATACAGTTTTTTATTAATGTATTTGAATATATTGTTGAAATCTTGCTCACAAACTGTAAATGTAACTGTAAGAATGTTGTCATAAATGATTCTGTAATCTGACTTTATGCTGCACAGTGAACAATGGAAAATTTACAGCACAGACCAATGTCTCCCTGATTTGTGACTCTTAAGCAAAGAACTGGTTGTTTCTTCTTACCATACTTCTTTGCCTGAAACGCTTGAGTGAGTCATGCTGTATTTGTTCCCCCTTTCAGTTTTCCGAAGGTTTGTTTAAGGCCTGCAGTTCATGCAGACTGATGGTCACTTCTGTAAACTATTGCTTGGAAGTGTTGATATCCTGGGCAGTGCATCAAACCAAATGTTTAGGCAGCTGTATCAATCCTATGAGCAGTTACATGTGTCTGTAAACATGTGGACACGGGCCTTGAGATCAACAGAAAGACTCACTGTGAAATTGCAACATGCAGTTGAGGGACCTGGGCCTGTATTTGTGCCAGGTGGAAGTGATTTCAAAAGGTTTTAAGATCTCCCAAAGATAGGAGGCTGAGCACCAGGGTGATTCGGGCTGGTGCATGGCTCATCATAGGATGCCTTTAGCAATCAATGAGGGGATATGAAATACAGCACAGAGATTACATTTTACCAGGTCCTAAATGAAAAAAAAACAGCAACAGAAAAAAAGCAACAACCTCAGAAATGTACAGCCCCGTGGTTTGGGAGAGGATGAGCTGCAAAACACTTTTGAGGCTTAAAGTCTTTGTGAAATCACCTAGTCATCAGTCCTGTACTTGTGTAGACCAGCACTCTATTTTTGACTCTTTTTAATTTTCTTCCTCAAGTTTTTAGAGCACTTAATCAAACTTCAAGATGGATTGTGATTAGATCTCAAGCCCTGTTTTGAACTGTGACTGATTTTGTTAATGTCCACAACACTATTTACAACACTTGGCCAATGTATTTTTTTTTTTGTTCCCAATTCATTTGTATGTAGCCTTTCCCACTTTCCTGGTCAGAAAGCGGACCTGTACGGCTTAGCGTTGAAATCATTGTAGCCATACAATCCTTAGAGATTCCCAACAGCATCTCAAAATGTTGTTAGGACTCTATTATTATTATTATTATTATTATTATTATTATTATTATTATTATTATTATTATTATTATTATTATTATTATTAATAATAATTATTATTATTATTATTATAATTATTATTATTATTATTATTATTATTATTATTATGGATGGTCTCCTTTGAATGACAAAGCCTTGTACTAACAGGAAGTGATAGTTTATCTAGGTGGACAGACTAAAGGGCAAGAAAAAGGAAGGGGTCTAAGCCCTGCAACAAAGTAGAAATCTCCCTCTGAGAGTGGGGCAGTACTGGAGTAGGGTCTGAGAGAGGGTATACAATTCTCATTCTTGGAGATACTGAAAGCCTCACTGAACAAGGTTTGGAGCAAGCTGATTGAAACTGGAAGTCACACTTTGAGCAGGGGTTGGACTCAATGTCCTCCAGAGGGCCCTCCCAAACAACATCACCTTCTATTTCTATTATCTATGGTAAAATCAGTGGCAAAGTCATGTACATATAGCCTGACACTTGGTCTAGCACCTAAGATGCAGAAAATACCCTCCCCTTTGGAAATAAGCTGTCTCCTCCAAAACCACCAGGTGAACGTTGTCTTCTGGTAGTCTGCAGTGGACATGAGAAGAATGTGGTGGAATTTTGGCATCAAATTAAAATGCAGTCTACTGTATACACAGAGTAGCTAGAATTTTAGGAAACAAGGGCTGGAAGTTGAGATGGCAATCTTGAACAGACAAAGAAATCTTGCTCCCCGTAAGACTGAGACTGACTGAACTCTCTCAAGGGCAGAAGGACAAAACTGTCCTTTCACAGATGTCCTGGGGATCAGAGCTAGAGGCATCTCACTCTGACAGCATTGTTCCTGTTGTGTAGCTAAATTGAACAGGTCAGGTCCTGGGGCTGTCAATCCAGCTAAGTTTGCACCAGTGTTTAGAAAGGAACTAGATATTCTCCAAGGGCTAAATGCCAGTGACTCTGATGTGACATTGTGATAAAGTCCTGGGCTCTTTCAGTGGGAAGAAAGTATTGTTGCATTACTGTAATGACTTGTGATATCACATCCGTTACTCTTACATTGTGTGTTTTCAAACCCTGGGCTCCCATTTGGTTTTGATGGACACCAGATTTTTTCTTCTGAATGTTTTTTTTAACCTTTCTTTTTTTGTAGTGATGGGAATCTAAACTGAGAGCTCATTATAAATTCCTGCTTTGCATACTGAGCTTCTAAGTATTACCTGAGGCAGGATCTGTAGGAAGAGATAGTAGCAGATATTCTTTTATACCAACTGACATACATGTAAAAAACAGGCTGGTTTTCTGACACACTAGTCACTGTTCGTATCTGAAACAGAAGCAAGGAATTTCAGGCTATCATGCTGCATTCTGTGTTTCTTGGCTGTTGTATTTTGCTTCTTAAAATTCCTATTCAGAATCCACTGAGGCTGCTTGGGTGGCTGCTATTTATTTTAGTGGGCTTGGGGATAAGTATCATATCAGCAAGATTAATGATTATAATTGAATCGATGTTTTCTTATTTTTCATGCTATCTATGACATTACTAGCTTTTTTAATGGCTATTCATTACAAAGCAAACTAGCTGACTCCAAGACATGCCAAATTGTTTCTGCAGTCTGCTAGTGACCACTAGTTCTGCTGGCAGAGTTGATAGGGAAAATTTAGAAAGGAAATCCATATTACTAACAACACTGCTGCCAGCTGACTTTGTTATTACAAGAGTTAAACCCTTATCCTTTCCGTGCTCTGACTTATACACATGATGCCTTGATTTTGTCAGCATCCTAATCATGTCTGTCACAATACAAATTGGATGGAAAATCTTCCACAGGAGCATCCTGCCCATGATTGTAGCATTAGCAAGAAATAATTGTGCAGTGCCTTGTATGGAAACATTTCATTCCATCACAGCTGCCAATTTCAAATTATTGGGTTTGTTCCAGTTAATGGAAGCTGCTACAGGAATGTCACTCTTGCACAAATTTTGGTGCCAAGATCTGCAAGACAGAAAAAAAAGCAGCTACCAAGAGAGAGGGTCGATGGCTCTCATTGTGTGGAGCAACTTTTAAGGACAGCAGAATGGCTGGACACCACTCACTGGCAGTTACAGGCTCCTAATGCACATAGGTTTTTATGAACCTGAACAACTTTGGAGCGTGTCAGAACAGGGGCATAACATCGCTGGTCTCCTGAGGTGATGCCGCATGCCAGTGCTGGATTATGGCCCTCCGGTTCCTTATCCACAACACTAAGACAAAAGCAAAAAGTCTGCTTTTCCAGGTGAAGGGGGCAGGCAGAGGTGATGGCAGAGGTCAGACAAAAGCACCCGCCAGCACTTGGTGGGAGACTGGCAAGTCAGGAGAGTCTCAGCAGTGTCGGTACCACTGCAAGGTGAGCCCCAGCAAGAAGTTTGTGTGTATTGGTCAAGATGGGGGGACATAGGAGGGGCAATCACGGGGTTCAGAAAGAGAAGAACTTGATTTTTAAATACTTCAAGGTGTTAAAGCTGTGAAATGTTCAGGGTTGTGAGATTGGTTTTTTTTGTGACTGCCTCCAGGTCATTTAAAAGATAAAAGAATCAATAATTGCTTTTTCTTGTGGGTGTTTTTTTTTTTGTTATTGTTCTTGTTGTTTATATTATATCTTGTATTTCACAGATGTTTTTCATAGATATTCTGGAACCTGTTTACATGGGGACACTCAGGCAGTAGGATCTGAATTAATTTTTGAAGTGCAGTTATTACACAGAATTAGAACCTAGTATGGGCACTCTGACTCAGAATTAAGCTAATTAAAATAAAGGGTTAAATTCAAGAGCAGGCTATGAAAGGCAATGACGATGAAGGGAGAATTTGCCTTCATGTGAATTTTGTGAAAATCTCATGGAGATAAAATGCTATAAGCGAGGTCGTCAGTCAGCATAGGGGAGCAATATCCAGTGATTTCATTCAGGTGTTCAGTATAGGAGAAATTGGTCTTTAGCAGGTAGTTAACCATGCAGAGTGTGAATGCTCAGGAATTGGCTGGGATGTAGGAAAAGGGCATAAACTGCAGAGATTTACAGAATCACTTGTTGTTTAGATCAAGTTAAAGCAGCTTTTGGTTTTTCCTGCTTTGTGCAGAAATCAAATTACCGTATTTTTTAAGTCAGTAGTCTTGCATCTGACTGTTTCTTTTGTGAACAGACAAACAGGAGGTGACAAAAAATGTAAAACTGAGTGACCTAAACATAGAGGAATAGACACTTCTGCCTCAAAATATAAGAATCCAGAGGCAATGGTAGAAATTAAAGATGACAGTTTCACAACATGTAATTAAACTGCAGAATTCACTACCACGGGAAGATTTTGAAGCCAAGAATTTAGTTAAATTCAAAGAAGCATTAGCAACTTATATGAATTACAAGGATACCTAGACAGGTAATAATTAATTATGATGAAAATTCCGGAAAAGATACTAGATGGTGTGCTTTGGGTATTATGCTAGTGTCTATCAGGATGAGACAATCTAACAGGCAGGCAACCTGCAGTAGGCAGAAAATTACCTGAGAAATACCTGGGATTGATCACTATAAGACATAAGATTTAGAAGAACTTGGGTTATATACAGGCTATCACTTGATCTAGCTTCCTTTTTTGTACTGCTCCATACTTATTTTGGCTGAGTTAAGCCTTTCAGGTGTCCAGCTGCTGATGAGTAATGTATTCTGATCATACTGATTCACAGTGAGTAAGGAAACCTGACTTTTTAATGCAACTTGCAGAAGAATCGTGTTGAGCTAGGTGTGCTTGGAGCTTGAATATTGCCATAAATAACAGTGCTGAGGAAACAGGTGACTAGGTTTAACTCTCATCCGAGCATAAAGTCAGTGATCAAGATGTAGAGTTGGAACTGTTCAGTATTGTCATAACAGTAGCATCCAAGTTTATTAGCAATGTGCTGTGAAAAAGCAAGCTGCAGGAACTGACAGGTAGGTTTGCTTGAAGGACTCTCAGTGTTGAAAGTAAAGCATCCATGTCCAGGTCTGCTGGGGCACATTATGCAACACACTTTCTCCTCAGCCAAGAAATCAGTGGACATCAGGGAATGGAACAGGAGAAAATGCTGCTCTCTCTCCTTCCATGACTCCCAGGGGAAGCAAGGCAAAGGGGTTTATATAAGAAGGGGCAAGACCAGGGGTCATGGTGCAGGTCATTTCACATGTACCTTTCACAGAGCAACCCAGACAGTCCCTATTCATAGACATCTTCATTGTGAACAGCAGAACTGAGGATGAGAGACAAAGTTAGTAGTCACTTAGGAGAGTAAGAGGCATGTCTTACAAACTAAGAGGCACGTCACGCTGAGTGCCTGTGTAAACACCTAAGATCCACTAAGTGCAGAGGAACTGAAAAGGGAGAAGGATGCCTCATAAAAAAGTACCAAAAGTTTGAGCCACATTTTGCTGCCTGTATTTCTGCCTAAGCCCTTGTATATTTCTGGCTGTCTCTAGGGCCTCCCTTTCCATTGCCTTCAACAGTACCTTGAACTGCTGTTACAGGCACTCGGTTCTTCTCTGGACTCAGTGTGGAGCAGGAATTTAGCCCCTGAATAGTTCGTCCCAGCAGTCAGCACAGCAAAGCTAGTATGCAGTAATTTAACATCTAAATTCCTCAACACTCTAACTTCCCTTTATCTAGAAGATACAAAGAAATTATTGCAAGTACACTTCAAATACTTCTTATTCATTTACTTTGTTAATTTATGAGTATTACAGCTCAGCATGTAATAGCCATTCTCGTTCCACAGTAATTAAGTTCAGATAAAGTACTTTACCGGTTAAACTGCAGAAGTTCAACTGGTTATACATTCTTTATGCAATTAATGTACAAAAACTCATGTCATGATCTCTGAGTGATGTTCACATCCTGTGAGATCCCAACATCATCAGTAAGCATCTGGTGAAATCTCTGCAGCAGTGCTTGTCCTGACAGTGCTAAAGCAGAAATTTAAAATTGCCCTCAATATAGCCAAGAAAGGTAGTTTGAAACTGTTTTTCTTGTTCAGAATGGCCAAGTCACAGTGATGTTTTTCTTTTTTAAAATCCAATGCTTTAACCATGTCATTGTTCTTAATTATAAAATTGGCTTTATTCTTCCTTTTTTTGTATGGAAAACATAATTTCTCTACTGTAGACTTCAGCTCTGAAATAATTAAGCATTATAATTATGTCACTTCAGACCAAAGTATCCACCATAGCTATTAACAGTCTTGTAGAGGACGAATTTAAAAAAGGATGATTTTTGCTTACCCTTTAGTGTTTTCACAGGAAGTTTGTGCTTGTATGAGGAAGACGACCTTTGAAATGGCAGAAGAAACCATAGTTTACAAGCCCTTTGTGTTCTGGCTGCTGCACCTCTCTCTTTCTGCTCTTGCACTAGGCAGGTAGGGTCCACTTAAACATAACTTGGATGTGACAGTTTCCAAAGGATTAAACAAAGAACAGAGGAAGTATGTTTGGGAAAAGGCAGGAGAATGATGTGGCTGAGATGACCAGCTAACTGCTTGCCAGCCACAGCTGATTTCCTGCTTAGATACTGTAATTTCTTTACACAATCTTACTCAGCTGAAAGGTGCAACACATCTTTAGTTACTTAACTGGAAAGGATTACTGGAAAAACTCACAAAAATTGTGAGACACATGCTAATAGCATCCAGAAGTTGCCCAAATAGCAGATAGTTAGGGTCCAGTAGTCAATGTGAACTCAAGAGAAAAGAAAGCAAGCTATTGAATTTAACAGCTCACAATTAGCAGGTTGTATTTGGTGAAAGAAAACGGGACATGTTATGCAACTTTTTACAGAGGCATGGATTGTAGCTTTCTTTCCCCTGGCTCCCTTTATTCATTTGTGTTGTAGGCTGTTGGCTGCTTGTAGGAATGTGTCCTCGCTTGTGTAAAGCCCATTTGTGCTCACCGGGCAGTTAGTGTGAACTGCACGGGGATTTTTGTTACTAGAGTAGATAAGATTTTGAAGGATGAAACTCTTTCAGTAACAGTTAGGCTGATCAGACTAGAGTGTCATTAAGGATCTTTTCCTATGTTATTCTTAATATGCCTTACTTATAACAAGGAGAAAGTATTTTTTCTGTAAGAGGGCAGCCTTTTACTTCCTCTTGTGCGGCAATCTGTACAACAGCCCACACGTATTCATCACTGTCACAGGGTAACTTCTGCCATTGTGCTGACTAAGCCTACAGAAATGCGAAGGGAGTCGTGTGCATGCCACCAGCTGCAGCCGCCTTCCCGTGCCATCCCATACATTCAGCCAAGTTCCTGATTTCCTCTCACTGTTGTAAATCAGGAGGCATGGAGCCTACAAGGGCAAAAATGGGATGCAAGTGACAAAATGATATCTAGGGGGCTGACATAAATTCAGGAGGCAGAAACAAACAAAAAATGCCTCTTAGTTTCTTATGAAGCTGCAGTAATGACTTCAGCTACTTTTATATTTCCAGTATACAGAATTATATTTTTCTGTGATTTTAAATGAGTTATAGCCCGTGGGATTTTCTCTCCATTGCTAAAATGTTTACAAAGAGCTTTTTGCCACTGTTTTCCAATGCCAATGATAACACAGGACTGTTGTCACAGTCATTAGAATGAGAAATAAGGTTTAGGCTGCACATCCCCAAATTAAGTCAGTTATGATTTCTGCATGCCCAGTCAGCCTTCCCATCTTCTAGTCATCTCTGGGATGGCTGTGCTGCATGGCCAGCCCTAATTACACCCTGATGTTTACAAGGATGTCTTATTGGTCCTTTCTGTCCTTATTAGTGGCCTCCTCTGCTAACCACATCTGTAGGTCTCCAGGCAATCTAGCAAAGAGAAAAGAGGGGAAGAGGTGGAAAACCCCTTCAGATAAAGGTCTCAATGTGTTGCTGAAGTAGACTGGGCCTTTCACAAGCACGGCTTGTATGTGGACGGGCCAGGTGTTCAGATGGTGCGAAAGCCATTCTCTCCAACATCAGGTGTTATCCCATTGCACCCGCCTAGTGCATTGAAATTCAACCTTAGCTCAACACCTCTGTATCTTTGTCCCTCCATATCTTCACATTCATCTAAAGCCATCCAAGATCTCTGAGGTCAGTGCTTGCCACAGCTCCCAGCCATGCTTCCCTGACTCCTCTCTTGTGTCATCTTTCCCATTCCTGCAATTGCAAGAGCTGGCTGAAAAGCTAGTCAAAACCCTCCTTTTGCAGTGGTAGTTTTCAGGTGAATCAGCAAAACATAACTACCCAGCAGATCAGCCTCCTGCTGGATATGATCAGTTCTCTCGTGCGTAGAATCATAGAATAGTTTGGGTTGGAAGACACCTTTAAAGGTCATCTAGTCCAACCCCCCTGCAATGAGCAGGGACACCTTCAACTAGATCAGGTTGCTCAGAGCCCCGTCAAACCTGACCTTGAATGTTTCCATGGATGGGGCATCTACCACCTCTCTGGGCAACCTGTTCCAGTATTTCACCACCCTCATTGTAAAAAAGTTCTTCCTTATATCTAGTCTGAATCAACCCTCTTTTCGTTTAAAACCGTTACCCCTTGTCCTATCGCAACAGGCCCTGTTTTAGCAGTTTGTCCCCATCTTTCTTATAAGACCTGTCTAAATACTGAAAGGCCACAACAAAGTCTCCCTGAAGCCTTCTCTTCTCCAGGCTGAGCAAGCCAAATTCTCTCAGCCTGTCCTCACAGGAGAGATGTTTCCGCCTTCTGATTATTTTTGTGGCGCTCCTCTGGACCCAGTCCAACAGGTTCGTGTCTTTCCTGTGCTGAGGGCCCCATACCTGGACACAGTACTCCAGGTGGGGTCTCACCAGAGTGGAGTAGAGGGACAGGATCACCTCCCTTGACCTGCTGGCCATGCTTCTTTTGATGCAGACCAGGATACGGTTGGCCTTTTGGGCTGAGAGCACCCATTGCTGGCTCATGTCCATCTTTTTATCCACCAGTACCCCGAAGTCTGTCTCAGTAGGACTGCTCTCAATCTTTTTATCCCCTGGTCTGTATTGATATTGGGGGTTGCTCTGACCCAGGTGCAGGACCTTGCACTTGGCCTTGTTGAACCTCATAAGGTTCAGATGCACCCACTTATCGAGCTTGTCCAGGTCCCTCTGGATGATATCCTGTCCCTCGGGCATGTCAACTGCACCACTCAGCTTGGTGTTGCCCACAAACTTGCTGAGGGTGCACTGGATCACACTGTACGTCATTGATGATGTTAAACAGTACTAGTCCCAATACAGACCCCTGTCCCCTGAGGGACACCACTTGTCACCAGTCTCCATGTGGACATTAAGCCATTGACCACTACCCTCTGAATGTGACCATCCAACCAATTCCTTGTCCGCCGAACGGTCGACCCATCAAATCCGTACCTCTCCAGTTTAGATAGAAGGATGTTGTGGGGGAACATGTCAAAGGCCTTACAGAAGTCCATGTGGTCTTTAGATCAAGACTGGATTTGAGGCAGTCAGGAACCATTTGTTTCCTACATGGGTTTCAACTGTGAGTAAAGCTCCCCTGTCTTCAACAGTCAAGACTAGGTTTGGCTTGGCAATTGGGTCTAGGTTTTACTGCCAGGGCAGACTGACTACTTTCTGAGAGAAGGGAGGTAGGAGGCAGACTGCTCTCCAGGCTATGGCTACAGGAACAAGCTGCCACAGATAATACAGCATATAGCTTTACAGTTTGTCAAGTACTCAATTTAAAATGAGTGCACCATATACTGTCACCCTGCCACCAGCATGAGGTAGCTCTGTCCTTATGGAAATGCTTCTTATTTAGAGTAAGTGAAGTCAAGTTTGCCAGATTTCTATCATGTCTTAAGCCTATTGGTATGAGGTAAGGATTCAAGTCCCAAGACTTTTTCTATCCTCTTTCCAGTGAATGCACAATGGTTTCTGCTTTGCTTGCAGAAAAATGCGTCACTTCTCTTTTTGCTAATCCCATTGGTATATGGTTTCATTTCCCTCTCTGATACAGAAGGTTACCAGCATGTTCATGCCCAGCAGGCATCAGTTTGCATCTGTTCTTAAATGTAGAGCACATAGCTGTGCCCTCAATTTCCATTCTTTGGAAACCTGAATGTACCATGATTAAAATAGACTGCAAACAGATGCTTGATGATAAAGAGGTCCCATTTGCTCGTACTAATTGCAATTTGTGCTGTGAGGATTTTGTCACTGTCTAATGGATAATCTTTGAAAGGGTTTAGTGCATCTGCTCGGTTTGAGCTTTGGCATAGCCAATGATAGGCCTGCAATTTTGACTTGTGGAAGTTTCAGATTCAAAGCTCGCTGAGCAGCCCAGAACTGCCCCGCTATGGGAACTGACAGCAAAATACACACTCTGTCACACTCTTGTGCTGCAAATTTGGCAAGTAGGGACATTCCTCTTCCAAAGTACATGAGAAGAACAGTAGAGTTAGTTGTGTCCACCCTGCACTGCTTATGCACTGGAAAACTGGTCATTTGGCTCCTGGATGTGGAAAACTTTCCTTAGAGCAGAGTTTAGAAAGGATCCTTCAATTTTATTTCTTTTGTACCAATTGAACTTCAATAAGCAAAGGCCAGAAAAGGGAGGTGGGGGCAAAATAAAGCAGTCTTTACGAAGAGGTGACTTAAAATCTCTTCTGGCAACGGGCAAGAGAAGGTCACAGGATACGGAGGGGAAAGGCAGACATGACCCTGATTGAATCTGGAAGCAGCTTTTTGATTATGTTGTTGATAGTATCAGCTGTTCACATGCCTCCAAGATGAGTTTCACACCCCTGACTCAAGAGAACAAAGGGAATAGCGTAGCTCTTCCTGCAGCCCTGAAGCTTGCCCTTATGCCAGTCCTCACTGTGAAGTTCTGGGTTCAAACCAAAATAGCCCCATTGTCTATTCACTCTTACACCATTGTACATCACTTCAGCACACACCACACCTCCCCTCTCTCCTGCTGTGAACGCACCCGAGGTTGCACCAGGGTTACAGAGGAAGATACTTCTTGTTTTCCTGACTGCTCTGTTAAACCTTTGAGTCCCGTATTGAGAGTAAAAGCGAGCTGCAGGCGAAGTAGAAGCTGGGCAGGTGTGTGTTTGTAACAAACACATCTGTGTTTTTCGGTACAGTAATTCTGGATGGATTTTCAGCCCACATTTATTATCACTCTTAGATTTTGTTTTTGTAAAGCCAGTGTTTCTGTGAAAAATAACCAAAATGGCAATGTGATAGAGGAAAGAGGGGAAAAAAGCTAAGTAGGGTGGTGAAGGCAATGGTACCTGAGGCCTTATTTCAGGCATTCACTTGTTACTGGAAATGTAAAGGGTGGGAGGCTGCAAAGAGCTGTGAGGAACAAGAGCATATGGTGTGATGATTTTAGCTCTTAGGTGTCTTGACTTTTGTATGTTTGGGTCAGAAGTGAGCAATTTCAGGGTGTGAAGGGCTGTGTTCAAGCTGTTTTTATTATGTCACCGGTAGCATCCTTTGCCTGGTAAAAGCATTTGAATGCTGTGCTGACACAATCCATCTCTGTCTTTCTTCATAGGTTGAGCTTGTGATAAATACCCCTGTTCCACGTGAAGCATCATGCACACGTGGTGCTTGCCTTTTAGCAAGTAACTTTGTCTACTCCTCAATCATGCCAGGTGTGGTATTTCTTGCCTATGGTTCCTAGCTGGAAAGTAAAAAGCATCCAACTTCTTTCTTGTACAAGATAAAACTGTGAACTTTTATAAAAGTAATTTTGATTTTGCAGAAGGGTCATTGAAGATACTTTCAGTTTCCATAAGAACTTTAATAATTCAATATTATTTATTTTGCTGAATAACTTAGCTGAATTTTGTTGATTACAGCCACTAGCACAGCATCTGTAGCTGGCCTAGATATCGCTGTAGGTCTCTTCCAACTGAAATATTCTATTCTAGTCTATTCTTTTCTATTCTATTCTATGAATGTGTTATACTACAGATAGCTATACCTTTGAATGAATCAGTGTAACTCCCTTTTTAAAAGTTTATGTTGAAATGGAACAATATGGTATTTCTGAAGTGTTTTGCAAAAATTGAGAACGATGTGCTACAAATAATTGTATAGGAGATGAAAAGACTTTTTTTTTAATCTCTGGGGTTTTTTTTTTCATTTAAGAATAGTATTTCTTGCCATCTTCACATGCCCTATAAATTACCATGTTCCTTTAGATCAGAAGGGAGTTAGGGGCTGTTTCATAGTGAAAAGGACAGGGGCACTCTCCAAATGACAGGAGGACTGTTAATTGCATAAAGCAATTGCTTTCAGACCAGAAAAACCTGTCCTGAAGCTGCATTTTCCATGGTCGTTTTCAGAAATCTTTGCACAACCTTACGCATAGACAAGCATTTAGAAAAAAAGAACTTGCATGAAATTCTTTCTTATCCCCCTCCAACTCCTGCTCTGAGGCCCTGAGCGAGGAAGACTCTTAAACACAACCCTGGAAGCTGCACTGAATACCATTGCTTCAAACTGAATGTCAAGGAGAGCTATTCCTTACTAAGCAAATGCAGTCATCAGCTCCAGCACTAGGAGCTAGAGTATGTCACAGATTGGCCCATCAGTGAATGAGATCAATAGTGATCAAGATTTAAGAGGCTCAGTGAAGCTGAAAACTAAAACGATTCTCTGTAGCATGCAAACAGAGGAATATAGTTGGGACTAAGAGTGGCTGTAACACAGCTGAGGAAGGCAGCACTCCTGCAGCAGTTGTGTTGCTCAGCTTGCTCTGGAGGGGGTTGTGAGCACCATGTGAGTTAGAAAGCATGATGAGTTTCTGAAAGAAGTGATGCTGGTACCAAGCTGTGCCGTGATCTTAGATCCCCTCACTTCTTTCATGACATTGAAAGTCATCTCATGGAAAGACCCTTTTCTTTCAGAGGGAGAATTTGTGGGAAAAAAAAATCCTATAGTTTATGGAATTTTATTGTTTTTCTCCCTAATTTTTTATTTCTTGCCATTCTGGTCTGAAACTCCTAAGAAGAATTTGGGGGGGAATTTTTCAGATTCCCTCCTAGTGACCAGGGAGCAAATATTTTTACAGAAAAAAAGGGCCTTAATTGGTTTCCTTGCTTTGCCATGGATAGGGACATTTTGTCACAGTCTCACAACCCTTCACAACAAACCAGAGAAAATAGATGGTTGAGTTATTTTAAGGATAATTCTAAAAAGTATTTCTGCCCGTGTTTTAATGTTTTTTTTACTCAAGGGTCAGAGTTAGAAAGGTGGTGAGGAATCTATTTTTCCTTAAAGCCAGTTCCTCTCAGTGTTGTTGATCCCACACACAGGTTTGCACTCACATTCCTACAACGCAACACAACTTTGAAATAAGAAGAAAACTCCATTCAGGGACTGTGCCAAGATATATTCCAAGTTACAAAGATTTGCTGTCCAGGTCCACAGTCACAGAATTAAAAGTACCTCTGAAAATTTCGGCCTGTGAGGCTAGTGGTACTTGAAGGTCTGCTAGCAGTTACAGGAAGTCCCAGAGACACAGAAGCATGTAAAGTGCAGAGTTTTGTCAGGCGCAGCGGACATTTCATTCTCCTGCCTTTTCTTTCTCAGACCAGCACATATTCCCATCCCCTGATTAGCCTGGGTGTTTTTAGCCTTTTTTGCTACGTCTGAGTTTTCTGATTTTCATTTTGCTGTGTAAGCCCTTTGTTTTTGCCTGAGGCAACATGCTGCAGGAATGAGTGCGGCTAAACCAGGTCAGTAGCGGCAACCAGCAAAAGCCTGAGCACTGCTGCCGTCGGGCATCCAGCAAAGTCTCCTGGACCTTTGACTGGACTTTTACATGATTCCCCTTCATGACACAGGAAATTCGCCCAAGACCAGCATCTCAGAAACTGCACCCTAGTTGCCTTCATTGTCGGCATATTGATAAAGATGTCATATCACTTTGAGGTAATTTCTAGTCATCGATAAGAGCCAGCTGATTGCTCTTTGCTTCCCCAGGGGAAAAGCTCATGCCTATAGATGCCTTGTATTACTACTTTTGTGTGATTAAACCCATGTTCTTAGTTTTATTGTTTATGGGGGTAACAAGCTCCTGCAACAGCAGGGAGGGCAGTAAATTGACAACATCACAGAGGAAAAGAGAAAAGAGATTTTTCACACTGATCCCTGGGCGGAGGCAGCAGTCACCTTTGGTAAGGGTCCCACTGGCTGTTTTCCTAGAAAACATATATCAGGATCTTCACAGGATCCCTTTCTGATGGGAGCAAGTCATTACTGGAGCAGGAATAGCCAGTGCAATCACTGGGAGGGTCTGCTTTCCCTCTGTAGACCCTCTGTCTAGTTTGCAGTACTCCTACTGCTCTTTCCTGATCTCCACCTGCCTAACCCAGGAATTAGTGCCACTCTGTCTTTGTTTTCCACTTCTCTAAAGGAAGCAGCAAAGTGAAATACAGTACTGGCTACATACTCATCACTGCCTATTTAGAAATACCCCTGAAATGATCTTTTGGTGCCGTAAAGGTTTGCGTTCAGACTTGCAACTTAGGAGTGGACAGGTCAACCCACAGGAAAATAGCTGAAATGTGTAAACAACTAAAAATGAACTACTGCTATGCTGTCCAGGATGCTTATCTCTTGCAGGGTATAATTGTGCACTAAATTAGGTGTTGAACAGTGGGACTTGGGTAGGAGATGTGGCTGCTAGGCCACACTCCTGGTGTCAGGGGAGAGATTTTTCAAAACTTGACACAGTGTTTTATTTTGTGCATTAATTCTATTGGAAGCTGTTTGACTGTGCTTTTGAAAGGCTCAGCTCTATTTGCTAAAGCCCTCACCTCTGCAAATTTCTGTGCGTATCACGTACTGCATGGCTGAGTGGAGGGATCCACCTACAGAGAGACAGGTTACAGAAACGTGACTTTATACTTAATTCTCTAAAGATAGGCTTGGGAGGCTAATTTTAGGTATCCAGGTTTGAACGTTTTATTCAGGAACAAAGGAAGTAATTTCTAAACTTTGCACAATGAGAATCTCTCCTCCTCTCCTCTCCTCTCCTCTCCTCTCCTCTCCTCTCCTCTCCTCTCCTCTCCTCTCCTCTCCTCTCCTCTCCTCTCCTCTCCTCTCCTCTCCTCTCCTCTCCAGGGAAGGGGAAGAGAAGGGAAATGGCCTGAGTATGAATTCAGTTTAAGGTGTTTCCCCTCAGTGTTATTTCCATTTGAATTCATTAGCATGTCGTTGTTTCCACAGCTTGCTGTTCTAACCAGTTGTCTGGCTTGCTTACTGCCTTCCTCCACATGCTTGTGCCAGTTATCTGCCAGTTAAAGGGGAGTCCAAAGATGTTGTGGGACCTTTTGCTGCAACACTCTGTCAGAGATCTCATGTCCTTTTGATTCATTAACGAAAGTTTAGCTGAGGGCCATTGTTCCATACTGTTAGTAACTTCCATTATTAGTTTGCATATTGTACAGGAAAGTGAGTTATTACCACGGTAATGATGCTGGGTCATCACTGGTTATTGTTAATCTGCAAAGCTGCTCCCAATAGGGTGGAAGTGCTACAAGATACCATAAACCGCAATCTATAAAATCTTTATTAGGTACATACATCATTTATCATTTTAATCCATCTTCTGTCATACAAAGACAGACCTCCAATATTATTTATTTTTTTTGTAGTTCTCTTCTCTCGGGTATCCTAAATGTTTCTACTGCAACTGCTAGGGACAAATGCTGATAATTTACCTTGTAATCCATGCAGAAAGCAAGGGAAATTAAAAAGACAGGGGCTTCAAAAAGCTTTTTCTCATTTCAGATAATCACTTTCTCTGGCCTACAGACCATCTCATTGCAATTATTTGACATTATATATTATGGTATGGTCATGAAAAACGACCAAAGAATATTTTAACAATTGTTTTACTAATTAAAGGGATTCCCACAGTATCAGTGACTGTTCTGTAAACCAACCTGTGGCCACAGAAAATTTTCTGGAAGTTTTCACTAAGACTTCAAAAATCCTTCAATTACTCAATGAGGAAAATAAACATCCCTCACACACCCCACCCAAAAAAAAGTTTGAAGACACCGGTTTTGATGGAAAACCTAAAAGTAAGGTTCTTCTCATATTGCAGTTATTGAGGCCAGCCTCCTGTTGACTATAGTCTCTCTGTTTGCATCAGTCCCACATCTGACTGGCTGAACTACCCAGCATGTGATAGTCCAAGATAATTACGGGCCATTAAATTTTGCAGACTTGTTTGTGAGATCAGTCCTTAAGCCCTGCTCTCACACTTGCCTGAAAACATACAGTGTTTACCTTGGAGCTCCTTTTCCCAGTCCAAGGTACCAGTTGCCAATTACAGATTCATAGAATCATAGAATAGTCTAGGTTGGAAGAGTCCTTTAAAATCATCGAGTCCAACCATCAACCTAACACTGCCAAAACCACCACTAAACCATGTCCCTAAGCACTGTGCCTACCTAGCTTATAAATACCTCCAGGGATGGTGACTCCACCACTTCCCTGGGCAGCCTGTTCCAATGTTTGATAAACCTTTCAATGAAGAAACTTTTTCTGGTATCCATCCTAAACCTCCACTGGCGTAATTTGAGGCCATTTCCTCTTGTCCTATCACTGGTTACTTGGGAGAACTGCAGGAGGCTGCAGGAAATATACTGCTCCCAAGGGGCCTTGATGTGGTGTACAGAGCCCACTGTGGGCTTCTTTGCCAGAACAGAAACTATTTTGACATTTGGAGTATACATTTATTTGTGTGTGTATAGGGCACCATATTGTGTATTTTTAGCAACTGTGTCCATGTTTATACTTAAGCATTTGTGCTTCACTCTTTGAAAAACATGAAGTTCACAAAAATGCTATCAGAACAAGCCAACTGCAGCATTCTTGCATACCTGAGAATTTGGTTGTGAATCAGTTTTGTGATGCGTAGTTAAATCTCATGCTACAACACGTAAGTGTAGTGGATTTCCCTGTGCAAAGGAGAACTGATTAACCACTCTAAAAGTAAAGGAAAGGTTTCCCACCTCCTAAGATTCACCTGCCAAAATGGCCTTACTGATGTTCTGGTAGAAATGTTTTAAAGTCCCGATGCATATCACACACACACAGAGGTTTGTGAGCGAGAAAGAGAGGCTGTATAATACATATACAGAGAGAGATTCAGTAACTTGCCCAGTCATGCTGGGGTCTGTGGTGAGAGCCAGGGTGTGAATCCCATATTCTTAAGCCTTCTTCTCACAAGGCTGCCTTTATATTACACAAAAATCTACCCTCTTTTCTCCATCTGTCTCTTCCTTGTCCACATCATATGTGCAGTAGCATTCTCTAAAATGGATCTTTCAAGATCTACTTTTGGCTCTACGGGTTCTCATAAAAGCATCACTAGTTCAGGCATGCATAACTAATGCATCATTATATGGTAGATGCTGCAGCCTGACATAAAGAAGTATATATTTGTTGACAGAGTTCTTTATTTATTTAAAAAAAAAAAATCATTAACAAGTATTAGCATTGTGCCATCATGCCAACTCAGATGTGTATTTGAAAACATAGACTTTGCTTTTCTTTAGTCTAGTTTACCTTCCAGATCAGGAGGAATGTGAACAACCAAACGTACAGCCCCTCACATTCAGCACGTCAAGCTCTGGGCATGTTTGAGTGGCCAGCTGCAATACATCTGACTCAAATGTCTGTGAAAGCCAGTATTTTCCACTCACAGAGCACTGAGCTGATTCTATTCAGGTTTGAAATAGAGAATTAAATAAGGCATTTGCCTTTGGGCAGAGACGGGAGTGAGTATTCACTAACAGGCATCCTGCTGAACAACTTTGTCCCAGGTGTGTAAAGCCCATAGATATCCCAAAGGTAATCCCATTGCAGACATAAGTAAGTGATTAAGGGCAGCTGTATAGCGTGAATGTTAGGGTTGCCTTCTGCAGTGAATTTTCAGTTGAGGGCCATGCTGAGCTCAGAGAAAAGTTAGCACGTATATAAAAGTTTTGCAACCCGTGGCTGAGGAAATAACTTAATTAGCTACCAGCAAAGAGCATAATTGCTTCCTCCGTAGGCCAGGCACTTTTTGGGGACATGGTCACATGGATGGAGAATCTATTTTACACACACATGGGAAAGAGAGGCTAAAAAAAAAAAAAATTTATTTGATGGAAACTGAGAAGCACAGAAAGAGAGGCAGTTAATTCCATTACTAATTATTGGAGGCACTACCTATAAATGCTGTAATTCTTAAAAAATGTTAGCATTCATGTGCAAATCAAACAGATCAGGTCTGTGCGTGTGGTAGTGCAGTCAGCAAAAGCTTAGGCCTGTGTCACTAGGACAGAAGGGTTTGGGATTTTGCTGAGCCAGCTCCTGGCAGTTTTCACAGTTAATTCGTTTATAGCTGTAATTTTGAATTTATAAAACTCATTGCTCATGTAATTTAATGTAAGAGTTACCCAATGTCAACCAAGATTGGCTTATGATAGGATGAGATATTTTGAAAGTCAATAGGAGAGAAATATCTGCCTTGTACCAAATCTGCAAGAGTAAAGACAGTTTGGACTATGCATAGCTTTTGATGAGAGAGAATGTGATCTATGGGACCTGCAGAAAGGGTACTAGCAGCAGCTGAACTAGAGGCTGTCATGTCTTGTTTTGGGAAATGAAGAAAGAGGTTACTGGATTTGAAAGAAAAAACATCTCCTTGCAATACACGTAGAAGTCTACTGCAATGAAAAATGCAGGTTATTGATATTAATAAAGTCTCTATTAACACTTATATATGTGACAGACATTATTTAATAAAATCCAAGATGAACATGGAAGGCAAGTGAAGTATGCTTTGCATTTTATTGGAGCTTGGCTGTACTAGCTGTACTGAGTAAAATATTTTCTAAAAATGATCCTGCAGGTCAGTATTACATTTTGTGTTAATGTCATTCATTAAAATTGTGGAGGAGGCTTTTTCATCTGAGAAACTTTTGTTGTTTTGTTGTTTTGTTTTGTTTTTTTTTTGTGGCCATGGATATTAAATGTTAAGCATTCAAATATTAGAATAATTTTTTTAAAATGAACCTGCTCTGGCGGGGGGGGTTGGACTAGATGATATCCAGAGGTCCTTTCAAACCCTGACCGTTCTGTGATTCTGTGATACATACCATCTGAAAACAAAGTAAATAATTGATATTCCTGCCAATTAAAGTATCTAGTGGTATTACATTTCACATTTGTGTGCTTTGCTTTAAGTTTGTAATACCTTTAAATGGATCCACATATCTCTCAGGGCATCAAAGGATTTTGCAGTTATAAATTCTGCAGTTATAAAACTCAGCTTACCTGGATGCATATTTATTGAAACCAGGCTGTTCTTGAAGAAAAACAACAAAAAAATATTTTAAACTGCTGCTAGTTTCACAAGCTGAGTGAACTATTCATAGCATGTCATGACTTATTCACATAGGTGGCTTTTTGCTTCAGTGAATGCCAAGAAATGAGAAAAGTCCCAGTCTAAGAGTTTTTTATGGAACACAAGTCCCCTTCCACAGTCAGCTGTCTGCAGGTAGAGTCCTAGCAGTGCCAGAAAGGACTGTAACGATGAGTTAACCCCCTTATCACAAGCAAAGCACTGGGTTCATCCAGTGTGTCCCATGTCAAGTTTACACAGTCTGAGTGCACTGCAGGTTAGCACAGTTGTCTACATGCAGCTGAAACACCTCGAGTCAAGTAGGATCAGACACAGCTTTAGCTCAACCATTCCTTTGACTCATTAGCCACTGCAATCAATGAAATACCTTGGAACTTATTTCAAGCTAATTTACTGCTAGGCTTAGATTCCAAGCTCTCGGTCCTGTTAGAGGCTCACATCTCTGCTTGGAAGGGAGAGCAGGAGGTGTCTCATCCAACCTCTTGCTCAGAGGCGGTCACCACTGTATGTGACTCAGTCTCCTGAAGAATGCAGTCATGGTTTAGAAGCATGCAATATCTGGATTTCAAATACTGTGGGACATGGCAATCATGCACCTGAGAAAGTACACTCTAGCGCAGGAAAAGGTAAACTGAGGAATGACAAGGAAAGTTGGGACTTGTGAAACAGCTTTGATGCGTGCAGCAACTAAACAGACAAGCACTCTTCAGCCAGCACATCTGCAGAGCCATTACAGCATGACACCTCATGCAACAAAGTGTCAGGGTCCCTTTATCATGTGTTTGCAATAGTAGGTATTAGTATCCAGTGCTCCAAAGTCACTTCATACAAACTTTGAACTGATTAACCACCACTTGCCATGCAGAGCTTGGAGACAATCAGCAGAAGTCAAAAGCATCCTCTTTTCAGTAGGATATTATTTTTCACAAAGCAGTCAGTCTATTTGTAAACTTTCAGTTTGGATCCGCAAATGAGAGCTCACTAAATGCCTTCAATGGACAAGCCAAGAAAATAAAGTCCTTAGCTGTCAAACAATGAAAGTCACAGAATCTGGACACGTATTTGTTGTATCGCACATTATTATTTTTCTTAACCATTGGACATAATCATCACCTCTCCTGCTGCTAAAACTGTTCCTCTGCCCAATGAGAACCAAGTACTCTTTTTGTCTTAGATGGTCTGACTAATTAGTGTGTCTAGCAAACATCCAAAGAATAAATCTCAGCCTTTGAAGAACACTGTTTCTGTTTTGTACTTGAAAAAAAAGGCTCATGTGCCAAAAATCATGTCTACTTTTCTCCAGCAATTTTATTTGACTCAGTAGAAGGCTTCACCTCCTTCCACAAAGCTCACTTTAATTACATCATGAACTTCATTACCACAAGATATTCAGAAAAAGATGAATATGTAGAGGACAGGACTATCACTGACTGTTCAAAATGGCACCTGGAGGACATAACGGAAAAGAATGACTCTATAGTTGCCTTTTCATTAATAAATTAATGTATTATATATTAATATATTTTCTTAAATTAGCTGTTAGGGATATAATACTAGGCTAGATAGATCTTTGGTCTGAGTGAGGGAAAATTATAACTGTCAAACATCTTTCCCTTGGATAAGTTTTTCATCAAGTCACTGTTTAATTATATCATGGTTAATTGAAAAAAAAAAAAAAGAAAGCCTTTTCTCTATCTGAAAATGGAGATCACAAGTCCCTGTGTAAAAATTTATTTGCCACAGGCATTCTTTTAGAGCAAAAATGAATCAACAGTCAGACAATAAATAATGACTCTTGAGTCTGGTCAGAGCAGATGTCCAAATGAATGTTCCACTAGTACTGTTTGACAGCATAAGCCAGTTTTTAATTCAGCATTATTTTATGTGGGTAACTTGTCTAAAATGCAAGATATATACTGCCAGAGTATTGCACTACCTTCCTATTATTGATGTTAACTCATTCCTGTCATTCACCGTTCTACATTTGACTACGAAAAGCAGTGTTTTCAATTCATACTCAGATTTCTGCTAGACCAAAGAGGAGGAATAAAGCAGAGCTTAGAATCTTTGACTAAAAAAAATAAAAATGTCTTTCTTGACAATGTGCGTGCTCTTCTTCATCCTCATTAAACTACAACTATTTTGGACCAGCTTCTGTGTTGCCCTGCATTTGATGTGGTCATTTAAAACAGCATGGAACTTGGATTTAACAATCTTTTAAATTTTTTACTTGGTTTCAAGGGGTATATGCTGTGCAGATTGGTGAAGGACTGGGTCCTTTTTGTTTATCTAGAAGCAGGCACACCAATTAGCTATTTGCCTTTTTTGGTCATCCTGATGACTTCTGCCTCCATATGCCAACTGGGACTGAGAGAGTTAAAAGCCACCTCTTTGTGCTCTCACAGGAAGATTAAGACATTGTAAGATCTAATGTGGTCTCAGAAGCTGTTTCCTGGTAGCACGTAGTCACTTTTATCAATCATATCCTCAGAGACTATTATTACAAATTAAAAGATGCACAGGAGACTTTTGGTGGAATAACGAAAAGGATTTGCATGTTGTGCCAAATTCTTTTTTCAGTCAGCTCAGTGTAACCACAGTTTTGTAGAGAGAAGAAAAATTTGGCCCTATGTACATTATAAATATTAACTTGGTTTGACTGCAATTACAATAAGTTTTACTTTTGGCAGTAATATAATTACCCAAATAACTGGCTTTTTTTCTCCAGTTTTTTTTTTTGTTTTGGTTTTTTTTTTTTTTTATAATGTCCTCTTTCTTTTCATATTGCTGAATTTTACCAGTGTGTTGCTTCCAAAAAAATGTATTTTCACAATTCTAGTGTGATATTTGATGTGCAATTTCTTCATTTCACATTTCAGTTTTTAGAGTACTTCTGAGAAGCAAGATAATTTTACTGGAACTACAATGGAAACTGTTTTACCTATTTCTCTTTTGGAAAGTGCAGCTAGGCATATGCGGTAAATTGGCTCCTACATTTACGAAATAAGTATTTTTCCTCTACAGTACTTCAAGATGCTTTTTCCTACTACATATGAAGAATATTTTGCAAATGCTGGGATTCCTTTCCAGCCCTTGGCTCTTAGTCATTGTGGTGTTATATCCTGATCATTTAAAAAAAATTATTATACCTAATCAGAGACCAAAACCCAAACAGAATAACTGAGCCACAACATGAATATTGCTAAATATATAATCATGCCAAAATTTTGGCATGTGCTTTGCTTGGTACATAGAAAACTTCAGAGAATCTTGCAGTTTTCTCGTCTCAGAATTACTACACAGAAAAACACATTTTAATTGAAATCCAGTTCTTTGTAGGAAAATATTTTCCTTTTTTTCATTTCTTTTCAATGTTTTAAAAGTTTTTCCAAATGATATGTTTGTATTGATTTTTTTATATTTTTTTTTAACTAAATATGTGAATGTAGGTGACAATTCCTGTTAGAAAAATGTTGCAGACGTTTACATTTTGGATTGACATTAGAATTTACATGGCAAAGAGTGAAATATTTATTTTAATATTTTTAAATTGCTAATGTTGTGCAACTTTAAAGTACTTTTAACTTTCACCCAAATGCAAAATAAAATGCAAGTATTTCTTCCTATGGGTAGAAAATCAAAACATTACCATCTTTGCCAACGTATTTAAGCACCTTTGTAAAAAAGTGCAAATATTCATAAGGTGTTGAGTGTATGCTTTGGAAAACATGATTCATTATACACTTGCTGTCTGAGTCTAGCTTTCACTACCATGCCACTTGTGCAAATACTGAGAGAAGATACAGAATACCATGTGTGTGCATATGTGTGCGTGTACAGGTGGGACCACACAGGTGCAAAGCACAGAAAACCAGAGGACTCTCCCTCGGCAGCTGATGTGGATGTAGCTGATGTCTCAGGTGACAGCAGTAGGCTGTCTCCAAATGGTCTGCATTGGTTAAATATGTTTTTGTGCTCCTACCTATGGGCAAGTTTCAGGTAAACGTTGCCCTCAGGGTGGGCAAGGTTTGCTTCAGATCCATGTGTCCGGTGGAAAGGATTTGGGTGGTAAAATCTGGGAAACTCTCCTCTGAAGAGGAATTAATGTTCAAAGGCAGATCAGCTAGACAACTCTGGCAGAAGACTGATATTTCAGTATTCAGAGCTGTAGCCAGCCGCAGGGGTAATCTGGCTGATGTCTGCTGTTCTGCTTAAGAACAGCAGCCACCCACCTGGTTTCTTTCATGGCTAAAGCCATTGTGTCAATATGCTGCTGTGCAGTGCTATACTATATGCATGCCTGTGAGTGCAACACGCCACTTCTGAGCCAACACACAGTTTCACATCTCAGGGTACTACTTGGTCTTAGTTGAGGACAGTGAATTTTGATAGTGTTCCCTGCAACCCTGTAGGGTGTTTGAGGAGCACTTTTGCGGATTTACAGGCCAGGAGAAACAATCAAATCTTTCAGGGTAACCTGCATAGCACAAGCAATACAGCTTTGCTTTGGTGTTTCTGCTGCTAATCAACCACTCTGTAGATGCGCTAGAGCAGCTTATGATGACTGAGAATGGCTTAAGAAGGCTTGGGTTCCTGCTCGGTAACGTGGATGTATCTTAGCAGGCCTCAGCATTAGAAAGGCGCAAGCAACCTTCTGCTTTCCTCTGTGTGGGATCATTTCTATGTTATTATTGTGCCAAGTGAGCAGACCACGAGTGCATGCACCTCAGTGCCCTGCGAACAGCAGTGTTCTGGTGAGCTCAGTCAGCCAGACTCTTTGCAGGCCTGGTAAATGCACTAGGTAAATGGCCCTGTCAAAGGCAAGACCTGAAATGCTAAGCAGACCTTGGCAGTGCATTTCTGGATGATGAACCACCTGGATTTAAACAAACCACCTCCCTTTGAGTAGGTGAGCACGTGCCCCTGCCTTCTCATGGTGGCACGCCTGCATCAGTGCACCAAGTTCAATTTGCCTTCTTGCAGAAACCCGTGCCGATGCAAGATGTGTAAAGTTGTTCTGATATCATGGCTGATTGCAACAGATGCAGGACAATTGGGCAGTCAGTGCTTACATTTCCTCCCACGCAGATGCTATATATCTGAGACTCATATACTAAAGGGTGTTTCTTATCAAGATGTAGGGAGAAAAGTAAAAACCATCAGTTCCCCAAACTAATTAAAGCAGGGGGCAATGTTGATTCAAAAGTAAGGAATTAGAGACATTTGAAATAGCAGCACTGCAATTTCAGTTGGATATTTCACAGCCTCTCATCCTTTATGTTGCTGTTGGCAGAACAGCTTGGGGTCTTGTTGCTGCTTCCGGAAAAATGTTTTGCAGGAAGTAAACGCCCAAAGAACAGCCTCAGTGATTCTCTTATAGAGGAAGATTTGGCCAACCAATAGTAATGAGAAGGAAAGAGTTCCTGTGAGACTGGATCAAGGCATCAGCTTGTCAGAGTTTGATTATCTTACAGGTAAAAATATCTAGAAAGCTCTTCATAGATAGGTTTTCAAAAATACGTAAATGAATCAGTAGCAAAGCAAGGAACATAATCCACCTCCCCAAATATCCCACCAGGTGCCTGGTCCACTAGTCCCCCACCAAAAGATTCCATCTGCAGAATCACCCATAAGTCTGTAGGGGCCTGAGGAAAATTATGTGGGACAATTCCCATCATCATTTGTGTTAAAGTGAACTGCAGAAATTATCTCTACGTATGGCTGCATTTGTAAGGCTGAATATATGTCACTGAATTGAGCAGACAACATTGAATTTTAGCTGTGAGTGAATAATTTTCACATTTTCTTCATATTAGATATGCCTATGTAAGGTCAATGGATAGCATCTTTGAATGGATGTGGAGCATCTCAGTAACTGACTTTTACTGCTGCAGCAGGAAGTCTTTTCCCCTCCACCTTTACCCACCCAAGCCCCGGAGGACCACCTGCAGCTTGGCGATGCTTCCATGTGAAGGTGCAGTGGCTGAAGAACTAATTATGTAGTAGATGTGTTTTCTCCAGCCAGGTCAATGCCTACATGGGCTGTAGCCAGTTCTCTGTATATAAGCTCTCTTGACTCCTATCTGTGGCTTCTGTGTGTGGAATCGAGCTTCCAAAGCAGTTCAGAGTTGCAATAAGGAGTCCAATGCTCCTTAGTGTATCTTAACCTTACATTTCACTTTGGGACTCCTTTTTAGCAAACACAGAACCTCTGTGTAAGTCATTTACTTACTGAAAAGCCTGAGGAAACTCAAAGTGCTTCTTATCACATTCATTTGGTTTGCTTTTCATCAGCTTCAGTGAAAAAGCACAGTAATGCTGGTATATATCGGCTGCTTCTCAAGACATTTCATCTGAATCAGTTTTAGAGTAAATCACAGCAATAAGAGACAGAGAATATACTGTGATTTCTTCCTCTTCTGTCTTTCTCCCTACATACATATGTGTGTGTATGCATGTGTCTGTGTGTGCCTGTGTGCGGGAAAGCTTTATAGATATTGTTATTTATTAGAACTGCAGTGACTATCTGAGCATTCACAAATTTGTTTTCACTTTAGGTGTGACACAGGATGTAGCAATATGTTATCAAGCTAACATGCACTGTTTGCCCTTTGAAAAAAAGGAAGAAAGAGTGCTTGATGTTCATGAATTAGTCATGGAAAGTATTTTTAGTAACACATACATCATTCCTCCATGTTCTGCATCAAGAAACTCTTCTGTGAAAACAGATTTTCTTTTCAGTTTGTGAATTTGAATGCATGTGTATAGAAAGATTTTTGTCAACAAAGGAGTAGATATTTTGGCATAGAGTTTTGGAAAATGGCATCCCATGCAGTAATGACAGCACCTATCTGCAAAACTTGGTACCTCCAGCATACAATGGAGGCACCCAAACAAGCAAAGATGCAAGTTGCATTTTATGTTTATTTTCTATATTTTTGCAGGTGCAGTCTGCATTTTGCACAAAAGAATTTCTGACTGACACTAGTCTTGAAGCGGGTGCAACAGACTAAAAATTCTTTTCCAGGTCTCTCCAGAGAAAAAACGGGTACAAGAATTCTAACAGATACATTTTGCAGAGATTAAACCCAGCCAACATCTTTTTAATGAAGACAAGCTTTGAAACAACACAAGTTCATCTTTGGTTTTGCCAAGCAAATACGTTGCCTTAGCTCAAACATGTAAAGAGTCTCATTGAGTTTAATATGTTTGAATTAATTTGTTAATGGTAAGTGCAAGATCATGTCTGTGCTGTGGGCCCACTTGCAACCTCCAAGTGTGCCCTGGTGCTAGATTTCCTGGGTTTGCCTCTGGCGGTGTCACTGGATTGAGGGGTCATGGGCAGGTCACTTCACCATCCACATTTCTGTTTCTTCTGCTTTTTTCTCTGAAATGTCATTGAGTAACACATCACCTAGATAGCTGGTTTGGGAACAGTGGGCACTAGAAAGCTAATTATTTTGAGGAACTAACCTGCTCCTCTCACTTGGCTGCTTGTAAGAGAATGGGACCAAACCTCCTGTTCTATATCACACTTTATTGTATCTTTTCTATTTAAATTATATGTGCTTTGCATGGTATCTGCATCTGAGACACATTTGGTATTTGCATCCTTACAGATATGTATTTTAACAAGAACGTGAACTACCACCATGTAGACTGCTAGGGGTAGAAGTCTTTCAATGAGCTTAGCTGAGCAGCTACCGCGGATAGATATGTTCTCTGAAAACAAAGCACTTGGGGCTGCTGAGAGTGGGGAGTTTGTTGGGGCTTTACCATGCTCGACCACAAGACTTTTGGCAATGGTGGCATGCAGCTGTGTTACTCCCACTCTGAAGGGACTTTGGGAGAATTGTCCTTCTCTGTGTCTCTGGTACCTGTTTGTGAAAGTGGCTCACTAATTCCCTGGGGCTAATGTTAAAACAAAATTGAGGTGTTGAGGAGCAGAAGATCAGATTCTTGCTCCTGCCCATTCCCTGCTCTCCCGCTGAGACAACCATGTGGTACTTTTGCTGTCTGAGTGCCAGGTTGTTCACAGAGTGAGTGGGGGCACTTTCCTGTCCTCTGTGTACCCCTGTACACTCAGAGCACTGGGAAATACACGGTATTTCAGCACTGGCTGTTCCTCCCACTCCCTGGGTTGTATGCACAACTGATTGCCCGAAAAATTTGTGTTGGCCAGACTTTTATTTGTGCTTTGATGAAGCGCAGCTACGCTGGGAATTTATGTCTTTTTACAAGAAAGGAATAGCTGAATCTTATCAGATACATCACGTTAAGGGTGCAAAGCTGATCCCTTCCTTGTCTTACAAAGTAACTGCAGGAGAAAAGGACTGCATTTCCTCCTTGTTCCCCTGGCAACGCTCCCTCTCATATTCAGCACCAGTCCAGCAGCATGGAGAGCATAACTGGATGGGGGGTGGGGTGGGGGGTGGGGAGGGGATAGCGAATCGTGTAATTAATTCTGAGCATGGCTTGATAGGGATGGCACACTTTCAGTCTCTGCTGTAACACCTCCATTCCCAGCCAAAGGAGCTTGTAAAAAGAGAAGGGGCTTGGGGGGGTGGAGGGGATGGGGTGGGGGTAGGGGGTGGGGATTAGCTAGGTTTCCAAAGGAAGAGCTGTGATTTCTAAAAATAACCCTCCCACTGATTGAGCTACAGATGTGTCACTATTTATCAGCAGACCAGGCCATCTGCTAGTGTTTCCCTGGAAACTTCTCGTCTTCTCCCCTCCCCTGCATTGCTCCTCCTTCGCAGTCCTTTGCTATCAGAGTGGGCGAGTGCCCTCCCATGCACAAACCATGGAAGTGAAATGAAAGTGGTTCCCAGTGACGTCACTGGCATTGTGTCACCGGGGGAATCCCTAAGCAGAAAGAAATCCTCTTGAGCACCAGAGAAGTAGGAAATCTAGATCCATAAAAAATTGTGGGAAGAAAAAGAACTGTCACTGTCCACAAAACAAGTTCTTCATCATTATTTTGTTTTACAGATACCACTCCCTTCTGCAGATTTCTCTTGGGGAAGAAAAATAAAAATAGGACTGTTGTACGTAAATGCTTGCTGAGCGGCAGTGCCTGTTCTGTAGCTGATTGCTTTCGGTTTTCATTAGATGTTTCAGAAATGTGAAACAAATGAAGCAAAAAATGCAAGGATTTTTTAGGTCCTCCAGACCCCAGGTAAGCTGCCAAGGACCAAAACCCAATCATGCAAGGGTTCTTAATGCAGAGGTTTGCTCCAAGATTAAATTTTCTTTCCAACCAAAAGAACTAACAGAAGCCCATTGACACATCTTTATTTGCCTTTCACTTATATATGTATTTTTGTAATGCCAAAGTACCTACCAGCTGTGGCCCCGTGGTGCTACAGGAAAAGGTAAAATGCAAAAAGAATACTTGCTCCCTTCAAGATCCTGTTTGCACATGGGAGACACTAATTTTGTATTTATCAATTTGCCCCTTAAGAAAAAAAAATCCTGAAGGCAACAAATGTTTCCAGAATGGCCTCTCGTTATTCTGGGTCTAATTCAAGGATGTGGAGAAATCCCACGGTATTGCTAGCCACCAGCTGGCTCTGCTGAAACTGCACCTCATTCACTAAATACAGAAGGAGAAACAGGTTAGCTGTTGACTTGTGTTGTATATGGGCCCTGTCAGATTGGTGCAGACTGTTTCAATTTGCCTGTCTCCCTCCCATATTAACACAGAGAAACAGAAGAATCAATCTCAAAGTGTGTAGTAATATTTACCATAACAAAAATTTGAAGGCTGGATTACATTTAATTCAGAACTGTAAAGGTGAACTGAATGTTACTCTGATCTACAGATATAATTTCTTTTAAAATCAATGCTTTACTTTGGTCTTAATTGTATTTTTCATTTAAATAATAGGAGAATTTTGTTTTCCCCATTAAAGCCCTTTATTCTAGCTGTTGCTTCAGCTTTTGGTCTTTTTCAACAAGCACCTCAAACTATTGTTCTTGTTCCATAAAAACAAAATATAGCACCTGCAGAGATAAATCCAAACTTCTTGTTAACCAAAATAGATCTTAACAGAATTTTTGATCTTACTCAAAATACAATCCAGAAATAGATAATACTCCTATTAGATTAGTTTGGAATTCTTACAGTCTTTTCCTTTCTATTTTAGCTCCTTAAAATCCATATATTAATTTACCAATGTATTTTATTTGTTCACTTTTATTTTTAGGTAATTAACTGTGAAAATTCAGATAAACAAATTCTTCAGTTTTATTCTTTTGGAAATGTCTAACAATGCAATCTTATCCTTGGTATAAACAAAATACTGGATGATGACTTACTTCCGAAGCTTAAATAAGGAAATACTTCACTTGTGGCATCCATTTTTTTTTTCTATTTTTTTTTTTAAATCAGTCATCAAACTGTTGATGTGTTATTAGTCTAGTTTGATTATTACAATAAGTGTACGTGGGAAGATCAAAACTACCTATGCTCATGCTCTGCAGAATTTATGTTCACCAAAGGACGTCAGCATTTTTTGTGGTTTAGTTTTCTGATTTTGTTATTTGTGTGTTTGTTTTTTAATTAAGAAAATTCCACAACTGAACACAAAACAAAGCACGGGCAGAATTAATGACTCAACAGTTGCTAGCTATGTGCTAGAAGTGTGCATTCAGGCTCGGAAGTGAACTTCCCTACATCTGCGATCACAAGTCATGTTCTTTCTTTGAAGAAGACTGCAGGTCCTGTTTACTTGCATTTATGTATCGTGTCTAATACTGGTTTTTTATATATTCCTTAATAATGTTGTATTTTCATCACTGTGGAAACCATAATAATGGTATTAGTAATGCATAACGGACAACGTACTGGTGCTCATAAAAAGCTCAGCTGAAGGATGAATACTGGAATGTTAGCCACTAACAAACTTCAGACTATTGAGTGGGATGTATAAATTGTGGTATTGTACCATGGGTCCTCCAGGAATAACAAGCCTATATATGATTTATTACCAGTAAGCAGTGGGGGCGAGGGTGAGCCACACAAAGAGAATATTGGCAATGTAATGCTTACTGGCAATCTGCAGAGTTGGACTCATCTGCTGAACTGAACTCTGGGTTATTTGAAATAATAAGTTCAATACTTATTGAAGGGAAATACACAGCAACATGCTAAATAAGTCAGCAAGGCAGGTGGTACAGGCAATACCACTTCTTTGACCACTGTTCCCATGAAAAAAAAAAAAAAAAGAAGAAGAATAAACTTCTGACCTTCAGGATATCTCATTCAGTTTAACAAGATGTGGCAAAATCCAAACTAACTAAGAGTAAGACATTATTGCTCTTAACGTAACTTAATTTTGTGAATCTTTCCATTTGGGAGCATTTGCGATTAGCAATGTTTGGTGCAGTCGCTGCATAAATTTAAGCTTGATTGATGCCCAGATTTTTATTAAGTGGAAGAGCTGTTTATTTTGGTACCTAGGCTTATATATTACACATAATTTGTAAATCTCCTTTAGGGCTGAGACTGAGATATGGGCAAGGATTTTTGTGAGATGTTTTCATTTTCATAAGAGGCTGTGTTGACCTGCTGTGTTCATTCACACTGGACTTTAGAGACAGAACAGTTTGGTTGAAGACTTCCCAGGAGGGCTTGCATCAGGCCCTGTCCTTGCCAGCCAGAAAGCAGAAAACCTGCTTGAGTGCTCTGCAGCTGCACCAGGCACAGGACTAGCACTTGTGTAGTCATGGAGAGGACACACAAGTCATCACACAACTTTGCAAAAGCAAACTCCTTACACCGTAAATTCAGATTCCTGGCAGATCATTGTCTTAAAACTGAGCAAGTCCATTCACGGTACTGAGATGCCGCCTCGCACTTCAGTAATTTGTTATAAAAATTCATCATATGAAATGTAAATAAACCCGTAACGGATTGCCTTCTCACAGAGAAGTTAATTTCTGAAATGGCTGGGTGGTCTAACTTCAGCTCTCTGCTGTGCATAGGAGGAATGGCAGGGTTTCCCCATCACATCAAACCAGGTTCAATGAATGTATGACCCAAACTTACAGTCAGTTCACAGCTGTTTAGCTGCTGTCATGTTCATTTTTCAGGGAATAATAACAAGAAACTATTTTCCTTTGGACTACTTTTGTGAAATGACGTAGTTACTTTCGTCTTTAATGCTCAAACATTCTGTATGTGGAACAGGACCCTGCTCTGCCAGTTTGCATTGCCTGATTGATCGTGAGTCCACAGCCAGGCTTGTCCTTAGGTCTTGCTTTCCCATTCTCTAGGTTTAGTTTTCGATTTAGCTATATGAAGGCTCCCTCTAGCTATGCCTTAGGATATCAGTACCAAAAATTCAGACTGGAGCAGTTAGTCTTTAGTAAAAGCACAAAAAACTGTTATCCCAGTTAGCTATCAAGTTTGTAAATGAAAGACCTTCCGAGAGTTTGAATCTGAGTGAAACCCCCCAGAGAAACATGGATAAGATGGCAAGCAAACCTACAAGAGCTCATAAAGAACAAGACTCAGCCTTGAGATTACTGTAAGTTTCCTAGCAGGCTTTTGTTGGAATGAGCAGAAAAAAAGCACTCTGAGATAAAGAACAGAAATTACTGTGGGGGGTGGTGTTTCCTTTATTTCTTTTTGTCTCCTTCTAAATTTCGTACCAGTTCATTAACTTGGCATTCTTAGTAAAATATGTTCATCCTTTACTGCCACCTTAACATTAGCGTAAAGCTCAGCATGACGCGGGGTTGGTTGGTTAACCACCACTGTTTCACTCCTGAGAATGGTAGTTCACAGCTTCAGCAGCTGCAGCTGCACTTGCAACACTCTGTAGGAGACCACAAATACACAAGATGTAGCAGGTGCTTCTCAGCTGAAGTGCCAGGATTGGTGTGGGACCTGGAAACACAGGCTGTGTGTTTGGCAAAGATATTTCACAGTCATGGGTCTTAACAAGAACATCCTGGGATGCAGCAGGAAAGGCAGAAGAGTGCCTGCAGCTCTAAGATCTCCTCCAATGTGTGCCATAACTACAAGAATTTCTCTTACCTCCTTAGACCATCCCAACAACAAGATTGATGCAATGTGAATAAGCCATTTCTGAGGAGCTACATGGTTGCATGTTTGAATATTTTTTCCATCTACTATACGGTGGATTCAGTTTCACCTTCTGATTGCTTTATGTAGTGTGGCATGTAGGATATGCAAGAAGTTCCTTGAATGCTGAACACCTTGTCTGTGCCACTCATAAAAATAAGTAGCTTTCAATACACAGGTCTTACATTACACGAGTAGTCGTAATATTCTAAGTAGTGTTCACATTACAAAAGAGTGGTGTTTCTATATTCCGTTGCAGTACAGTAATTTTTACTTTGCTGTTGAGTGTACCATGCTTCCTTCCTATGTGCTTCATCATTCAAACACTGAAACTAGTGTCAGTATGATTTTCTCATGTTGTGAGCATGGCAAAATAAGCTGTTAATAGCAGTACAAAGTTTGGATTTGAGTGGTTTCGTGACAACACATTTCGTGGGAACCTTGTAGGCACAATTTAAAGATTGCTTAGTCAATTATCTGTTCCTGCAATGAAATTGTTTTTATCTCTGTGTCTGTGGAGCAAAAGGCAAGGTGAGTTTAGATTGTTAAGCAGTTGCTTAACTTTAAAACCAAAATAGCAGGTTTTAGTGCGTAAAGCAGCTGTAAGATAGATTCCTCTCTCTGGCATATTTCTTTGAAGAGTCAGAGACTGTCACACAGATTTGAAAACCTCCTTGTCTGGTCTTTCACAGTCTGGTTAACTGGGATGGTTTTACACAGCCAGTAACTGTTTTCTGTTACTAGTTGTTCAGGTGATCATACAGTTTGCACTGTAATTGTCTATGCACAGGATCAAATATCCGAACACCTTAGCAGAGAGTAGCTGAAATGCAAACACATGCAGAACAAACTCTTTTATAAAAAAAACCACAATGTCACCAGCCGCAAAGAACCTACCCCCCGCTGTGTTAAGGTACAGGGCCAGTGACATCCTTTTATTATTGGTGTACAAGCAGACATAGTCTAGTGGACTCACCTAACCATCTCATCCTAAAAAAAAATCTCACTTTCCACTCAACCTCCCCGTAACAGACTACCCCCGTGGTTCACCAGGAGTGATCTAGCACTTGCTGGAGTGAAATACTCATCAACTTCAAACAGCTTTGAATCAGCCCCCTCTAACTGTGGGCATTTGGGAAAGTGCTCTTCTTTATAGCCTGCCTTCTGTAGCACAAAGATTTGGAGAACACCAGTGCTGCAGATGCAATGGAGGAAGAGATTTCTTTCTGATCAATGACTGTAGCATGAGCTACATCATGTCTCTGAAAACTCTTATGCACTGGAAGCGCCAAGACACTTATGAAAAAATTCCATTCTTTCTGAAAGTCACTTTGCAAAAGTGACTACAAATTCTAAGTATGGTGCCCTAGCGCTACACTAATAGCTGCTTTGGAAAGATAGTTGGAGGAAGTTTTTTTCAGTGTCTGAGCCAGTTGCATAGACAAAGATAGGGCCAGGACCTTCAAGGTACTGGATGCCTTTCTTCTAACAGATTAACAGGACTAAAATGTTCATTACACTTTATTGTAATGTGTTGCCTGAGACTGCTGTGACTGCTGTACAAAGTCCTTAGTGCCATATTCAGAGGTGTGAAAAGACTAAGGATTGGTTCATTTTATTCCCACCTCTCACATAGGCATCTGGGAAAAACAAGACATGATTTTAACCTACTGCTCCCTAAATTACTTGTTTCATCAGCTCAGTGGGCAGTTTGCTTACACCTCTGGGCTGGAGAGGGTCAGCCAAGGAGGTAGTGTGATTCATCTCCTGACATATTCACTCTTTGCAGGATCAAAGGTAGCATCATCTGGCAACAGGCAGCCAAGGTGAGCACATGCTGTATCATGCTGCAGAAGAAAGGGTTAGTGGTGAAGAACATTCTCGTAGCCTCCCACAAATTATTTTGCAGTCATCAAGCTTGCAAAAACACACTAGCAAATTTTGCTCTCCTAGGAGCAGCTCCTCCAAGTTAAGCCCTTATGGCCAGGAGTCTGTGAAATGTCAATCCTCACCTGGGCAAAGAGAGGTACAGTGCATTCTGGGTCTGCTGACGTCAGGGGTTTTCTCTCACACGCTCTTTTTTCTTGAGGCTGTTCCTTCCTTAACTTTTATGTAAATACCTGCTTTGACCAGGAAAAGTCTTCCTGTAACATTAATGTTTCTCATCTTCAGAGGTGACTCACACTGAGTGCTGCGGCTGCCTGAATGCCACGATCCTCCTCCCCATGAAGTTTCCAGACAGTGTTGTTCAGAACAGTACTGCAAATCCACAGCATCCTGGAGGAATGCCTCTTCATCAGGCGGTTTGACAAATTGCTTTGTAGTGTAATAGCATCATTTTTGGATAGCAAATCAGGGCTGACTCACCAATTCATCAGAGGAATGTGCTTCCGGACCTATACTACTACCTATAGAACAAGGGGAAAGGTCACTGTCAGCAAAAGTATCGTAGGTTGGTGGAGGCCTCACACTTTTCATAAGAAATCTTGCCATTCAGGCACACATGGTAGAAGTGAGGAGATAGTTTTTCGAAGGGGAAACAAACTAATAAGCTAAAAAAATAAATTTGAGTGCTAGAACCAGTAAGACTGGTATGGTATGGTATGGTATGGTATGGTATGGTATGGTATGGTATGGTATGCTATGCTATGCTATGCTGTGCTATGCTATGCTATGCTATGCTATGCTATGCTATGCTATGCATCTGATCAGGTCACAAAAAGATGTTAATCCTGGCCCTGAAGGGAATGAGGTATGCGTTTCATTTCAGCCAAAGTAAGGTTATACGTGAATCATGGTGTATACATGTAAAGAGATGGATCAATAGTAGATAGATAGGTTATATATTTATACACTTAGATTTTATTTAATGCTGTCAAATCGCCAAGTAAAACCAATCAACTAAATAGCACTAATGTATCAGCTAAATATTATGGACTGGGTCTCTGTCTAGAGAAAATTGTTATAGTTCCACTGGCAATTGTCAACTTGATGGCATTACTAGTTACAAACTCCACTGTTTCGGGTTTCCATCAGAAAGGAGCACTGGATCCTCTAGCCTGACCTGTGTAGCAAATACCCTCACATTCCATTTCACAGACTGACCTCCTGTTCTGCTCGAGCTGGAGGGTATCTTTAGAGACATCCTACCTTGAGTAATGATTCAAAGCACAGAGAATCGACAACATCCTTTGACTTATTTGTCTTTAGTGTTAAAATAGAAAAAATTACAGTTTTGAAAATGAAACTTCTTTCTAGTCTGAATCTGCCTTCTGTATCCAAGCACTGCCTGGGTTCAGACCTTACTATGAGGCTTGTGTACTCTTTCCTTGTCAGAAGCACTGGCTTACAGAGTTTTTCATGCTCAGTCTGCTCTCAGCAGCTTCTCTGCATCTCTGTTTTCTTTCAGTTCACCAACAGTTGTTTAGGGCTAGACACTATATCAGTTCAGGTCTTCCTTTGCAGGATTGTTCTCAACCTAGATCTATTTATTGATCTAACTTTCAGCTCCATATACAGTTGGGTCACACAACCGAAGGGGTGATGTCAGGGAAAGAACAGGGACTTTGGATGGAACAAAGGGAAAGTATCTATATGTTACCAGGAAAAAGGCAGGTGGTCCAGCATCCTTGCCTGCTAAAAAGAGTTATCAATAATCTTCCTTCCATAGGCATGTTTCAAATTAATTCACTTCTTACTTTTCTCTTCATGAAGTTAAAAAGCCTCAGTTTCAGTCCTTCCTGAGAAGCAGATTTTCCATACCTCAGACATTACTTTAGATTTTTTTCCATGTATTTCCCAGTGTACTTTTTGAAAATGTGACTGGAAACAGACACTTACAACAGTGGCAGAAAAAAGTTACCCTCCTTGTCTTGGACTTTGCCATATTTCATACAGACATGGGCAGTATCGAACTTGCTTTAGCCCACTGTACAAGAGAACAAACTCATCTCAGAAAATTGCTTACAGGCCCAGTGTTTTGTTGCCAGTGTTTCATTACGCCAATAGTGATTTGCTTTTTCACTCTGTTTTGGTAATGGTTTCTCTTATCTCCTCCCACTTCCAGTCTTCCTGAAACTTCTGTTGGTCACTAGGCCTGAAGTGCCTAGTGTGTTATTTCCCTGCCTTTTCCTCATTTTGGCTCTGAACCACAGATAAGCTCATTAACTCTGGAATTAAAACATGTAACAGCAGCCGCGCATGTCATAACAGTCAGGTCAGAGCCACTCACGGTTCTTTGCCCAGACTTGCAGGAATGAGGGAGACTGGGACCCCATTGTCATTCTTTGAGCCTTTCTAGCAAGGTGTGTCTCTTCCCTTTGCCTGAACTTGCAAAAGTGAAGGTTGCATTGCATCACATTCAATATACACGCAGCCTGCTGTTTTGTTTTAAAGGGGATGTCAGAGAAGGAGTGGAGAAATGTGCCAGCGAAACATGGAAAAGTAAATACTTTTCAAATGCTGTTTGCCTCTCACCAAGACTTAATTTAGTTCTCTACATCAGCTCTCTGAATGCATCTGTTTCTTAGAAAATTGAGAGGCAGGTAAGGATGCAATACCAAAGAAGCTGTTAAAATGTCAGCCTTTGCCAGCCATCACCAGATAGCTACCACAGACAAAGAGGAAGGTAATTGCATTATTTGCGTAGTGCCAACAGTGTGTTGAGTGATTTATGGATACTTCTGCGTGCTGTGAGACTCACCCTGTTCTCCTCTAGGTTAGCTTCCAACACAGGGGCACTGCAGACTCCAGTAGATGTGTGCTGGGGTGTGTTTATGAGATCAGATTGGAGCGCAATTCTAGGGATTCAGTGTCTCCTCCAAGACACATATGGGAAAACCACTGCAAACAGAAAGACATTGCACAGTCTACACAGTGGCTTTTCTAATGTTCTTTAATTCCAGCATGCATAACAACAAAACAGCTGCAGTACCTTTTCAGAATACGGGGTATGAACAAAGATGAGGATTTGCTCTCATATCGGTAGAAAACTGTGACTTAAATAGGTTAGCCTATCCTGAACTTGCCTATGAACCTCAGGAGACTCTGTAACAAACAAGAATATCTTTAGGTTTGTTTATAAGCTAACCTCATTGCGTCTGTGATTTGCTTTTCATGTAAGCAGCCACTGTAGGTACCCTAAGGTGTGCAGGCAAGGAGGTATCCACAAGGTAGTATCACAGGTAGAACCAGTCTGCTGGACATCCAGGAAAGTTAGTCTGTGTTACCTTTTAAAACAAAGTAGCTAAGTGTCAGCAGTCTCTCTGAGAATTTATGAGTAATTCTCTGGTACAAAAATGCTTGAAACAAAACAATATTATGTCCTTGTGAGTTTGTGATATAGTGCCACCTAATCCTCTTGTCAGGTAGACAAGATCCTGTTTGCACTTCCTGTGATCTGTGTCTACCACCATCACATTTAGGGACTTTCTTCCTTGTCAGGTTGCAGAGAGGACAGGTAAGAATAACGGTAGCAAGTCATGACTGCTCCAAAGATTTCCTGGGAAAACAGACAAGATAGAAGTACAGAGAAAGGAAGGAAGGCTAGTAGAGAAGTGTGATTAAGAGTTTTCCACTCAAAAGCCCCTCCAGCCATGCTGTATGTTTCCAATGAAGGAATGTACTGTCGAGACTGTATCTACTTGTCCAATATTACATCAGAGACAATATATTTCCTCCCTGCATAGGTTGTTACTCAGCTTCTGCCCTGAAAAATGAGGTTATACTCACTTTGATTTTGACTATCTCTAAGCAGCAGAGTGAGCTCTACTACTGTTACCCCATTATACCTGGAATTTTTGGTGATATTCCTGTTACGGGCACAATGATGTGAGCAATGATGCAATAGATTTCATGATGCTATTGAAGCACACTTTGTAAGTTATTACGAAGCATGTTTAAGTGGAGGCTGTGTCTTGTCACTTACTGATTGCAGAGTCTTTGCATTCTTGTCAGTACCACCTTTGCTTTGGAAAAGTGGCAAGTAAAATATCTAGTGTAATGTTAAGGAATTGTTTATGTTCTGTGCTCCAGAGTACATGGCAGTACCTGTGATGAATCTGTAACGATGTGCAAAGGGCAAAGCAGATATCGCCCCCCTCCAGAGCATGACTGTGGAATATAATCAGTTAAGGTCTTTGCATCCAGTAGGCACGTACGGCAGAATCCAAAGTAAGTACTGATGCACTGCCTCCTAATAGAAGTAAGTTTAGGCTGCTTCTTTTCACTTATTATTGTAACTCGGTGGTCCCGGTGTGTAAGAAGCTATACAAACACGTATAGAGAGATACAGAAGATGGCATGTCAGGGGAGAAACAGGAGCCTGTTGAAGTGGAGGTAAGCCTCAGAGTAGTATCCACAGCCTGGTGAATAGATTCACACACCTCTGCATGTACCCAGTTGGTGGGAGTAGATGCTTTGTCTGAGGCATGTGCAGAGAATAACTGGCTTGTCTATCTGTAGCAACTTTGTCCAGTTAGCTGCTCCCTTTAGGTACTGATGATAAAGCCAAAACAAGCTGATGGACATAACTCTGTTCTAGAAGCTATCTGCACCATTACCTTTCTGCTCCTTGAACTCCCCTGTCAGTCATCAGCCTGAACTGAATCTCACAGCAGAATCAAAGCACTCTGCAAAGACTGAGTCATAAAACATTTCTAACCCCTCTTGGATTTTTGCTTGAGCAGCTGCATGTGATAAAATTACCGCATCTTGTATACTGTGGGAGCTGAGGCTGTAATGCTGTGTGCAACAGGCAGTCCTTTGATCTTGTATTTGCATTGGTGCCTGCACATTAATCTTATTAGTAACTATTACCGACCCAAATGCAAAGACTAAGGTCAGGTGGTATGACTTTGATTTTGCAAATCAGCCCCTACCTGTGATAACTGAAATGTTTAACAAGTAATCTTCCTTCATTTTGTTTTCCATTGTGTTTAAGAAACGCATGTTGTCTTAACACAGCTGGTGGCCTGTCAGTCTGTAGAGTGGTTAGTGGGCCCCAGAGAATCATTTTTTATGTGGAAAATGTTGTGGAAAGCCACTTTGGGGCTAGATTCTGTACTCCAACTGCCCCTGGAGAAGTTAAAGAAAAAATGTACTGGCTAAGATCTGAGTAGTAGTGAGAGCCTGGGAGCCATTCCAGCCCCATTCCCCACTGGTTATCTGGTTAGTGAGACAACACATTTTAGCCTTCTCACTGAGGGCACAAATTGCTGTCTTTACCAATTCCGTGGACAACAGCAAACTCAGTGTCTGCCCCAGAGGACCCCTGCTGTATCTCTGCCTGTGTGTCACCCTGCAGACTTAACCCTGCTGGAGACCTGCAGAGGTGATTCAGAGCTGTGCAGGCATCAGCTTCATGGTAGAATGCCTCCTAAATAATTCACTTAACCAGAAGAGCAAGCAAGAGACGTAGACTGCTGCTGAAACAGAAGAAAAGGCTGGATGGTAAAATCAGAGAGAGGGAAAATAGGTGCGTGAGCAAGGTCTACATCCATTTGCAGGAGCTGTGTTGGTGTAACTGAGCATCTGTCTTTCAGAGCCAAATTCAAACTCGCTGAGTCCACAGTCTGAAAGGTGCACCTGAACAGCCTTTTACACATCCCAGCCCAAGGCTTTAGAGGCTGAGAGCAATTTTGGGAAGTGATACCCAGGGAAATGTGCATGCAGGAAAATAGATGCTCTTTGAAGAGCTGTCTTCTGTGCTCCCCCCCCACAACCATGCACTTTCAAAGATCACGCTGGTAAGCCTCTATAAAAACAGAGATCATGAAGAACCAGCTGCAGATAATGTCTAAAGAAGCAATTTCATCTGGAAATATGTTAAAGCTTCTTGACCTGTACCACAATGATTTTAAATGGAGAGGTCTGGATTTGGTAGTTTTCTTCATTTGCATGCTGTGGGTTTTTATTCAGCAAAATAACAGGTCAAATATCCTGGAACAGAGGTAAATAAGCTTTACTTGCAAAATGGAGATTTGCATCCTGTAATGCACTACAAAAGACCTAATGGATCATGGCAGAGGTCTGGTTGAGCTGGGACCTCCGGAGCAGTGCCGTAAGACCATCAGGGATCATACAGAATAGGGGAATGAACGAGGAGCAGGGAGACCATTTTGGCTTTATGTAGTATTAGGCATCAAAAAAGATGTTAGAAGTTTGGGAAGGGATTCAGAAAAGAACAGCAAAAATCACCTGAAGTCAATAAAACTCACTTTACTGTGAGGTTATTTGAGAAGCACGGTTCACTTCATATGTTCAAGGGAATTGACTTGATGTCATTCTCTAGAGAGTTACCTGGAAAAGGGATCACAGACCTTTCTTTTGTGTAGCAAAACAAGCTGAAGGAAGAAGGCAATGGCTAGAAGCCAGAGCTAGAGTAATTCAGACCAGAAACAAAAGTGGAAAGGTTTATAGAGAGTGAGTCACAATTCACTAAGCAATGTGGCAGATCTTCCCGTATTTGCAGGCTTTAAAAAAATGCAAGAAATGCTATCATTCATTTCAAATTTGCTGAAATTCAGTGGCTGCACATGAGATCGGAGTAGGTGCTCTCTCTGATGTGCTTAGGTCCTTAGAAATAACTTGTGCTTGGATATTATGGTAAGCATTACACCTTTTCAACTGCTTGCTAGTTAACCACTTGTGTAGAAACCAGGTTTATGGCTTCAGCACAAGTATTGTAAGGAGAGATACAGTATCTACTGTGTTCTGTTCAGTTATTGTAGTAAAAGCCTATCTTCTGGAAGGAATAAATAGCGAGGGAACACAGGTTGCAGAGCCGCAAAGACATGACGAAGAAAAGCATGAAGCAGAAATGATTCCCAGACCTCCGGACGGAGTTCTGAATGTGTTTGTACAGAAAAATCAATCTGATTTCTGATAAAATAACCAAAGTAATACCGTTAGGAAATCTAGGGTATGAGTTGGAAAACAAAATGGTTTCTCTTTTTATTCCCAGTGCAGTACTTGACAGTGTTAAATTACAGCATTGAACATATGTACAAAAGGTTCCAATAGTAATAATGCAAAGAAAAAAAATACACTACACAGTGAGCTAGGTGGCAGGAGGCCAACAGGTTTCCTTTCTTTTATCTCACACAAACATCATACATCCAAAAATGGTGTACTGTCACTCCATCAGAGTGTATGTGAGCCTGAAGACTGGTTCTGGGAAAACCACGAAATGTTCTGAGCAGCTTGGAGGTTCATCCTGAGGGTCCTCATACAGTGCCAGGGATGGATCCTGAAACCAAAGTTTTCCATCTCTCTCAAATAAAAGCTTCATTTTGCTTCACTGAGTGTGAGAAAGGCCATTTGTTTGTCCTTCTTCAAGGTTCACTCAGAGCTTCTGCTGGTTTTGAATGACCAGTGTTAGCTGTGTAACCAGCATTGCAGGTTATGGAAAGAGGAGAAGTCAGAGAGGCCCTTCTGTAACTGCCTCCCAGTGGAGAAACTCAGACCTCTCCCCACAGTCCTGCTCTCTGTCAGCAGACCCTGGCTTGCCAGCATGGCAAGTTGCCAGCGTTCTGCCACTTGCCACTTGCCAGCATAGAAGAGAGGGTCAGAGACATCAGAAATTTCTCTGGGCCCTCTTCCAGCATACTTTTTTTATTATTATTTTATTATTTTTTCAGCAGTTGCCTTTTCCTGTATGCAACATCTTCTATCATTAGTAGAGCAAAGAAGAGAGATGGGTCTGCGAGCAAGGAAGGCAGGGCTTAGCCTGTCTCTCCCCTAGGTTCAGGGACTCATCCAGAGCAGTAGCGCACAGCACGGGACTCATTTCCAGTTCGCAGACAAAAAACAGGAGGTCAGGAACAAGTTAGGGTCAGCCGATCAGGCTGGAAGAGACAGCGGGAATTTTAAAAGCTGATTTCCATAGCTGGCCTTAGAGAATAACTCACAAGCTGTGACCTGCAGAAGAACTGGCTGTCTCTACAGCATCACCGCCATCTTCTCCCAACCACTCTGCTGCTGTAATTTCACATCCTAAGGCCTCATCTTCCCCATGTGCTGAATGGGGATTTCCCAACTACTTCTTGCAAGACTCTTGAAAATATTTGGAAAGGGGGGGATAAGTCAGAGACAGCAAGGATGAGTAAGGCAAAGCAGCAAGACAAAGAGGCCAGTGAAAGTGTGATGTTATCATAGACCACTTTCTGTGTGATCTTCATGCCAGCTGCTCCCTCTACATTACAGTAAGCCAAAGCCCACGACCACCAGTAGGATGAGGCTGGTTGAGTTAAACAGTTTTTGGCTGAGATACCGTGCAAGAGAGATCCCTCTCTGCAAGAAAATGCCAAGATGTCTCTAAGCTATGACACTTACAAGGGTGACAGTTCTCCTGCAGGTGCGCAAGATCTCAAGGAGAAAACTACCTTCTTCCCTATTTCCAGCATGGACTAATGAGCACGTGGTTTTCATTACAGCTGGAGTGATACACAGAAATTGCAAATTGGCGGGGGACTGATTCTCCTGGGGAGCTTAAAGGTGTGCCATGCCTCTAGTATTTATCAGTGGGGGTTGAGGAGAGCCCCGGTCCAGTTTTTATAACTGTGGTTGGCTTCTGTTACAGCACCACCACCATAAAACAGGAGAGCAAAAGGTTTGCCAGGCTTTCGTGTCATTGTCAGCTGGTTTCAACCACAACATCCTTTGGTAAGTCACATTTTAGCCCAACTCTGTTACACGATCACCTATCCTCAAATAGCTAGGAGCCTTTTCCTCTCCTGTTTGGTGAAAATTACTTTTGATGATAGACCCATTGCTGCTCCATGTTATTCACTAGGAGAATGCAATTATGAATAATCTCTCTCCGAGCAGCAGCACAGTGTGCGTGCACCAGGAACTTGCCAGAAGCAGCAGATATGTGGAGAAAACATATTTTCCTACCAAGCTACCATAATTCAAATGCAATAAATAATTGCAAGTTAAAATGGCCTTCAAGTTTTGCCAACATGTTCATGTCACTGGTACAGTAACATCTTCAGTGCTGCAGTGCAATGTGATTACTAGTAACTCACGCAATATTTTACAAGGATATTCCTGTCAAAATACATTCCACACTTTGAGGTCCTTGATTTTTTTGAGAAGTACTTGACAAGGTTTCAATTTCACTGTGCTTATTTTGCATGCTTTTGAGCTCTGCCATGTTACCAAAGCACTATTTCAAGCAAGTCAGAGCTCATCAGGAGGACATTTCCCTCAGGATTTTGTATCTAAATATTGAAGGTGTTCTCTGTTTATGATATTACTAAGGACTAAGGCGGTGTTGTTAGGCTTGGGCATAATCAACATCTATTGTGCTTTTGATCAAAGAGAGCTGACAGAACTTCCTAGCTTGAAAATCGCCTTCATATGCAATATTACATTAAGAAAAAGAAAATTAAATCTGTAGTTTCAAGCAAACTCTGTTTCTGACCAAAAGGAAAAGAATGACAACTGTGCTGTGGCTTTGTCCAGACAAGTTAAAGCAGAGGCGTATAGACTTTCTTGGTGTTCTTTGCCCCCAAGTTCTGCTCCGTGAATATGATTGCTTTAACTTGACAATATTGTCACAGGGGGAGAAGCAGAAGCAGTGCCAGAGGAGTGGGCTGGCAGTGTTGCTTCCGCACAACTGGGATGATTTCCTTGTGAATCACCCGTCTCATGAATGAAAGTACCCGTTCCCAACAAGAAGGTGGGGAGGCAGAAGGAAAGACAAGGAGCTCCTTGCTACTGCCTCTCACACTGGAAACATTTTGTGAATGATTTTAACTACTTGGTGACTGTAGGAAAAGGAATTCTCATTGATCATAGGGGTTTTATGTGCCGTACCATTCATGTTGTTCATTTTTCATGGGCATTGGCATGGAGGCAAGCTACACGTTGAGGACTTTGAAGACTCCCCTGAGGAAATTATTGTTCCCCATGCACACATTTGTCTTTCAATTTTCAGTAAGCAGATGCCTCAAGAGGTTTGTTTCCTGCTTACACAGGCCGTGGTCCTGGGACAGCAGGAGAAGAGCAGAAGCAGAGCAGAGTGCTTGGTGGATCTTTGATCTTGCCCTGTTTTCCCCTTCTCATGTGTCATCTGCAGTTGCCTGCTCCCTGGCACCCAGCAATGCTGAACTGAAAAAACTGTGGTTTGTCTGTGTTTTGCCCTGGTGTAAGAGAATAAATTTTGGAGAAGCAGAGAATTGGTCTTGAAGACAGCATTTCATCTCAAAGCCTTCAACTCATCAGTATCCTTTGGTGTAAGGCAGGAAAGGGGAGAAATTGGTCCAGAAGCTGAAGTAGTAGCTTTGGGTACTTGTACAGTCCTGTCTTGCAGCACAGGCTTTCTGCTGCAACTATCACTTCATCAGCACGGCAGAGAGGGGATGAGGGATAAGAGAATCAATTCGTTCACTACAGACTATCAGCTGAGAGCCAGGATCCCCTGCACACAGCACCTGGATTTGAGTTTAGTACCGAACTGTTCCTCTCCAGTGCTGGTGTTGAGTACTGACTGCCAAGCTACCATAAGCCCTTCGTGCACACACGCATGCAAGAAATGGAGAGAGTTGAAATTCCAAAATGCCACACAAATATTTAAAAGTTTCACTTGAACTGTACATCATGATGCACTGAATTATGAAAAAATTATTTATGACAGGTGCATTTTTGTTAATACAAGATATGTATCACCACAACAAAAAATATTTTCTTTCTCAAAAATAAAAAAAGCATTTTAAAAAAGTTTTGCTAAAAGTAGAAGAAAGCTGAATTAAATTAGCAAGGAAGTCTTCATTTAAAAGTGCTAGTGAAAAACAGAGGGGGAGGTAAATATCTATGCACAATATTCTAGAGTTTATGTTGCTAAGGCTAATGTTCAGTAAAAGGCTTAATACTACTTAGCTTTAGGCACAGACACACAAAAATAACAAAAATAACTTAAACCAAAAAAAACAGATTCCTACCAACAGTGGTGAACATGGAATTATGTCCCAAGAAGATCTGGCTAGAGGCTTGGACAGACCAAAGGGAGTGAAAGAAAAAGGGTAATATATAAATACAAGGAGAACAATATGTCAGGTATTCTTGTGAATATCCAACAGTGTAGAGGGTGGTGGTAATGTTTGCAAAATACTATAGAAACAAACTACTCTGTAGTCCAAGGCAAACATGAAGCAAGATTATTGCTATTTTCCTTAGAAAAATTATTGAAATATTTCTTATGTAGAAATTGAACTATTAGGAATGAAATTAAAAACTCCAGGAATACGTCAAGAAACAGCTTCTGGACTTCTTTTTGCATGTATTTGCTGAAGTATTACTTTGTTGGATAGTTAGTTGAATTAAAATATTTGGTTCACTGGGTTGAGCTTAGGTGTTCCTCTTTAAAAATTGTCGTTGAGAAATGTCTTAAAAGCAATTTTTTGCTTCTGTAATAAGGTTTAGTAGCTTGAAACTGAAATATTTGTTTCATTTTTACCCACCCATGTAAGGTGCTTTCTGTCAGGTTGTTTGTCAGTTTCAAAGGCACATCTGATGGGATTTTGTAGGAGCCTGATTAGAAATTGTATTTGCTTTTAGCAAAAGGATGATTGAAATATTTTTTCTAAAGTCAGCTTTGGCATATAAGCTTTGCATATGCAAACGGTCAGGAAAAGCAGGAAACTCTTAGTTGGATTTCCTAAATCCAAAAAGCTACAGATAAAAATTTGCCAATACAAATTCTGTTGCAATACACTGATACTGAAGCTTCTGGCTGCAAAAAAAAATCTTTTGGTCCTGCAGCAGCAGAGGGAGCTATGCCGACATAATTAGCTGCATTCGCAGGCTTCTGCAACTGTGAATGGAGGCTGTGTGCTGCCTGTTCTTGACATCTGTAGAGATTAATGTCTCGGAAATATACTGAACTGAGTGATACCAGCCTCAGGGAAGGGGTAGAACATGTGTCTACAAAGGAACCAACGTGAGGGAAAAGCAAAACAAGATGCAATGTTCTCAGGCACTAAAAAGACTGAAAGACCTTGCAGGTTGGTGGGATGCGTGCTTTTCAGGCACTTTGACATTTTTGAAAATTGCATTTTTGAATTCAAGAATGTGGGGAATTCCAGTCATTACTTTAGGAGCCCGGAATGGCCTTTTTTCCATCATCTGCATCTTCCTACATCTTCATCCTGACAATGGCACCAACTCACAAAGTGTTTTGCCATCTCCTCAAAACATATGCCTATACTCCACTGACAACTCTCAGGTGTAAGTATGCACTGACAGTAAGACACATGCTTAAACATGTGGTTGAATAAAGGAAGAGCTTAATTGCTTATACTTAAGCACGTGTCAAAGCCTTTTATAATTCTCCTTGAAGAGATTCACTTGTAGGCCTGTTAATGCCAAGCAGCAAATCCTTTGGGAGATAAATATCTGGAAAATCTTGTCATTTTTACACATAGCCACATGACAAAAAAGAACTAATTTTTCTGTAGTGTTCACATATGCAGGTATGTTGGATGACTTTATATGTGTGTATGCACTTCTGTGTGTATGGATATATACATGCATAAAAATAAATTCTCATGAAGCTGTGTAAGCTGTGTAACAACTTACGTCTTCCTCTTCCTATCTACTTCCTACCCTCCCATTTGGAGCCCAGCAACCACCAGGGGAAATATGCAAATGCAAACACAACCAGTGTCTCAGAGGTCACCACAGAGTTTTGGTTCTCATTACAGGGGAGTGAAAATGCCCAAGGCAAAGCAAAAACTAAAGAAAACATAGCCCTGTGGAACCTATAAACTTTAGTCTCCATTCCTAGTGCATCAGAGATCCTGATCCAGCTGCTAAATAATTAAGTTTTCAAAATAATTATGTTGAGGAAGGGGAGTGTACTCGTCCACGGACATCATTCTGTTCATTCTTGCAACTTTTCATTGCAGCCAGAAGGTTAAGATGGTGGGAGAAGGGGAGGAAAAGAGCTGTTAGGAAAAGCTAAGTTTCTCCTTTAATGTTACAGCTGCAAAAGTTGGGGTGAACAGGGAAAATGCAAAACCCTTTGGGACTTGTCGCATAACCGCAAATTGTGTCAGCACTGCCTTGTGCTCTGGTCTTGGGAGATCCGGAGCTTTCTTCAGTCAATATTTCCTGCTGATCTGAGGCACAGCAGCAGGAACCTCCAGGATCTGGAGCTCTGCTTTGGGATACTCCTTGTTTCTAGTGCCCGTGCCAGGCTGTTTAGGTGAGCGGTGTGTTTAATAGCAATTCTTTCCTGATTCAGTCCAACTTTTTTCTCAGATGGCTGCTTCAATAGGACAGTGCTTCAGTCTGTTTATCCAGGAGTCTCCTAGACACCTTTAGAGTTTCTGCTGTTTGCTTGTTTTCAAAAGTGGGGATCAGATATGATAAATTGGGTTTTAATCCTTTTTAATACACATGTATTTAGCAGTCAAATATTGCAGCATTTAGTGTGTCAGAGAAAAGATTAAGATTTAATATCATGCTTGCTGAGAAAGCGTTTAGCATAAAAATGTGTATCTCTAATGAAAAGTGCAAGGCAAGCTTATATATATGGAAATTATTTGACTAGTTGAATTTCAAGTACATCTCACAAAGGTGTAGAGGAGAGGCCAGATAAACTGACTGTTGTCTTTGTACAGAATTATAGAAACATTTGTTTGCAGTTTTGTTCAGTCAGAGCATTTTAATATTAAATGATTTGCTCTTTTTACTCAGTACACAGAGAAGTCAGAGAATAGCAGAAAGGTCAGTAGTAAAGGAGGGTTATCAAGCTGTCCATAAAATAGACATTTTCTGAAGCATTTCCCTGACTTCTCTGCATGTCCAGAGGTGGGATGGGGAATCGTAGCACTGGAGGCAGGGAGAGCTGCAGTGCGCATATGGGGGCCCAGGTAACCGTAAATGTGTGGGTATTTTAATCCCCCTGGAGAGAATGGCTTTCAGCATCTGGTAGGATCTGGGCCTGTGCAGTGCTGAAGCTCCTTTCTTCTCCAATATCGCACTTGAACATTGTTCATACAGGAACTGAAATGAAAGGAGTGAAAGGCTGACTTGCGCTTGGCATGGGAACTGATCTGAAGCTTAGTAAAGGGTTCATGGGTGCTCTTCCAGTATCGTAATGGGCCCCAGGGTAAGATGGTTAATGGATCAGCTGCTTTATTAGATTGGTAAATTCATGCTTGAACACTTGGTTTCCCTCACCATCACTTTCTCTCTGTGAATTCATGTTTTTGTTAACTAAGAGCGAAACCTCCTGCAATCACAAAGTCTGCAGCTCTGTACAGTTTCCTCGCAGTGGGAATCGTGTCTCCAAATTCATCTCCCAGGTGCATCACTCATTAGTGAAAACCTTCTCAGGCTGTGAGAATCAAATGCCACAGTCCTCAATGAAGGCTCAGATACTCCCTGTTCAGCCCAAAAGCAGCTAGAGTCAACAGCCTTTCACTATTAGAAACAGGTGGCTTTTTGATACTTCGTAGTCTTTTCTCCCCTTCTTCCTCTTTATGTCAGTCTTTATTTTTGCTAACTCAATTTATTGTAACTGAATGCAACAGAATAAAAACTCTCTAGTTCATTGATTTTTCTAAATAATTTTAATTATTTTTTTTTTTAATGGTATTTTTCAGCATCAGGAATAATAGAAAGGGAATTGCAAACAAGTCCCTTGTAAAAGACTGCGGCCTAAAGTCAGCAATAATACAGGATTAAGCAGAGAATCTTTCTGGGAGAACACTACAAAGGTGTGTGACAAGGGGACTATGAGAAAGAAAAAATCCAGGAGAGAAAGTCAGGGGGAAGTAAAAACTAACTTCCTTTCTGTACTATTTCTGCCCAGATTGAGATTTTGTTATAAGGACTATGCAAGGAGCAGTGATTTCATTGTGCTTCCCCAGACTACTTTTTTTCTTTGATTATTTTCTTGATTGCTTCTGATCAGAGTAAGAAGTTTAGACTAACCTTGTCTTCTTGCAGAAACTGTCTTCCTCTCTTCTGCCTCAGCTACTCTGTCTATTGCTCTAGCAAGGCTAGTGTTCAGGCTGTGTCCTTTCTCTACCTAACTTGTTCTGGGAAGGATGAGAAGTCTGAGCAATCTCACAATAAATTTTAAATTCCTGTGGTGAAAAAGGGAGCTGTAGTTGCCTGACATATGCATAAATCTGAGTACATTTTAAAGGTGGGTAATATACTTTGGATAACATCAGAGCAAGGGATGAAGGTGTCCATGCTGGTGGGACTGGCATTTCTTGTTTTTTGAATACTTGGCAAATAAGCATCACTTAATTTCTATGAAGCAAACACCCATGAAACTTGCAGTCAATTTGATGTATTTGTAACAAATGTTTTGTTTGTGGATTCTGTGATCTTTTGAGAAAATAGAAATAGTCTATACAACAGAAGGATTGATCAGTGCAGTTCCTTTGAAACATGCCCTTCAGTTGTCCCAAACATGTTACTGCTGCGGAAAATATCTGAAGCACTGACACAACTCACTACAGCTGGAACTGAGTCGCCCTCAAAATCTTTACCATCCAGCCAATAAACAAGAGGTTAAAATCAACATCAAACGTCTACGGTGTATTTCCATTACAGAAATAGACAAAGAAGCAAAGTTAAGGTTGATATAGCTATGTAAACATTGTTTGTTAATCGTAAGTGATAAAGGCTTACGGGGCTTTTGGGAAGTGGCTAAATTCCTTAACCATCCATGTCTAGACAGACTTACTAGTTCTGGGCATGAAATGAAGTTGTGGAGGAAGGGTTCCTTCCTCCACTGGGGAAAAATGTCAGCAAAACCCATTTTGATGAATACCCATTTTTTGTACACAAAGCATAATCTATGCTCATGGAGATCTGTATTTTCCATCCTGGGGTGAGGCAAGCATTGGAGCTTGGAGCCCTTCCATTCCACAGATTCTGTCAAAAGTTCTCAAATCAGGAAACTTGTTCTCTGAGTAAAATGAAAGCTGCAATTTTCAAGTGGTAACTGAAACTAGTAGAAGGAGCTTTACCAGAAGCAATGCATGTTCTCAAGCTTGTGATGACATTGGCAGCATTGACACACAATACTGGTGTGTCAAAATGACAGAAGCCAAACCAGGAGTTTCTTCCTTCTGAAATGCATATCTCCTTTGAGGTGACCTGTGCTGGAACAGAGGCTAGTTATGCTAGGCAAAGTTCTGAGTGCATCCTTCAGAGAGTGGAAACACTAGTGTACAAATATGAAACAGTTTTGAGGTCAAATATTAGTATACTTAGCACAATGGCAGAAACCAAAAAATTGAGTGGATTCTTCATAGTTTACACACAGCTGGTCTGATGAACACGGCAGCATGAAGATGAGTGTTTGCCTTAATGAACTTAAAGAATACTCTTTGCTATATTTATGTGATGGAGATTGAGGCAGCATCCTTTGAGACTTCTTGGAAACTTGTTGGCACAAATTTGTTCTTATTCCTAAATTCTTAGTCACTATGAATCATTGACTTCTTTTGATAAGCCTCCAGCCTCACCTATAAAGCAATTTATTTGTAGGCTGTTAAAACAATGTGTGGATGAAGAAAGAGTTGCTTATTTTGGTTAACCACCAGACAGTTAGACTGCACTCACAATGCATAAGCAAGCAAAAAGTTCAGTTATAAAGTTTGGCTACATTCTAATATAAACATCATCTATCCTCCAAGGCTGCATTTTCAGGGGAAATTGGGATCATACCACACAACATCCCCAATTATCATCTTCTCTTTATCTAGGCTTCTCAGTTGGGAATAAATCATTTTCATTAAATCAGAGATTTGCCATTTTTATTAGCAAAACAATTAACTGTTCTGTGCCTTGCAACATGCAATGGTTTCGTAGCTCTGAATGTGAAATAAAAGCATTCTTTTATGAAATGGTTGTAAAAGGGATATGAAATGGTTATAAAATGTTGGAGTTGCTGATAGCAGTTAGATGGGGGGATATTTCACTGATTTGTAAGAGTTTAGCCATTTTTATCCTCTGTACTACTCAAGGACTATGTCTACACTTCTATAGATTGCAGGGTGGTGTTAAAGTACCAAACCAACTTAAAGCCAGCTAACCAGAGACTGATAGTTCCCCAACCATGGAAACACAATATAACACAGGCAGACCTGAGAAACCAGATAGATACTTCTGCCTGCAGTTCAGGCTGCTATGGCCAGGTTGAGTATCTTCATACCACTGTGCGGTGTTCAGGATAGACCTATTTCTGTGCTTTTCAGTCAAGGTGCCGTGTTTTGAAGGAAGAATGAGGATGCTCCTATTTAATGAATGTTGTTGGGTTGCTGGGAGAAATGCTCCCTAGGTTCCTCCTGGACCCACTGAATTTGTCTCTTCCTAAAGCTGTCACGTAGGGATTTCCACGCTGGGATAAATTTTGGCTGACGCATTTATGCAGACCATGTTATGCTTACCATGAGACTGAGGCAGTGGGGAAAGCATGAGAAACTTTCAAAAGTAAATATAAAATTGCCCAGTGTTGCAAACACTTGGGGACACAATGAGGACACGTCATTGCATGGTTTGTTTCTGTTCTCTGTAAGTATTTGGTATGCAAGTAATTCCAATCTCATGAGCCCTCCTTTGGAAATCCTTCTTTTGCTTATAATTGAACTTAACTACTGGTATACAGGGTCAGATCAAAAGCCAAGTAGCTTTACTTTGAGTGACTATGTTTTAATGAAAGAAGCGGTAACATAATCCATATGCAACTTCCAGAATTAAAGCCAAAACAATATCCCAAAGCATGTGGGGTGAGGTCTCCACAACAGGGCTATGTCTGCTGATCCTGGACACATCCTCAGAAGGTAATAAGTTGAACTACTCCCTTGAATGTTTTTGAAGGACTGCTCCTTTTTCTTCCCATTCCTTTTGCATCTGTCATTTAAGGAAATCAGCAGGGCTTAGGGGATTTATCTCCCTTACATATCTTGAAGTTTTCATTGTGCCATCACCCTGGTGGCTAGGAATTGTCTCTAACACCCTTGCCCCATCTAATGAGCTGATGAAGGTGGAAGCAGCACCACTACTGTTTCATGTGATGTCTTTCCCCCTCTTCCCGGGTCCCCTTCAGTCACAAGAAGTCCCCCATCTACCCCAGGAAGCAACATATACATGCCAAGCAACACTGAGAGTGAAGGAAGAACATTTTCATGAGTGTTGACCAAGGCTAAATCAGCTGTGGGAGCAGGGATTAAGGTTTGCTCTCCCTGCTGGATAAAAAAACAAACTCAGAAAGAGACGATGTTTGCCTGATTTAGAGGAGGAGGGAGGTGGGGGGAAGGTGTTGCTTCTTCCCTTCCCTTCCCTTCCCTTCCCTTCCCTTCCCTTCCCTTCCCTTCCCTTCCCTTCCCTTCCCTTCCCTTCCCTTCCCTTCCCTTCCCTTCCCTTCCCTTCCCTTCCCTTCCCTTCCCTTCCCTTCCCTTCCCTTCCCTTCCCTTCCCTTCCCTTCCCTTCCCTTCCCTTCCCTTCCCTTCCCTTCCCTTCCCTTCCCTTCCCTTCCCTTCCCTTCCCTTCCCTTCCCTTCCCTTCCCTTCCCTTCCCTTCCCTTCCCTTCCCAGGAGAGGAAAACATTAATTTGCTGAGTGCATAGGAAATAACATGGGATCACACAGCTCTGTGTAACGCTAACTTCTGTGATAAATCAGGTCTAACCTATCTCAAACAGCGCACCTGAAATGTATTATTATTTCTGTGCCTCTCATCCTCCACTGTAAGAATAGGATAATAGCCTCTTGTGTCATCATGGTGATAATTGCATGTTTCTGAAGCTTTCAGATAATATAATAATGAAAGCCATAATAACTGAGGAAATTAATAGCAGTTCATTTTCATCAGATTTTAAATACTGAGTGACTACTGGAGAATGAAGGAAAACTGGAGAAAGGGAACTGTATAAATATCAGAACAGCGGACAATTCCACACTCTGGAACAAGGGAGGAAAATAATGATATATTACTGCAAAAACCGTATTACTTCTCTCCTAAGTAAATTTGAGGTCAGACTCTTGAAACCTGAATCATGATCCATCCACAAAAAACAGCCAAACTGGGAACTCAGGCATTATCTAACATTTCAGTGCTTAATATTGCAAACTTAATGTTCTTTTTGTGTAATTTTCCATGCAAAATATATACTGAGAGTAAAAGCTTAATCTCATTCCTTTTGACTTTTGAGATATAGATCTTGATAATCTTGTATTTGTAACTAATACAGCTGTAATTCTGTCAGGAAGTTTTAGTGGTAACAGAAACCCCTAGATGAAAACTCCTGATACCTTATCTCCAAGATGCATGTACCTAGAAGGACCTTGCAAGAACTGAAAGTAGGAAGTTTGTTGAAGTGAATCTGAGTGCTGATTTAACGTTAGTTTTACTGCTGTAGTTCTCTCTACAGACTTTAGCTGCAGAGCCGGGAGATGTCCTTGGAGCGCGGTGTTCATCTCTACCTGTGTATGCTGTTTTGAACTCTGCTAGGGTGACAGAAGCCAGCCTTCACTAATCTGCATTGCAGAGCTGGATCCTGTCCTTCTGCTCAGCCACTCCAGCAGCAGCCCATGCGCAGAAGATGGCAGCGAGTTAGGGGCTGTAGCTATGCCATCCCATCTCTGTATCAGAAGACCGTCTTCCTGTTTGTAAGATGTTTCTTGCTGTGTTTATCTCCAAGGCATACACAAACAAGGAGATCTACCTTCTTGGGCTAACATTCACATTTCCCTTCTGCCTGTGACCTGAATCATCATCTTTGCTAAAAACACTGAAATGTCTCACAGGCAGTGGAGAGGAATTTTCCACCTGACCCACGACATGCCATAGGGAATTTGTAGGGAAGCTGAATGCTCCCTACACCCTGCCAGGCACTGGGCTTGGTCACCACAGTGTACCAGCACATGATCTTCACTGTGAATAACACTGTTTGGAGCCAGTCAAACCCAAGGGCTGAAAAAGGAGACATTTTCCTGCGTCATCAGGGAATGCCAGATGTTCCCCCGCAGAGCTGTCCCAGTGCACTCTGGGACTGGTCACCTCTGCCTATCTGCTCCATTGCCACTTTCACCTTGGCAGGAGCTTCCCAGGTCCTGTCCCTCCAGGTGAATTCTGTCCTGGGATAGGAGATTTCAGAGAAACGTGTACATATGCCATTTCACTGAAGTTCCTGAACCTGATTGAGCAAATTGCCATTTCTCAGGTACTTGACTGCTGCACACAGTTGTAGCAAGGGGGTTCCTCAACTTCTTTTAAACATGTGCCAGATAAATAAATCTGAGTGAAATGGGAATAGACCAATTTTTCGGTAGACAGGACCCCAAAATCTTCTCACGGACCCATACAAGTTCACAATACTTTTGGTTTACATTAGTTCTTTTATTTCCCCTGGCAGAAGAACAAAATCATCCAGTGAATAGTAGCCTTTGTGGTATTTCTGGCCTTGTCAGAAGAAAGATTTCTGCAAAGTTTTAGAAAATGAGGTCTTTGGTTATTGTCTTAAATACAGCTTCAGATTGCAAAGGCAATGCATGAACATAGAAAGAAGCACTCTTGCTATTCCAAAGGGCTCAGGACACACATTATAGCTAGACCAGGGGTATTTTACTGGCATCAAAGGGTGGGGATCTTGCCTATTCTTTCCATTGCTACAAATAGTGCAAACTAGGATGGCTATATTATGGTTTTTCCAGTCTAGTTACATCGGTACCGAGGTGATCTGCACCAATCTGTCAGTGGGGCTGTCCTCCTTCACACCTCTTGCTGAAACTGTGGCAAATGAGACCCATAGAGCACAGCTGGTCCTGGCTGAGTATTACACACCTCCCACAGCTGCCTCATGGAACACCAACATTTCTAAGCATCACTGATTGAGCGGTCTGCAGGGCTCATTTCTCTTTTATGTTACAGTCTCATGCAGGAGGTCAAAAAAGTGGGCAATCCTTTTTGACTGAGATTTCTCATTCTTAGTTTATGAACAGAGTGGGTGAGAAGCAGGGAAAGGATCTGATCCAAACTGAGCTTCTGCACTCTTTGAGCTTTCCCAGTCCTTGTTCCAAGTCTGTGCTTCGCACAGCTTGTATCTCTAAGATAAGGGATACCCTAGATTGCCATGACCTCACATTGTACCTATTAGGGACTGATTCACTGTGTCTAAAGGGTGCTTCATAAAAGGCATCTTGCCTAAAAGAAGTCCTGGCTGCCAGATGTGAAGGTTTATTCACTAGTATCCATGGAAGACATGACAGCATCTAGGATTTTACAGGCTGAGTCACTGGATAGTGACTAAGAATGGTTATTCATCAGTAGCTGACAACTAAACAATCTTCCAGCCTTGTGGGACAGCATCCTTCAAAGCTTTGCACAAAGTTGACTTTAACCCCATATTTAGTTGTCAGGTTTTAGGTTGCACATTATGAATAACATTGTGATTCAGATGTCTCAGAGATGTTCAGAAACCTCTTACCATAAGAGCTCCTTGTCATAATTATTAATCATAACATTCCGAGAAGCAGGTCCTCCCATGCACCATGACTGTTGAATGCAGGTGCTAGAAAGCAGCCTTCCCCATCCATTTCCTACATAGGCAATGGAGAAAAAAATAAGAAGAAGCCTTTAGCTGCTTCCTGTGAAGAGGAGTAGGGGTAGTTACTCAGGAGTAGTGACCGTGCCATGCAGCAAGGATATTAAATTTTCATACCCCTGATCCTTGTTAAGGCCAAACAAAGGTCAGATTCAGAAGACTTAGAGCTATTTCCATTGACTTTCATTCAGAGGGCTGAATTACTCTGACTCACTATCAACCTCCATTTATGGAGCTCAGGTTTACAAGGCTGCTGAGCCAAGATCAGGATCTCAAGCAAGTGCAGAATTTTATAGTTTTTTGCATAAGGTGAGAATTAAATCTAGTTTACCTCTAGCTCAGCCTTGTTAGATGAAGCTGGAAAGAAAATCAAGCCATCAGCTTATTTTCTTTTTTCAAAAACTGACAACTTTAATGAGAATATAAGAAATAAAAATTGTAATGAGACCTCTGTGTTTGACTTCCACAGTGCCCTGGATGGTCTCATGCACATCATATCCTCCCTAAGCAGAGTTACACTGCTTGTGTTTCCTCAACAGCAGGGACACAACCCTTAGAAAACAGAGAATGAGGTGTTGTTTATGTCCATTTTTTGCTTTTTTTGGATTGCTGTTCAGATTTTCTTGCTTGTCTTCCTCTTGCTTCATACCTTTTCTAGATCTTTTCTGTTTGGCCATTTGTAAGGCATTACTGAGGTTGGTGTCTGTTCTGTTTCTTTTCTTCATAGTTTAATCTTGACTCTGACTACCTTTCCCTCCATTGATAGTGAAATTTGAAGTGGTAGATTTTGAAACTAGAAACTGTGCAGCAACTAACAGTAGCTTTAAGTGGCAGAGATGCAGGTATTGTGTGTTGACTAACCTAGATCCTACAGATATGTGGTGGTTTATGTAGTGAGTTTCTTGTGTGTACCTTATATTCTTGTACAGCCCAGATATTCCCAACTGGAGAAAGTAATCTATACAAGAAGAAATGGATATTCTCGCTGTGGAACAGGCGGTCCGTGTGACAAGGTTGAGGTCTGCTTTTTGTGGCATTAATAATTACAACTGTACAGTGTGACAGCAGTGCTTGCTGATTTTACTCCCTGGGCTTTTCCTAAGAATCCTTGCATTCAGTTCGGGGTTTTGACTGTACCTGAGCATTGAATGACATTTTCATAAGATTGTCATGACCCTGAGATCTTTACCCAAGTGACAATAGCTAGTGTTTCGACCTGTTGTTGGGTCTGTAATGTCAGGACTGTTATTTTCTGCCTGCAGTACCTACTCACTTGGGATCAACCTTTGCTTTTGCTACCCTTTACCACCAACACAGCGTTTCAGAGCCATCAGTCACTTCATTTCCACATCCTTTTCTTAATCACTGGTAAATATATTGAACATCTGAGTTGCTAGCACAGACCTTCACAGAACTACACAAATACTTGCTGTTGTGAAAGTTAAGCATCTGTTTGTACCCTTTTGTTCCTTGTCTTTCAGCCAGTTCAGGATCTCTGAAAAGACATTAGTTTCTTTCAAACCTTCAGTGAGGATTTGTGAAGAGCTTTCAGGGAATCAAACTGTTTCCCATCACCCTTAGCCATGTGTTTCGTAACTCTTTAGACAAACTCCCATCCTTAAAAGTTACATTAACTCTTCTCAGGTGCCAAACCACAGGAAGGTTTTTGAACTTACAAGAATATAGTTCTATAAAATACATATAATTATCCAGATTGTATGTGCAAATACATTTTGTGTGCCACAGTGGGCACGTATGGGTTACTCTCCCAGTTGGACATATGGTTGACATAAAAATATGTTGACATAAGGTAGACAAACCATGCAGTATCACTTCCGATTTCTCTCACGTGCAGCCTTACACTTGTAAGTTCATCCTGAACTGTACAGTTTGCCTGAAAGAGTAATTGTCCAATTATATGTATTTGCCTGCAGCTTTGAATGAAAATACATCTATTATTCTGATTTACTTGCAGCATATCGCAGACTAAAAAAAGACAGCCTGCCATTACTCACAGACCCTGGTGTGCAATATATAAGCTACCCTCCTAGGAAGGCTCCGGGAGGGTAGCAAATCCTAGAAGAGACTAACTTTTCCTAGATGACTGGCTCGGACCCTGTGGCCAGAGCTGCCATAAACAACATCTATGTGTCACAGCCATAGTTAGCCTCCACCAGTGTCAGAGGTTCCTGTCACAAGTGTGAAGGTAAATTTTTCGGAAGAATGACTGGTTTTGAACTGGCCAAATATTAACTACTTGATCAGCAGGGATGATATCTCAGGCCCTCTTGAGTAAATGGGAACCTTGCCACTGATTTCCAAGTGACAAGTGGTGTTGACTGGTGGTGAAAATGGCACTGATTTCCAAGTATCGCAAGACTTCATGGTGGTGAAAGATGTTACAGCTCTTCTTCTGTTAACTTGGCAACAGCCCTGCAGTTGCAGTAGACTGTGAAAAGACTCAGCATTGAGGCCAAGCATGAAAAACATCTCTTCAGGAAGCAATATTCACTGGAAACTAAGCACCACAGAAACAGGGTGTTTGGAATGCAAACAACATCTCAGCCTGAACAATAACATCACCGGAGCCGAGCTTCTGTTGTAGAAGGCTGCTTTCATTGTCCTCCATCTTTAAATTATGGTGATCTTCCTTTTGCTGTCTCTTGAGTTTGTCTTGCTGGTGGAAGAGCTGTCTCCATATCCCTGAGGGGATCCAAATGTGCAAATCCTTCCCCTGCTACACACCTGGGGGGTTTCAAGGGAACTGGTCACAGGGGTGGTTCTGCTATGCAGAGCAACAGGTACATGAGGATATGCAAAGGAAATTTCATCCCTTGCAACTACCTGCTCTGCATGAAACATCCCTGCCTGGCACACTCCTGAAGGATAGAGATCCTGCAGGAAGGTCACTGGGGACACAAAGGCAACTTCACAAACAAGTACCACTGCTGTAGCCTAAAATGCATGCTTTTTCTGGACAAATACATCTGCAGCACCAGCACCCAAAGTGTACGCAGTCTGAGTGGGAAGCAGTCAGTGGATGTTTAGCCCAAATAGAGCTTAGACTGGACCTTTATAAAGAACTTGTTTTTAGGGACAATAAGTAAGGAAGGAAAACTACCAATGATTTTAATTCCATGTAGAAAAAAAAAACATTGTAAAATTTAAACTTCATCTTTCTGAACTCCAGTGAATTATTTTTTAAAAAACGTGGTTTGAAATTAAAAACTTGAGCCTATATCTAAACCAAAGCCTTTATTATTGTGCATTTTTAAAATCTCAACCTACTTGAAATCTGAAAACCTTCTAAAATTACTGTCACGTTCACATGAGAAATACCTAAAATGCCAAATATTTGTGGGATAATTGCTGTTTACTTGACATTTGTTGCTGCCCTGAATTTCAGCGGACATACGCTTGCACAGTTCAACCATTAAGCTTAACATCAGCCACTTTGCAAAGTTAAATAATTCAGCTGTTTGCATTTCCCTACTAATTGCTGAGAGCAGCCATCCACACAAAGGATTAAGTGACTGAAAAATTGGACTATTATTCTGTAGGAAGAAGTCTAAAAAATGTTGTTTGGTACTTTCATATATAGCAGCTCTAGGAATAAGTTAATGGAGTTCAGCAAGTTAAAAGTGTGTTCAGGCCTGTATATCAAGTTCCATCCTGATGTGCTTTTAACTTTAGAAAAACATTTTAGAACGGAAGTAACAATTGGCTCTTAAATTCCATCTACCACCAGTGAACTGCTGTGTTACTACTAGAATGAAACAGTTCATTAAAAAAACCCAAACAAATAAGCCATCAAGTCCAAAAGCATCTGAAAGCTTGCAGTAGGCATTAATGAAGACAGCAGACTCTTCTGTGATTGGGGTGCTGAAAACAACACAGCAATATATAATCAAATGAATACTTTATGAATCATTGTAAATCTGTCTTGTGATAGTGCCTAGAAACTAGAATTACATTCTTCTCCTAAACACTTTTAACTTAGTGGAGCTTTTTGCAGAATTTTTTACAAGCAACTGTGGCTTTTAAAAGATTTCCTTCCTTTTACATTGATAACTCCTTCATAGAGTTCACCAGTAAGAAATCAAGGGATACAGCTCAAGGCAGTAATTTTGAGAGTGATCTGTTCAGTTTGACTAATCTGCTATGTATACATCTCAAGGGTTCTTTCTCTGGTTAAATAAATAGAGAGGCTTTCACTAACTTTTGCACTTGCTGGTCTGCCAGTAGCAATGACACTCTAATTTAGCAAAGGAAAAATACTTGTCCTGGATTTAGCTATAAAATATAAGATTTTATCTCTGCATCAATAAAAGCAATTTTAATTCCTTTGTAGCTTTCACACAGGGACAGTGTCTGAGGTTGCGGTTCTTTGGTGAGTCTTAGTGACATCCATGATGGCTTGTAAGCAAGGGACAGCGTCTGCACAGCAAGGTGTGATGCTGTGCACAGACACCAGTATGCATAGCGGGAAATGCAGCTGAGCAAGCGCAGTGCCATAGCTCTGTGGGTGACTTGGACTTGGAGTCACTAGCTCTCCAGCAGGACAGGCGCATGCGCAGCAGCTGTACTCATGGCTCAGAGCTGGGTCCTGGACCATCACTCAGTGACTCTCACTCTTCTCAGTCATATATTGAGAAAGCCATGTACTTCTAAAGCTGGACCTCACAACCTTTTGCCAATGCATGGATCCCTGGGCATGTTTTCCAGAGAGGTATGGAGCTCAATGTATGGCTGAAGTGTGCATGCATCGTGATCTCTGATCCTGCTGCCTGTGCCAACACCTTTGATGCCAGGTGACACTGGCTAGTGCTGCTGGAGGAAGGATGGATTCAGCTGGGTGGCTGAGGGATACAGCAATTCCAAGAAGCAGCCATCTCTGACTTTACTGGAAGGAACAGCAGTCTCCAGCCATTTCAGCAGTTGCTTTACTTTCTGTGGCAGTAACAGCATTGCCTTGACATAGCAACTGCCACTCACCTTCAGGCAAAATTCAGTGTTGCCCCAATGCCTGAGAAGACCCTCCATAAATGTCACAGGCTTGTATTGTTCTGCAGTACTCAGGCACCTGGGTTTCTGAGTTAGTTACCTCTGCACATCTCTCAGAAATACTTCATAGACCCTCATGGCTTGAAATGTCTGCTGTTGGGGGCACATGTGCTTGTTGCAATTACTGCAGTCTGGGTGATGCTGGAAAAAGGTCCACTTCCGTGAAGCTCTCAAATTTTACTCTTGTTTTGCTCTCGCCTGTAAAATCTACTGAGCTTCCGTTCTTCCAAGAAAAGGTCTTCGGACTGTTCACTCTTGTGTAATCTTTGGTGCGCAAAGAATATTTCTCAGTTTCACATGATTGTTTGTCTATATCCCTATGTCATCTGCAAAACTTGCCGTGTGCTGTTCTAGTAACAAAGTTGGTGAGAGCAATGTATGGCTTGTGATCAGTGCTGGTAGTTTTGAGATGGCATTTAAAATCATGTCAATCCAAGCACTACCTTTATTTTAGTATTGGGTTGTGCAGGAGCCAGCTTCTGACTTCTGGGGCATCTATGCTTGCAGAACTGTACGGGGGAAGAACAGACCAGGCTTTATTTTAAGGTTACATTCTTACAGAGCAGTATGTGATTAATGAAGGCTTTGAGCTTGTTATAGGCATGGACAGGCTATGCTGTAAATGGCTATAAACACAGCAGGAGAAGGTAATGTAGCTAATTCTAAGCTAATGTTTATAAACAACTTGTCAAACTTTATCACTGTTGGTTAATGTCTATTAATAATGTATTAATGCTTTATAAACTATTTATAAATGGAACCTTAATATAGGAGGAAACTTATGCAACTCAGTTCTATGCCTGTGGTTAAGTACAGAATTTTCTTCAGCTCCAGGCTGCAGGGGTATTTCTTCTGAAGTCCAAAGAAGTAGTACTGCACCAACACTAAATGCTGTTGGCCTTGATAAATACAACACTGATATGCTGACAGAAAAAAGCACACCACTCAGTAGGTTCTGATCTGGTTCCCACTTATTACTAATTGGATTGCCCCTAACGCTCTGCTCTGATCCCTCTCCATGTTACTGAACACTGAAGGTTTACACTATTTGGTTGTTGGTCCCAAGTCTCATGTTGGATAAATACACAGAGGACAACTTTGCTGTGTGATCATAAGGGAGCAGATCACACTACATTTGATCTCCTAACCCATAGAGAAAGTGAAGTGCTGCTGAAGAAGAAGTAGTTCACTGGCCTCAAGTAAAGAAGTGAGCAGACAACCCATTGGAGTTGCCACCAGGAAATGCTAAGTTCAGATATTTCAACTGAACTCAGTTTGAATGAATATACCTTCTTGCTTCCTCCTTTCCACAGGATACCTGAAGGGACAACATAAAAAATAAATGGTTGATGTCACTTCTTCCTGGAGCTCAACACTGCCTTGTGCACAATTGAGACCATTGAATGTGTCATAGGAACGTGACATTTTGTAAAAACATATTCACTCCAAAGCTGATTTTAAAAGATCAGAATACTGCTGTGATAAATACTTCAGGACAACAGGAAGTAATAAGTGCATTTCAAAATGTTATCTAAACCAATTTTTCTTATTTCTTCTTTACAGCCAAATCTCCATTATCCATGAGTGGATTACCCACTTTGCAAATAAACTACACCATGCTAAAAAATAAAACAAACGCAACTTTTTTTTTCTTTACATTTATGAGTCATTCTACATCTTCTTTTTCAAAAACAAGCATGGCGTGTTATGCTAGCCTAATTTACATACAGTGTAAACTGTTTATAGAGACCTCCACACACACACGTTTATCAGGGCTATCTATAATTTGCCCTGGATATCTGACAGTTAACAATGCATCCACTCTACCTCAACACTCTGTAGTCCTAAAGAGTCACTGTAATGAGGCAGAACAAAGAGCAAATGTCTGTACAGAACAACACACTTGTGACCTAGCAATGGAGCTTTCTTGTGGCATGAGTCCCCACAGGCTCCAGCCAACACCACCCTGAGTCCCAGCTTCCTTCGCTAGCCTCCCTCTACCCAGCACCCCATAATCTGGGAAGGAAAAGCCAAGACGAAAGTGAGTGCATTCCCTGAGACATGTGGGTTTTTTTTGCTTGGGTTTTTTTCAGTTTGATGTGAGATGTATTTTGTAGAGGCTGACAAACAAGGCAGCATTGCAGTTCATTAATGAGGCAGTGCAAGCTCTCAACACGTGTTCAGGGTTAGTTTGAAATTAACAAATGAGGGACTGTTATGACCCATTGAGTTGTTTCTGATGATGCAGTGTCACTAAAAGGAATGACCTGTGCTGTTCATCTCCATCTGACAAACGTGGTTATTAATGTTAGAACAAGCCATAGTGGCTCTTCTAGACTTCAGTTTCTTCAAAAGTGATCTGAGCATGACGTTTTATGGAGCTGCATCTGGGTGAAGGACTCAAACGATTAGGAACATGCGATATTTTAGCACTTGTGAAGCTAAAAAAGACAAAGAAAAAGGTGCGCTTGTCCAAAAACATATTGTAGTAAAAGGCCCAAACTTGTGTGTAATCTGTTTTAATTAAAGGTCTGTCAGAGGAACTTGCAAATTCACTGGTTGTGCTGAAAGAGCAAGCACTAGGAAAGAGGTACTGCATCAACCACACAAAGCAAGCAAATCAAAGGAATATTTCTTAAACCATCTCAGTGATTTAAGAGTTATTGTCAACATTTGGAAAATGATAGGCTTATGAGACTCTCAATCTTTTTGCCTGTCAATGAAACACGGGCTCTTAAGTGCCTACAGACCTCTGTCTGCAAAGAGTTAAGAGCAAGTGCCTGCTGTTGGGACAGAGCACAGGACACTGGGATGTTGGCAGGCCACAACCACCCACCTGCCTTCCAGCTGCTGTATGTCACCTTGCACCAGATGCATCAAAGGCAGATTTCGGCTAGCTGTGCAAAAATTGCCAGAGTTTGCCATAAGGGGCTGCACAATGTAATGGGCTTAGCGGGTCAACTCTCAAGTTCTCTTAGAGATTTCCTCAGGCCAAAGCAGATGGTGTTTGTGATGTATGGAGAATAAGCTCTCATACCTTCCTGTGTTACCTCACAGTCTGTCCAGCCCCTCTGGATAAAGTGTCATATATGTGAATTTCAGTGGATTTTTATTGGCTACTCTGTAACGAAAGGGAAAAATGTGAAAAATTTAAATGCAGCCAAAGGTAGTCATTTGCAGCATATTCTCTTGCTGCCTCTTTAATATCTCTGTCGGTTGAGCTTCCCATTAACAAACCACACTGTTTGGCAATTGAGACAGCCTTGTTTAACAATGTCCCGGCCTGGTTCTATGGGAGATGTGCTGGCAACTGACACCTGAAAACAACCTGTCAGACAATTACCCTCACTTCAGAATAAACAAAAGCTCTCCTTCATAAAAAGTTATGGCAAATTATCCATCACTCTACACCACTTCTTTCATTTTTCCCACTTTATAGATTGGCCAGCAGCATCTGTTCATCAGCTTATGTTCTCCTGTGGCGAACTATTTGGGGGGCTCCATTTGCTGTGAGAATGAGACTTGCAGGTTACCTCCTTGATGAGGTTTGTTTCAGGCCTGCTGCTTCTGTGAAAATGCAGAGCTCCACAAAGCCATTCAGGCCTTCTCTTTGCACCATGCTCTCCTGCTAGCCCATGTGGCAAACTGTGGAAGGTGTCTTCACAGCAGTGTTGTGACTGGGCACTTTCCTTTCAAACAGGTAGTCTTTGGACAGTTGTAAAAGTTGACCATCGTGCTCTCAGTGCAGTGAATGGGTTTGAAAACTGTTGATTCAGAGACATGATTGAGACTTTTTGACACTTTGCCCATTGTCACAGTCAAAGTTATTCACTCCTAGTAGCAGCCTGGCAGTCAGTGAGGAAATGAGAGAAATGATGCTAGGACTTCTTCATAGGCAGACTGCAACAGCAGCTCTCTGTCATGGCACTAGGCACACCAGGTTTACATTGAAACATAGGAGAAATTTGTGTCAGAGATCAAGTACTGCTTTCCACACACAGCTGAGCAAGAGATAGTATTGTCAAATGGTGCACTGAGGCATGCGTAGAGTACACACTATGACAGCTAGCTATCGTGGTTCTTAAAAAAGTCTGAAGGAGCTTCAATGCAAAGAAAAATAAGTGGAAAAGCCAAATTAACAAGCCCCCAGAATATAAAGCACATTTATCCTAAAGTCAGGGCCAAAGGTCTGGATGACTGGAAATTTTTCCACTTCTCAACTGGGTAAAAAGAATTTCTTGCTTTTTCTTTTTGTTTTGTTAAATGCAAAAAGGAACTAACAGAAAACCTCTTTACCAAGGTATATTTCTGTTCTGGATCAGAATACAAATGTATCTTGCAAGGGCTGTATCTGTTGTCCCAGGCTGATTTTTCTAAAAGAGCAAATTACTGAAACTTTGGTCCAAAGAGAGAGCTACATGATTGTGATACTTGTGACTTTCTGATGAAAAAAAAAGGGGGGGACTTACAACATATCCGTGTACTTAAGGAATGTTGCTTATATTTAAGTAAAAAGTCAAAAATTCCCATACCAAACAATGACAGATTTTAGTCATAGGATTACTGAGAGAAACATCTGTTCTCATAGTTCCTGAGATCTCAGATGTCCTGTGCTGATGCTCCCGCCAAATCTGCTGCAAAGCCAAAGCAAAACTGTAGTGGGTGGGATTTCTGTCTTTTTAGGGGAGTGTGGTACTGTAAAAGCAATGGGGAGGAGACAAGAGCTATATACATCACATAACTGCCTCCTAGTTGATGGGCAATGCAATGGAAAAGAAGAGCTGTCTTTCCTTTGTACCACCTACACCTTCCTGTGAAAAGCAGTCAGCACACCCAGAGATCTGCCATGGGTTGTGCATCATAGGTATAAATCAGAAATCTCACACAATGGTAGAAAGATAAGGACTTGATCCATTTCTCAACTGTAGAAATGGTCATCCAAGTCTGATGGCACAGCCTGAGGAACAGACCTTTGAACCAGGATTTTTGAATTAACCTGGAGGTGTCCACCTAAAATTGCCTCCCTTATTCTGGAAGTCAGTGGTAGTATACATATAAACCACTAGGAAATTAACTGCTAAGTAAAAGAGATCCCCCGCTTCCCTACACAGCGCTAGGTTATCTCATTGGGGAAGCTCTTACTCTGTCACACAACGAAATAAATGGGATGCTGGCTCCATCCATCCTTCAGTTCAGCCTGTTGTGAAATTCTTGTTCTCATTTCTCCGAGACAGGGAGTGCAAGGAAATGACACTGGTGCTTCTTGAGTGACTAATTTTACTAAGTAGAAGAAATAGAGGCAATGTGGCCATTTCATGCATCTTGCATTTCAGTTTGGTAAACTCAGCCAAAGGAGATTCAACTATATTTTGCATGGATTTTTCCAATGTCATTCAAACCAGGTACCATTTTCTTCCTAGTCCGTAACTTAAATTTTATCCTTATGTCCCTTCCCCTTCCCTTCCCTTCCCTTCCCTTCCCTTCCCTTCCCTTCCCTTCCCTTCCCCTTCCCTTCCCTTCCCTTCCCTTCCCTTCCCTTCCCCTTCCCTCCCTTCCCTTCCCTTCCCTTCCCTTCCCTTCCCTTCCCTTCCCTTCCCCTTCCCTTCCCTTCCCTTCCCTTCCCTTCCCTTCCCTTCCCTTCCCTTCCCTTCCCTTCCCTTCCCTTCCCTTCCCTTCCCTTCCCTTCCCTTCCCCTTCCCTTCCCTTCCCTTCCTTCCCTTCCTTCCCTTCCCTTCCCTTCCCTTCCCTTCCCTTCCCTTCCCTTCCCTTCCCCTTCCCTTCCCTTCCCTTCCTTCCCTTCCTCTCCCCCTCCCCTCCCTCCCCTCCCCTCCCTCCCCTCCCCTCCCTCCTCTCCTCTCCTCCTCCTCTCCTCCTTCCTCTCTCCTCTCCTCTCCTCTCCTCTCCTCTCCTCTCCTTCTCCTCTCCCTCTCCCTTCCTCCTCTCCTCTCCTCATCCTCCCTCTCCCCCCTCTCCTCTCCTCTCCTCCTCCCCCGG